>NC_072862.1:23915070-24225499 GCF_028858705.1 Grus americana | reverse complement strand
TTAATTAGAGGAAAGCAGCGTAATGTTCTGCCTGCCCCAGTGGGAGATGCTTGTGCTGAGCCTGAAAGCAGTGCAGAGCAGGAGACTCTCCTATTGCGGGGTTCTGTCGCCTTCAGTCCTGGAAAAATAGCTGTTAATTCAATTAAACCCTTCCATTTCTTTGGCTAAGACTGCTGTATTTTTGCATGTGGATGAGAATTGTTCCCTGTTTAAAGCATCCCATCTGTTATGTATAATATTACTTTGATATAAATCTATATATGAGCCCACCTGCCTCTTTCCATGTGCCAACTGATACCTTTAAAAGCAATTTTTAAGAGACTTGTGAAAGTAAATCCAATGCTCTTCTACTTGCGGAGGACAAGACCTGTCAAACGTTAAGCCTTGTAATGGCAGCTGAGGAATGACCCCGCTTTGGCGTAGCAGGAAGAGGAAGCACGTTCTTTGAAAGACTTGAAGTTTTCCTTGGAAGCACTAATTTAAATCTTTTAAGAGAACAATTTCTTTGCAAATACACTTACTGCTCAGTGCGAGTGAATCTGTATGGTAGAATACTGTGTTTTTACTACTTCTTGCATGAAATGCTATTATGGTACTAACTTCTTTGCACGATGTCTGTTCTCTGCCTGCTCCTTTATGGGTTTTTTTTCCTGCAGAATTGCATATTCTGTTTGCATTAGACCATGACTAATGTACGGATTTGCTTTCTGTAGCACCAGTGATGTTCTGTCAGTGTTTTAGCCGGGGATTCCCACAAGAATTTCCCTGCCTCTCCCATGTGCCAGTGAGGAGTTGTGTGCATCGAGAATACATGTACTTCATTTATTTACTTGGGGGAGTGGGAAAACAAAGGCTCCCGTTTACTTTTTTTTTTTTCCCCGAAACGATACTACCAGCTCAATAGCTGGTGCCAGAGGGGGAGGCAGCCCCGTGACGGGAGCCGGGTAGGACGACCACTGGCCAGGAGTCCGTGCTCCGTTCTGTTCCCGCTGTGAAACCTTGGCAACACTTTCCTTTTTTTTTTTTCCCCTCTTTTTTTTTTTTTTTCCTCTCTTTTCTTTCATTTTCAAGCATTCTTTGTTTGGATGGTGAACAAAGACGTTTTAGTTAAGTATTTGTACAGTGCCTATCTTGCTGGGCTCTGCTTTCCTTTGGGATTGTTAGATGCTTTTGTAGTAATAATAAAATTAAAACTAGATGCTGGTCAAACAAGCTGCTATCAAAGCGCTCTCACCAAGAGCAAGGGCTGGCGTTCCACATCCCAGATCTTCCAAAAAACGTCTGAACTCCACAGAAATGCAGATGACAGGTTACCCACATCATACGTGTATGCATATTCAGCTAATTGCAGAGATTCATGCCCTTCACTGCCCCTTCCCTTCCCCACACCCTCCTGCACCCCTTGAAGCACATCCAGACGCTGCGTCCAGCTTCAGTGCTGCATGGGCGAGACCGTAACCACCCACCAGTGCACAGGGAGAGGCTCGGGGAGCCCACCTTGGCGGGGGGGGGGGGCAGGGGGTGGGGGGGTGGTGTCATCTCTTCTTTGCTTTTTTTTTTTTTTTTTTTCTGGAGGGGGAGGCTGATACGCCTGTGAGATCCTACAGGACCAACTGTGTCCTGGATTTGGCAGGAGGACAAGTAGCTTTAGAAAATGCAGCCTCTAATGAAGGTCTCTGCTTGCAGTTTGCCCCATGAGCTGTTTCGGGAAGGATCCATGGATTAAGTACCCCTCTTCTTACTTGGTAAATAAGGAAATGTGAGCATTTTTCAGCCTGTCTTTACTGGTGGACTTTTTTCTAGTACCAGGATGATTTCAGAACTTCAGACCTGAGCAGTAACAGAGTGCTGAGCTCCTGCACTGTCTGCTATGGCAGCAGAGATTGGAGTTTTTTGAAAAAAAAAAAAAAAAAAAAAAAAAATTGTTCATTGATGTGTTATTTGTGAATAAGTTTTTATTCCCATTGTTCTTAAAGAGATGATGCATAAAATTAATCATGAAAAATTACTGTAACAACAGCAAACTACCCCTTTGTAAAGGGAATGATTGTCAAGGTGTGTATATATATATACACATATATATAAAAAAGATATATGTGTGTGTGTGTGTATATATATATAAAATTAAGAATTATATATTTAAAAATTTAAAAAGAATTGGCCTGGCTCATGCTCTTGCTAAAGCTGCTCAGTGTTATGCACCATTTGAAGTACACAACTGTGGTTCCCCTTGTACAAAGGCTATCTTTGTTTTTCATGTGAAGTCATGGTCTATTTAAAACTGTGTGTTTTAATAATGAATTTTGCTGGAAACTGGAGGAAATGAGTCCATGGGGTTTTGTCCTGATAAACACCAAATTGGAAATTGCAAAGTCAACTGTGAATAAATATGTATGTCAAATTTTGTTCGTTCTGCTTTCCAGTTTTGTTCCTCTTTTCTAAATGTTTTAGAAGAAATGACAAAGCGCACATCAATGACTTCATACAAGTAAGTTCTACTTACTTTCAGAGCATGTGCTGACCATAGAAATAAAATGAGAATGGAAAAAGGCACTTTACACATTTGATATTTGGTTCTGATGGATTTCATTGAATTGTACTTGCAGGACTAGCCATGCTCCCCCTTTTCCCGCTCTCGCTCGGCTCGTGGTTTGCTCCTGATGCTCCCCTCTAGAGCAGAGCCTCTGGTGAGGTGCAGCCTGGGCTTAAACTCTGTCCTAAGCGTTTGCTGCTCAAGGTAATTAGCAGCGCTTGCCTGTCTGTTGTTGATGATGCTACTAATCTATTACTAGTACAATGAAATTTAAACCACTTATTGAACACGCGGTATGAAATAGATGCATCAGAGATCTCTTATATAAAGACCCATTCGTCTAGTTTTATTGCTGAATATTTTTTTCTTCATTTTAGAAGAAAAATTAGCAAACTTCAGTAGCTAAAGTTATTTGGGTGTTTAACCTTGTTTTGACACCAGTTACACCCTACAAGTGATTTAAACGTCTCTCTCTCTTTTTCCTGCAGGATCTTAAGGGGAAGTATCTAAAAAAAGGTGCAGAAATCTGTATGACCAGGGCAAAATTATGTTTGCTTTTTGGGGGTTAAACAAACTAAAGATGCTGAATTCTCAAAGGAAAGTGTTTTAGCAGCAGAGGTGACTGACAGCAAAGCTAGTTCCATTTTCTCAAAATTTATTTGGTTTTCAAAAATTTATCTTGCAACTGAACAGTGATAAAACCCCATTGCTGGCTTAATGCCACCGAGGAAACTCCGAGTGGATTGGAACAATCGTGTTTATAGCTGCAATGCCCCTCTAATAATCGCAGATTTGGGAGGGGCATGATTAACACCATTTCATAAAAAAAATTTTTTTAATTGACATTTTAAACCAGCATTAGTTTTTGGGGTAGCATCTGTAAGCCTTATTAGTGCATATGAGGAATTTTTCTGCTATTGTATGAGAAGGAAATGCTGGCCGTTAGCAGAGATGGGGTTTAAAATGTTGAAAACTTGAAGAGGATTGTGAAAAGTCACAATCAGCTTCCCTTCTAGTGACTTGGACTAGGTTAGAATATGTGGAAGACCTGCATGGCTCACAAAAAGCATCCTGAGTTGTCTGTCTGCCCGCAGAGTCAGCTCTGCACAGGAGAAAATGGTAAAAATACATATTGCAAACCACAGACCATCCCCATGTGCAGCAGACACCTCTATAAATCTCCATTTTCACGAGCTGATACACCATTTCACTTTTAGTTGTTTTACTTGGGAGGCTGTAATCTATTCACGTAGTGTGCTTCTGTAGCTCTCAGACGAATCAATAATTGTAAATTCTTTGTTGGGTATTTCAAAGCTATTACTCTGTTCAAAAAAATGGCTCTTTTGCATAGCGTTACTGTATGGCTTGAAGGATTCGTTGCATCTTTTGGGATTTTTGGTGATTTTTGCTGCATGCAACTACTGATACTAGTAATATACAGCAATTCAGGTGTCTGCATCAGATATGTAGTGTTGCAGTTAGGCAAGCTGACAGTGTTTTCCTTTGTTTCGTTCGCAGGTGAATGTAGTTGTCAGAGTATTAAATAAAGGGTAAACAACAGGTATCTCCTTGTTCCCTGTTTTACTGTGCATGTGATTTGAAGTGTTAGTTTTATCATTAACAATGGCCCCTTTTTTTTTAATTATATCTCTATTTTCTTCTTCCAGCAAGAGGTTATCAATAATCTAAAAGCTACCAGCAACTGAGAGATTAATTCTTCATTTCTTTGAGTATGAACAATTCTAATAAAAAGCTTCAAGAAGATTATAGGAGGATCACATAGTAATAAATAGCCATTCACTTGTCACTTTTGTTCCATTTATTCTTCCTCAATAAAAGACAAAAGTCTGGGTTTTTTCCCCCTCAGCTTTGCACATCTGATATCTTGCCTTGTTACTAGGAGACGTGGTATGATACGTACGGTACTTTCCTCGAGCACAGTGGTATTAGCCACTTAATCACAGGAATGTAGGCTGGTAAGAGTCTGTTGCTATTTAACTGCTAGAAAGTCTAGAACAGTAATGCTTTTTTTATTTGTTCAGGGGGTCTTTGAAGAAACCTCCTCGCTATCCTTTCCAGACATACCTGGATACGTGTGATTTTTATATACATATATATATATATATTTTCTTTGACTTTTGATAATCAATATATGCTATTCCTGCAATTTCTTGGCCTTCTGCTGTGCCTCAGTTGTTACCTGTGTCTCTCCCTGGCAGGCTACCTCAGACAGAAAAGAATAATACATCTGAGCTGCTCCCGTGTGAATTCCCCCGATCTTGCTGAGCTTCCTTGGTAGTCAACACTGTGGCTTTTTAATCTGGTTTCCTGAGGAAGTGAGGTTTATGCAATTGTGTTGCCTGTCCCTCATTGCTCTTGAGACTTGCAGGCTCATTTCAGAGCAGGTTGATAAAAGGGGTAAAGAGCTCCAGAATAAATGTTGATTATTTTTTTTTCTTTTTCCTTTCGTTTTTTCCATAATTCATTAGCCAAATAGACAGGTCCCTGGAGAGGAGGAGACAAGTGGGCAAAGCCATCGGGTTGGCAGGTGCCAGCTGGGCAGCGGACGCAGGAGCTGCTCCAGCCCAGCCCCATCCTGCGCTGCTCCGTGCCTGCTGGGGATGAGAGGGGGGCACAGTGGAAACCTGGCATCGGCATGGGGAGACGTGGCCAGAAACGTGTGAGACTAGGCTAGGTGATCCCTGCAGAGCTGCTCCTTGGCTTTTGGCTGCAGCGGTAGCAGGGCTACTCTGGTTTCTGGCTGTTTAGATTTTTAAGCCTTTTTAGCCCTTCCCCATTGCTTGTTTGTAGCAGTTGGTGTTTTACGGTGTTTTGCTGTGTTTGCGTTGGCAAGATTTAGTTCTGCTCTTCCTTGAGTTTACGTAGGACTTGGGATTTTGCTTTGAGTCAAACTTTGCTATTAGTGGTTATAAAGACGTGACGGTGGGGGCAGCTGTAGGAGCACAAGAAAGCATGGAGAATCATGTTCTGTGTGATCTGGGTACCATGGAATCAGTAAAACTTACTTTTATTGTGATGTCATAAAGTAAGTTGTCTTTTATTTGGAATGAAATCCTGTTTGGCTGGGGAGGAAAACAAGATTAGGCAGTTTGCTCACTGCTTTGCAGGAAGATGGACTACCTTCCCTCTGGGGTTTCTCCACTCCTGGACCAGCAGTATGTCTTCCAGGGATGGTGTATGTATAAATGTAATATTACTTCATCTTCCTGCAGTGAGATGATGTTGGGGAAAACATTTTTTCATACTCTTCTTTTTTTTTTTTTTCTTTCCCCTTCACTCAAAGAAAAGATGCTCTTGTACAAGCTGCAGATTGTCAACTCAGACTAAGGCAGAAACTGCTGCGGTGAGAGAGGACTCGGGAAGGGACCCAGCTTAGGATACTTCTCCCACCGGTTCTCCCCTGGCCCACGTGGGTGGGAGATACCAGCCAGCTCTTTAGGGCCACTGGGACCCCGGTGGGGCCGGGGGCAGGAGGAGGGAGCTCCAGGGAGAAGGCAGCTGCTGCGGCGTTGGCTGGAGCAGCTGCGGGACCAGCCACCGCCAGGGTTTTCTGCAGAGAGACTCCGCGGCCTGATGGGTCTTTCCAGCCTTGTGCCCAGCTGGCTCTAACTGTTCTCATGGCGCCTTCACCTCAGCTTTACTCCATGTCTGTCCTCCTGTATGGCCCACAAGTCAGTTCCCTTCTCTCTTCTTGGTTTAACTTCTTAAACAAGCCTGCTGGGAATGATAAGTAAGCGTATAGTGGAGTTTGGAGTGGATCGCCTGTAGCCGTGGTGCTTGCAAACCCAAGGTGATCTGTTGTGCAACGCAGGCTCCTTGGTGTCCCCTGAGGAGCGAGGAGCTCTGGCTGCTGTGCCGAGGTGGAGCTCTCTATTTAATAACTACTGTTAAAAAACCTTTAGCAACTCCTATGTGTGCAGAGGCAGAGCACAGGGACTTTTTTCCACAGGCAAAATTCTAATCCGTCAGTAACAGTTAATGGTGAACTGGTATCTGTGGAAGTTGCTGTTGCTTTGTGGCAAGTACTGTACAGTGCTTTGGTCAGAAGCATTGCCTTAACATCACTGTAGCTAGGAGCTCTTGAATTGATACAAATTAAATTTGTACCAGCTTTAATCACTTTGATGAGATTGCATTGGCCATCCTTGCCGGGATTTTGGTGCCATGGATTATTGTGGTTGACTTAATGGGAACTCTGACAACACCCAAGGAGGGAGCGCGGCGTTGGCGTGGAGTCAGGCTCTCACTGGAGGAGCAGCCGCGAGCAGTGTGTCGTGGTGCCCGCCCTGCTTTTGCTGATGGGCTTTTCTCAATTCTGCAAATGACAGCAAAATCACTGAGGTGATCTGTTTTATACTACGTGTGATAATTGTCCCTAACAGAAATGCTACCCTGCATTTTAACGATAAGCCGATGCTCCTTATCGAGCCTTCCTGCAACTAGTCATCCTTGCTACAGCCTTGGCTCTGCAACAGGTTCATCCTTGTCAACCAATTTTTAATTGCAATTGAGCACTAGTTCCCATCTGTGCGAATTCCAGTATGTAAATAAAGTTCCGGTTCTCCAGCTCTGCTTTGGAGGGCTCTTAACCCACCCTTGTTTCAGACGGCATCCCCCCGTTGTCTCAGAGAAGTGTCATGCTTTTCAACTATGTGAAATTTGGTGAAAATGAAAGTAAGCGCAGGTAAAATTATAGTGGTAATAGTAAAAGACATTTCCTCCTCGCGGCGTACGGTCCCGCGCAGCCTGGCTTTAAAGCATCTCCACCGAGTAGCAGCATTCCCATCAGCGAAGCCCCCTCCCCTTCCCACATTTATTTCCATGGTAACCCGGGGAAGGCATTCTGCAGCCTCAAAACTACTTTTGCTCTTTCATCATGCAAGCTGGCATTGTCAAGGGCTGAGTGTATTCCTACAGCTTTGAATGAATATAAAAAAAAAAAAAGAAAAAAAAAAGGCTGAATTTGGATGGGCAGTTGTTATTTGGGAGGCCCTACAGCAGGAAAGAACGGGCAACCTTCAAGTGACCTAGTGTCTGTACGTTGCTTAGTAAGGAAAAAACAGTCTTGCTTCATTAATTGATTAACTTGGAGGGTGGGGGTTATCAGAATTATCCTTCCGTGAAGCCGATGCGGTGATTTCCTGAAGCGGCGTCGAGGTGGGGGGAGAGGGGCAGATGGCTGCTCAGGCTGTGCCGGTGAGCCGCTGGTAAGCTTGCATGCTGTGATCTGTTGCAAATCTTGCTTTCTCATGGAGTCTGTAATGTCTTTTCAGGTATTGTTTAGAAAATGGTGTCTTAACAGATGCCTGCTCTTTGACTATGTTATGCATTTGCCTTTTATTGGTGTAGGAGCGGGGATGTTTAGCGGCATTTGGCAACGCGTGCTCTGTGTGAGCAATTTAGAAGCTGGTAGTGAAGTGTTCGCTGTGTTTCCTGCCGTAATGAGCTGGATTGATTTTCTGATCTCTACGGTGCATGCTTTCTAAAATCCATATTTATGCAGCATTTGCGTGTAGATGTTGAGAGGATTTTGTTATATTTGAGCAGACTAAGGCTATTTGATTGCTATGTGCGATAAGAGTAGCCTGTGGAACTGGTAGTACTTGGTAAAAGAAAACCAATTGCTTGCAAACAGTATCTGCAAACGGGGAAGAACGAAATGATGTTGTAAGTAATTATTTTTTAAACATTCTGAAAGCAGAAACCTGTCTGATACAAGCGTAGTCAGAAACGTTTCCAGCAGTATCCTCATCTTGTATGATAAGTGGATTGGACAGATTATTATTTTTAATTTTCTGCCTATGTCTGTTTCCATGTTGTCCGAGTACGTGAATCACAGTGCAGTAATAGTATTGATGGAAATATTTCGGGGGTGCTGCCCGATCGAAGGACTGGATTGCCATTTGATTGGCTTGTGACAAGCCGGCAGGATTTTTGTTTTTCTTTCCTTGCGTTATTTGGTTGGGGAGGGGTAATAATAATGTAGCTTTCTTCTAAATGTGTCTGAAGTACATAATGGCTGTGAAGTCACCATGACAACACAGGGACCTGGATCAGATTTTCCCTCCACCCCTTTTCTGTTTTGTTGGTTTCTAAATATTTGTTATTTTTGCATTCTTTGAGATGTTTGAGGGAGTATCTTACAGCTCCTGTCGGTACAGGACTTCTAATGATATCTAGCTCTTAAAGTAAATTATGTTTGCAGGGTTTTGTTTGATTAAGCACTGCTGTGCAACTAAGCTGGGATCTCCGCGGGGACATGAGCACCTCCAGCAGAACTTAAGGGTCTGCCTTTCCTGCAATTCCAGTGTTGCAGCCCCGAAAACTTCTGCTGAGCTCTTGCATGGTCCTGGGGCTTCCTGTGTTTTCGTGGTGTTGCCACGTGGCACGTGGAGCCTGGGGACTTCGGACAGTTATGTACGAGCTAAGGTGTAAAAGCATCTTCTTTCAGGTGTGGCTGGAGTTTGGAGCAAGCTCGGGGACGGCAAGAAAAAAGTCTGATCATGGTCAAGAAACAAACAGTTCTTGCACCCTTCTGTGCTAAGGGGTGCTGAATGCATCTCCCAGGTAGGAAGAAGGTGGAGGTTTTTGCAGGCTGTGGTGCTAAGCCATTCCTTCCCACTCACTGGGACTTACCAAAGATGTGCTGCCCGGGGTGGAGCAAGATTTGTGTTCAGTTCCCCTCTCAGTCTGAGACACCCAGATTTCACCACTTGCAAATTCTTCTGGGCTGGCCAAGGGTTAGACCGTGCAGGGCGCTTCAAGCTCTTCTGAAGCACCGGCACTATTTAGAAGGGAATGGAAGACTCCCGGGGCTGGAGGGGGTGTGCAGCACGGGCAGTGCCAGCCGCCCAGGGGTTGAGGGGCTTTGGTGGGGAGTGGTGGTGGGAGAGCGTCTGGCTCCTGGTCTCCACTGCCACCGCTGCAGGCACCTGTGTGGAGTTAGACGGGTTGCTTGCTTTGTGGTTAGTGTTTTGGGGCGGCCCAACTCAGGAATCTTCTAGGTGGGTATTTACTTTGGGGAGTAGACATCTTACCTGGAGATCTCTCCCTAGTGCCATCTTCTGCCTCCTCTGGGCAGGGTTTGTAGGATGGGAGGATGCTGTTTGTAGCAGCAACCTGTGTAATTTATAGTGAATTTAGTGAAATAACAAGGAGTAGTAGATGTTCTGTGGAGGTGATGTTTCAATGTCAGCAGAGGAGAGTAATTATATACTTCTAAGTTATCATAATACTTCTTGACGGAAAAAAACCACTGTAATTTGGGTAAATGGAAGTAAAAATCATTGCAGTTGTCACTTGTGCTTGTGTAAACCTGGAGAAGTGTAGTGTCTGTGACATCACCTGAGAACATAGGGATTTACGTGCCCTTGTTGCAGAGTTGTGAGCGTGTTTCAGTATTGAGGCAATTGATAAGCAAATCCAACATGACAGTGACTTTTGTCTTTGTCATATTACCTTACATGCTTGACATGAGAAAGTGAAGAACTGGACATTTTCCTTTCCGCTCCCATCAACCTGATGTTTTACTTGCTGCTACATGAATAATATAATAACTTTTTTTAATTTGGAAGAGCATAACGTTCTGTCTAATGCTGGGGCTGAAGTTCCAAGTAATGTTAACAGGAATTATCTAGAGCTGAGTAGGATTGTGTCCTTTGAAGAACTGCATGTCTACATGGCACAGCCTATTTCCCCTTCTCCTTAATGTTACCTGATGTTATCATTTTCAATATAGCAACTGCGCGGAAAATCCAGTCCTTTGGAAATTCATCTTAAGCATCTGAGAAAAGATTTCACTTGAGCCAGAGGCTCAAAACAATGATAAATCAGTGATGAGAACAAGTAAGAGCAAGAGTCTGATTGAGTTAGGTTATACAGATTTTTGTGGTTACATACCTTGCTTTCAAGATCCTTAAAGTTAGGAAACATACCGTAAATGCTAGAGGCAAAAACTTGAAAGTCATGAATTCAGGAGCAGTTAAAAACCAAATGAAACCTAAACCCATTCCTCTCCCCTGCCAAACAAACAAAAAAAAAAAAAAACCCACCCCAAAAAACAAACACCCAACCACAAATACCAAAACAACCCCTTCTTATTCCCAAGGTTTGAGCCAAGCTTGGTGCTGTAAGGAAATCCAAACCAAAAGAAATCCCTGTAGATGTCTGAAGGTCCCGTGCGGATAGGACGGACTGGCAATGACGATGGCGTTACAGCATTCTTGGTACTTAAGGGTCCTGGAGATTCAAATTATGCTGTTTACTCCATCTGATGTTAGCAGTAGTGCTTTAAGAGCCCACTGACACCTCAAATCAAGGCATTTGTATTTTTTTTTCTTATTAATTTTGTGCATTTCTATGTAGGGAAAGGAAAGACTTGGTTTCAGTCCTGCAGAATAGGATCATACTCATTTGCAGTATTTTATTAGGAACAACCCGGCTTCGCTCTGTGTCAGAGACTGGCACTAGCTTGCAGTATAATCCTTCTTCTTGGTCTTTCCCAGTGCATGGGGAGTGTTGGTGTATGGACTGCCATGAAGAACTGCATCCAAGGTCCAAAAATTCTTTCCAACTAATAGGGTTCCTCTCCCCAGCCCATCCAAAAAAGTGAAGAGTTCACTGTAGTGCTAAATTCACAATTCATTGTTAAAATTGAATCCTGTTTTTTATAAAGCTATTGTTCTTTGCATTCTCCCCCCCCCCCAAAAAAAAGAGTTTCTGCATTTGCAAGTTCCAACAGGAAGCCAAAATTGAGCATTTTCATTTAAGCATGGGATCAGCTGAAGTTTCATTTCCTCTATAAATGCAGATGTGGCATTAAAAAACCCTTGCCACAAAAATTATAGAGGTCTGGAAAAAATGCTTCACTGAAAAAGCTAAAGGTCTCAAGCTCGTTGGTTATCAAAGACAAGCTGGTTTTAACTTGGGTTAAATTTATTGAATGACTAGCCAAAATGCCATGGTCTGAGAAGGTGGGAAGATGAAACTGTGGTTATTGTGCTTGAAAAGGTGATTTTGTTTTTAAGAAGAAAGAAAAGTATCAGTGTTTGGATACTGCTTTCAGTACTGCTGATTCCCACTGAAAGTATTTTGTTGCAGAACAAGAGGCTTCTATATTTTTTTTCCATGCCATGAGGCAAAAATAATGAGATGCAGTGCTTCTGCTGACTGGCCAGTCGAGTTGCTGTAAACCCTGTCATTCCCAGGGTTCTGCAGAGCGCGGGACCTGTCAAAACAGCTGCCCTACCTGTTGTACCACGGTAGGAGACATCTCGGAGCCCAGTCCGCTTTTTGCTGCCTGTGGTCTTGTTGGCTTCCACCCAAAGCACAGGCTGCTATCACACCACTTTTCTTGTGTATGGGATGAGCTGAATCAATTCAGAGTTGGGTCAATTTATTGACCCGACAAAAACCTTCTAACCAAGAATAATATAGTATCTGTGGTTGAGGGAGCAGGACAGGAGGATCTAAAACTTGCAGCATTAGTCCCACCATCTGTATCTTGTGCCTGTGTTAAAGTCTGGCCTTCAGCACAGGATTTACCATTTCTTTCTGCTATTGTGTGTTTGGTCTGATTTGTTAAAATGTCCTTTTTTGGAAGTGTTGCCACGAGAAGCAGAATGAATGGCAATTTTCGTTAACTTGATATACTAGCATGGCTAATGGGGCTCCTGGGCTGATCCTGCGAGGTGTTGAGTTTCCCTTCCAAAGGAGCTGCCCAATGCTCTTGTGTTCCTTCTGAGCAGACTGGATGGAGAAATACGAAGGGCTTCAGGACTGGGCCCTTAAAGAGTTAAATGCACAGAAGTACTAATCAGTGAATATTTAGGTCATGGAGGACTGAGGCTGGAGAAAGACTGAACATTACTGACAGCTAGTGGGTTTTATATTGGTCGTAGACTGGAGAATATCTTGTATCTAGTATTAACACTAGATTTTGAGTTTCTGATTGTACTTTCTGTTGCATTTGTGTTCTTAGTTGCATTTCTGTTGCTTTGCAAGAGGTGAGGTGTGTAATAGGTCTCTAAATGGGCTTTCTAGAGCCATTACTTCTGTCTTTCATCATGTCCTACAGTCCTAGTCGGAGTTGACTTCCTTATAATAGTAGATGTTTAAATATATTAAATAGAGGTAACTTCTTGTCTTTTCTGAGGTAGTGCTTACAAAATTCAGTGTCTTACTGACTTTCTGCAGGGCTCTGACCCACCCATAAACTACTTCTCAACCATATGGGTAGTCCCGGCTTTGAAAACTGTGGCTGAGTGTTTGCATGGTACGTGTTGTAATTGTAGTCCTGCGAGCAGTCGCCCTGAAATCCATGGGATTACTCATGCGTCTGGCCGTGTCCACATTCAGGCTTGAAAAACTTTTAATTTAGCATCCTGAGTATGGTCTGCAAGAGTCAGGTCTGGTCTGTTGTGTCCTCTCGCTGCTCGGGGCCAGCTGCACCCCAGAAGCTCGGTCTGGCCATGCTTGCCTGGAGCTGTGCCTGTATTGACCTGCTCTTCTCAGGGAGACTTTCATCCCAGCACAGCCGTGCTAACACGGCTGGAAAAGAAAAGAAGTCGGACTAGCATAGAACTTTTAATAGTGTTGTGAGAAGGGCTGGGTGTCAGTGGTTTGGAGAAGAAGGCACTGAATAAAGCTTACTGAAAATGCTACCTTAATAGGACTTCTTTTCTTTTGTGGTTAGTGTCTGTATTTACATGGGAAAAGTAGGGTGGAAAGGAGTAAGGGACACTGACACACTTGCTGCTGTAGCAAAAAAGTGACCATGTTTCCAAAAGGGTAAGATTTGGGTTTGGAAATAGGTTTATTTCATGCCTTTGGCCACAGTGCTAGAATTTGTAAATTGTCAGTCAGTGAAAGTAACTCTCGGTAATTAATTCTTTTGTTTTGTTTTCTTATCCCTGGACTTGGTGTTTCTGATTAGTTTCTTTTTCACTTTAGGAGAGGATTATCTGTATTTTGGAAGGAATTGGAGTTTTTGCTTGGCATTGTTGAGAATTGCTCAAGCTATGCTATTCTCCTCAATTTTCATAGGAAATGAAAAGCGACTTTAGTATAGGTGTAAACACTGAGTAGCCCCCACATCCCCTGCAATCGTGATTAGAAAAATAACTTTAAAATGCCAAGGAAAGACAGGCAAACATTCCCATCGGCATGGTATTTTCTTCTGGTGTCTTATATTTCTGGAATTACATACTTTTTTAAACTTTAACATAAAAACAGCGTATACTTTGCTGTATGCAATGAAACTTTCACGTTTTCCTACTTTCATAATAATTTTGTTTGGCAATGATTTTTAGCATGGGTAGATCAAGGCAGGGGCATTGCTGGTTAGATTAAATGGTGGTATCTTTGCAATTCAGGGAGACAAAATGTTAACAAAATTCAAATGTAGCTGTATCTAGTGCTCTGGAAACAAAGAGCTTTGAGAGAATGTCTGTAACCTTGACTTGAAAGATTGTTCTGTCTTTTACATGAAAATAAGTCATTTCTGCCATATGCGTTTTCTGAGCAGGAGTCTCCTGTGCCTGTTCTGAGCAGGTGTCATGGTGTAACCCCAGTATGGCTCAGCACCACGCAGCCACTCGCTCACTCCTCCCCGGTGGGATGGGGGAGAGAATCGGAAGAGTGAAAGTGAGAAAACTCATGGGTTGAGATAAAGAGGCTTTAATAGGTAAAGCAAAAGCAGCACACACAAGCAAAGCAAAGCAAGGCATTCATTCCCCACTTCCCATGGCAGGCCATCCCCAGGAAAGCAGGGCTCCGTCGTGTGTAACGATGACTTGGGAAGGCAAACACCATTGCTCCCAACATCCCCTGCTTCCTTCTTCTTCCCCCAGCTTTATATGCTGAGCATGACGTCATATGGTATGGAACATCCCTTTGGTCACTGGGGTCAGCTGTCCCGGCTGCGTCCCCTCTAACTCCCTGTGCACCCCCAGCCACTCGCTGGTGGGGTGGGGTGAGGAGCAGAAGAGCCCTTGGCTCTGTGCAAGCGCTGCTCAGCAGTAATGAAAACGTCCCTGAATTATCAATGCTGTTTCCAGCACAAATCCACAACACAGCCCCCTGCTAGCTACTGCGGAGAAAATGAACTCTATCCCAGCCAAAACCAGCCCAGCAGGGTATTCTGGTGGCAATGTTAAATTAACTTTTTTCTATTATTATTTAGAAAAGTAGAAATAGACTCTGACAATCTGGCATCCAGAAGCGTTCACTTGACAGCTAAAGTATCTAACCAATACATCCTTATTTGTTCCTGCGCTTGTCCCATGTTGTGTGACCAAGGTACAGCAGTTCGGATCAGTGTTCCTTTTTATGCTGAGGTAGGGTGAGAGAAGAGTAAGAGAGTGTTTCAAAGTAGGAAAAATCCTGGGGTTTTTTTCTTCATCCTTATGTACTTGGAAATTACTAAAGAGCGCTCTCAAATAGTATGTGAATCCATTTATTAAATTAACGTGAAATGTGTTTATTTCTAAGCCACTTAATTAAATCTAGGGGGACGTGCAAGTCTTCCAGGCTACGCGTTTGCTGCCGGTTTGAAGCACGCCCAGAGAGAAGGGCTGAGCTCTGCGGGCTCAGCAGCGCGTGGTGGTACATGGGGTGGTTTGGGTCCGAGTGCCAGCAGGAGAGTGGTGAGGGGAGAAAGTTGTCTTGACCCTCAAGAGAAAAAATAAGTGAAAAAAGTCAGAAGAAATGCGTTTAAGAAGAGGAAGCTACGTGTATTGGGAACTTTCTACAGACACGTGTTCTGCTTAAAACAATGGTGTCCAACAGTGGTTTACCTGTTGGCTCAGTTACCATATGGAGCAAATAGAGGAAAAACAGTATAATGTGCTCTCTTCATTGACTTCTGCTTCATTTAAAACATTTTTTTACTTCATTGTGTTGTTTCCATGGTGTTGCTCATGGTTTTAAGGCATTCTTCAGAATATCAGATTGAGAGCCTACATTTAAAGTGGGTAATGTTTCCATCCTTGCATAATTTGTATTGTGTTTATCGATGAAAAACCACAGTTCCATGGGCAAAAAGATCGTTGTGCTGTGCAAATTAAGAGTTTTCCTGCTGAAAGCAATGGCACCTGCCCTCCTACCCGCGTTCCCGTGATCTATGGTGTGTGGCCGTAGGGCGTGTTTGGAGCTCAACTGAGGAAAGTGGAGAGTGAGGACCAGGAACACAAGTTTAACGTGTCGCCCGCTTATCAACATGGTATCAATGGCTTCAGCGGTGAGGCAAAAAGAAGACATTACATCTACTGGTGGGAGAGTAATTCCTCTGATGGATATGGACAGATCCATTGCTATATGTAAAGTAGCTCCCTGTATTACTGTAAATCATAATTAGGGGAAAAATAGAAGCTTATTGAATATGTGAAACGCAGCAGGTGTGACCGTTGATTCTCTTTAACTTAGAGGAAGTTTGCCATCAACAAAATTTGTGTCTTAGACAAGACCCGCAGTAGTGGAAATGTTTTTCCACCAGCAGGGCTAGCTAGTAGTTGTTCCAGGGCTACTGGTGCAAATCGCATGATTGCATTAGCCCAAAACACGTTCTGTGCTGCCAGATCTGCCAAGCTTATGGGTCAAAATCTTGACAAGGGAAGTTAAAACATAGGAAGAATTCAGATGTACGTTTGGATAGATGAGTTATAAATACCTTTGCCACAGGTGTACTTGTAATAATAATAATGAGAATTAGACTGATATGAGTGAATGGACTAATGATAGCCACCTAAGGATACCAGATTTCACATGGATTCGTTAAGCTCTGGATGATCCAGCTCCCCTCATAAGGAGTTTTCCACCTGGGTACTTACTGTTTCTCAACACAGCTCTGCATAATGTCGGCAATTGGGTTTTGCAAATCAATACTGTTGTTTCATGCAATGATAAAATATTTCTTTCTTGTTCATCCTTCACTGATCATACCACTGTTAATACTTTTTTTGGTGGTAGAGATTACATTCCTTTCTAGCGTGGTAATTACATCGTCTTCAATGTGCGGTAAAATTTGAGCCATTGTCCCCCGGTGAGGACTATCTGCTGATGAATAGCTGGGTTCTCTGGTACTCAAACACGCTCCAATTCATCTGTGAAGAATTGGATTTTGGATGTTAATTATGCAGACAAATCAGGAATTGGTTTAAAGCATTGTTACGGACAAAGCGAAGAATAAATTTTGCTCCTGCAAAATACGGCGTTGTGACTGGTACTGATACTATCTGCTGTAATTTGTCTGTCTACCTTTGAAAGCGCTGTGCAGAAAGATGAGCTTAGCTTTTTGAGATAATTACCCATAGTGAATATGAATACTAGCCTATTTCTTCCTTGATATTAAAAAACAAAAGAAAAATTCGTCATGTGCTTCTGTAAAAATAAACAAACAAAACCAAGCTAATTAAAACTTGGCCTGAATCTTGCAGTCCTTCTCACAAGTACCACTGATTTCAGTCTTGGTGTTCATGGTTTTGTGCTATGCAGAAGTGCTGGCGAGGTGTGAGATGGGTGCTCAGAACTGGGCTGAAAGAAACTGCGTCTTGGAACAAGTTTGGGAGTTGATTTATGTCAGAGTGGGGGGGACAGTTGTGTATATATACATCTCCACACACAGTATTTAAGCTACAGTAAGAAGAGCAATGAATCTGGCGCACGGACTTATTCTGGTTGTGAGAAAGGAGGTGAATGCACGTATAAAATCGGGGTTTTACCTTATAGACGCCTCGTGCTGCTTCATAGCTAATGAATGTATTCTCCCTTGAGACATAGTTTGTAACATAATAAAGTTATTTTATCTAAGAAATGCGTGTGAATGGTTGCGTGACACATGCAAGATCTGTAAACCAATTTTACCATTACCCTTTACAGTCTAATAGCCAAAAATCAGGGCCTGAATTATTTAGGAATACCTTTCTACTAAACCAGCTTGCTACCCATGTTGTCTTAATCTGATCTGCTCCCTTATCCAAGGACCTACAAAGTAGAGTGGATTTGGAAATAACAAGGTCTTGATTCTCTTTTGATTGTGGATGAGTGCTGCTTATGGGAGTTTTATTTTTGCTTAATGAGACTTCCCTCTGTTAAGTTCTTAAAAGAAATTCTCGTTTTTATTGGAAAACAGAACATTTGAAAAATGTCCAGGAATTATTTTTCACCCCTCCCTCCCAATTTTAACCTCTGAGTCAAGTGAGAAAAGAGGATTAAATGTGGCTTCTGCAGTGCGAGACACAGAATCCTTGTGTGCTGTTCTCCTTGGATCTGGTCTCAGGTTGCCCAAAAATGTTCACTGAAGTAGTTAAGGGACCGGTACTGACCCGTGATAGGTTTCTACTGAAATTTGGGGTTGTGAGCTTTTTCCTTTTCTGTTCCGTTTCATTTTTCCTAAATAAAGGAATGTGCTAAACCGAAATAAGAATTTTAACGTTTTAAGAATCCAGGAATGCAACCGCTTGCAATCAAATTATGGGAGAACAGTAAGTTACCATCTGTCAGCTCAGATCCTCAGCGGTTAACATGCGAGCTCTTAGCCTGCCCCAATTTTGAGATAAAATGTGTCAGTTTGAGGTTTCTTGCTCTCAGTGATCACACAGGCAGCGATGGCAGGTCTGAGGAGGCGGCAGTAATTTGCTAAGCTGCAGTAACGGGGTGCCGAGTTAATCAGAGTTATGCCGGTGCTGCGTCCGTCCCGCCTGGAGCGGGTGCTGGAGGGGGAAGGCAGACAGCTGTTTTCCTTGGTGTTAAATGCTTACAGGCATTTCTTCCCATTGCTTGCCGACTTCCGGAGCGCTTGTTGCTGATATGCATCTTATGAGGCGATGTCGGGTGGAATGTGGATTTGTACCTAATGAAAACGGAATGAAAAAATTATCTTTACTGCTCAATAGCTGGTATCAGCTGGGGTGACTGTCTGCATCTCTGTGAAATGGTGCAAGGTGCCACCCACAGGCAAATTAAAATACTCATTTCTACAGCCATCTTGGACAATAAAGGCCATCAAGGAAGGTTAAACGGGAGCAGAGTATTTAATGTTGTTTCTGGTTCTTACATACTCGTACCACTCTGTTAGTCACAGGTTGACCTTCCTTCTCCTCGATTTGATACTCTGTTATAACTCGCAATTAACTGTTCAGCATCGTGGCTGTCATTGCGGTGTCTGAGTGTTTCCAATGCGCCATCTGCTTATTCCAGAGACTTCCCAGCTTTGTGGTCTCCTCCCTTCCTCAAACAAGGAAAAATTAGACATGAGGGAAAAAATTGACCTTCAATTCAAGCTAGAATAAATTTCCAGACCTGTTCACTCCAAATTCTCCCGGCCATTACTGCTGACCCCGGATGACAGGTTGGACCACGCAGCTGAGTGCTTTCTCTGTGGATCCGTTCCTCCCTCCCCAGCACAGCCCAGGCTCTTTGTGTTGCACAGTGACTCAAACGAGGTAGGAGGAATAAGCACCTTGACTGTGTCCTCTGCGCTCGCTGCCGCAAAGGCGCTGAAGCGTGGGTTGCAACGTGTGCGTAGTGTCTCTGGGCTTGCTCAGAAAGCCGTCTGCAAGTTCTGCGCATACGGCTTTGCTCTGTCCTAGCAGATTACGGTTCCCAAGGGCAGGGCTTTCCAGTCTTTTATCTGTCTGTAAAATGTCATTGAACATCTATGGTGGGCTGTAAATAATAATGGTAATGATGGTCTGGCAATGCGGTGGATTTCTCCGGGCAGAGCAGAGACTCCTGCCCCGCTGCTCCCGTCCCTGATGCCCAGATGGTGGTGACTCTTCATAGACTTGTTTGCATCTTCTTTGAACACCAAAACTGCTTGATTTGGCAGCCTTTGCCACTTTGTATGCAGTCATTCTGAATCCTGCAGTCTGCCTTTCAGGTGATTTTTTTGTGTGTGTTTAAATTTTTTTTTTTCTAAATACCAAAGGCCAGTACTTTTAATTTAACATTATCATCTGTATATCCAACAGATCGCTGCTGAGTAGATTGGAATTTTATGCCATTAAATGTAATGTTCAAATAACTAATGTATTGTTATGGCTTTAGCTTTTATATTTGTAATACTGAAAATGTTTTGAAATATATCTTACTGTATAGCAGAATGAGGAACCCCAGCATATAATACAGTTTAGCGTATGCGATGAATTTTAGTTGATATGAAAAAGTTTATATAGTTTTCATAGCTAGAATGAATTATTTGATTTAACTGTAATCTAACTGTTGTAATTCCATCATCAAATGAGATCAGTGAACTTGAAATATTTGGGGAACATCTCTGGTTGGGTTACTTATTTTGAAAACTCCATGTACTTTGTGTATGCTACGCTGTCTGTCATTCAGATATTATTTAATGTTTTTAAATGACACATGCAGAATTCCAAGATCACTAAAACATGTATTGGGTATCCACTAAATTCAACTTGTCAATGCAAAAAGAACCCATCATTAACACGCTTAATATTTATTACACTTAAGGCAGTCACATTTTTCTTTTATCAAATGCATCTCCTTGTTCCAGGGGGTGGCAGATCAATGCGGTACTGCTCCTCAGCTGCACATCTTGTGCCCTGTGCCTTTCTCTTAACACAAACCTGCTGCGAGGCACGCTGCCTTTTTCTGCATCTGGGGATCCAAAACTGGCTGCTTTGCGGGGAGGAAGAAGTATCTGTTCAGCCAAAGAATGGTTTTCCTAGACACTTGGTTAGGAAAATAAGGCTGTGGAAGTTGCGTTCCTGTATCTAGCCAGAGAGAGAAGGTGCGCCAGGGTGAGAAAGAAGAAATCCGCTGTGATCTGTGACTAGAGAGTTGGAGAGGTTAGCTAGAATTTTCTGCATTGGTCTCTACTTTTGTTCTGGTCGTTTCGTCAGCAACCATGCATCTTGCAGAGAACAAAATGTAGGATTCTTCCTGATCATTAGTGCAAACAAGCTTTTAAATTAAAAACTGCATCGAAGCAATTATTTTGCTTGACCGTGATGGTTTTTCCTTTGCCACAGTCCGTAATAAAACCTGTCCAGCGTTTCTGCATTTTGAGAGCACAGCTTCAGCCAAGGGATCCTGGAGATCAGGTTGGTCACTGAGTTTGTGTCTGGGGACAGCCGAGGGGCTTAGGCAGGAGGGACGGCTGGGGGCACGGCATGCGATGGCCTATCCAAGTGAGCGGCTGTGGGGAGCGCTGGGCTGTGCACGCACGCTAGCACGCCTGCCTCAGCCCTAGAGATTGATCGCCTGCGGCTGCAGCCTTCCCGTTGGGGTTTCTCCGAACTGTCAGTCTCTAACCAGGGACGTCGGAAGACATGGCTAACGCGAGCTTTGCATATATTTATGAATGCCAGATTTGGGTGTGGGGGGGATGACACCTAAGCTCTGAGCATGTCCTAATTAGCCCCAGTTTATTTATGAGCAGGATGACATGGCTTAAGGTGCCTTCTGAGCGCTAACTGGGTTTGGTGACAATCATCATGTGTTCACAGGGGGTGTGCGAGTGCTCGTGCTGTGCAAAAGCAGACCTCGCGTGCCACCGGTCAGCGCTGGGTAAGCGACTGCGCGGCGGGTCGCTGTCAGCCACTTCCAAAGTGGAGCAAGGTGGGCTGGAGCAAGCGTAAGGCTGTAATCAGACTTTACTGCAATTCGTGTGTGCGCCTGCTTTGTCTTTTGTTTGTTTGTTTGTTTGGGAAGGGCTTTGCTTCGTCTTTTTTGGGGGTTTGGTTTTTTTTTTTTTGGAAGGGCTGTGGAGGTCTCACAGTGTTTGCTGACACTGAGCAGTCTGCTGCCCAGGAAGCAGAAGGTGCACTATTTGTATTATTTCATTGTTGATTGATTGATGCTAACTCATCAATCTCAAGTCCCCACTTCAGGTGTAAAGGTACTGCCCTGAAAGGTGTCCCGTTCATCTTCTGGTGTGACCTTTGCAGCAGTTACAGCTGGCTGAAGCCAATATGTGATAATAGATCTGAAAAAAGTCAAGCCAAACCAAAAATCATTTATCCATAACCCATCCTAAGAAACTGATACAATTGTGATGATATAAATAAATCATACTTTCACTATCAATGATTGTAAGAGCTCAGAATTATAAATTCATTACCAGAGTCATTCATTATCTGAAATAGTCTGTAAGGATCTCTTTTTTTTTTTTTTTAACTGTTTTTCTTCTACAATGAAAATTCTTTAAATTTTTCTTAATAGCTTCTTAATTTCTGTAATCACTTTTTTTTTTAAATCCCTCCATTATTTCCAGTCATCCTTTTTCCTTAATAATGCAGCTTTGCCAGCAAGCATACATTGTATGCATCAAATGTTCTCCATCAATAAAAGGACGATATGGAATAATGATGCAGAAATGTCATGAAAACCAGTAATTATTTAAAAAGTACCTGCCATACAGTATGTGGTATTTTATGCAATATAATTCTAATCACAATTATTCAGATATGTCCCGTGCAAGTAAGAGGGTTTGTAATTATCCTTATTAGCTATACATTTATATGTGAACATGGTAGTTGCCAGTTACATTTCATGTAATGATAGACCAAACTCTTTCTTAGTTTATTTCAGGATTGAAAGCTGTCACCTAAGCAAGAGAAAATGTACACTATCTTCAAGGTATTACTTTGAATACGTATTTTGGGTTAATGATCCGATTTTGAAAATTTTACCTGTTTATGTTTATCTTGTGCTTTGGATTTCTTCAAAACTTCTTTAAAATCATTACTGGCAGAGTTGTAATGCAATTTTGAGATGAAGTCTAATATGTTTTTTCTTTAGAATGAAGATTTAGCAGTCAGTCATGGGGATTTTATTGTTTGTGATTTATAACTGTTGTCCCAAGTAATCACCTAGGTGCTCACAAAATGTCCTTGTTTTCACACCTTGTAGTCACTGATTTGATGACAGTGCAACTGTAGATAACAGGAGAGATGAAATGGTTGCTACAGATTCAATACATTAACTGGAGTTTTGTTGGGAAAACTAGTAATAGTTGCTTTTTCTGCAGCTTTTTTTCTGTAGTCTGTGTTACAGGCCTTTGAGCTGGTGTTCCTTTCTTTGGAGCTTGCCAGGCTGAAGTAAGTACAAAGGATGCTTTATGCTGTCCTTTGCATCCGCTCTGGGATCCAAAATACTGGAGCCAGTGCAGTGGTTTGCAGTCCCTTCCAATTTATTTATCTGCACGTTGTTTCTGTGGAACACCTTTAACCTTTCCAGGTTCTTTTTCTTGCTCTCGCTTTAGTCCTTGGAGACTGTGGGGTCACGGAGCGAGGAAGCATTGATCTAGGCTAAGGAGATGTTAGTGCAAGGGAAATAGTGCTTTGCTCTCAGTTCCTCCATCCGCAAAGTACAGAACACGCTTGCGTATCCCCCTGGAGCCGGAAGCGACGTGGTGTTTGGCATCGGGAGCGCCCGGTGCAACACACCTGTGGAATGACTTGCAGGCTTGTCTCCGCTGCCCAAGTCCCTGGTGGCCGCAGCGTGCAGAGCAGATGGCGGTAAGGACTGTGTTTCCTAGGTAGCTGAGAAACCAGCATGGCGTGGCGTGGACCTTTGGTCGTCGCCGTAGGCTGCCCACGGTCTCCAACAAGCAGTATCGAGGCTCTCGCTGGCTGGAGCGCTCCCAGGCTTCCGCTGCGATGGCTTTGCAGCAGCCATGTGGGATCGCTTTCTTAGGCGTGAGGAAGCGGCACAGAACCAAGGATGCTTTTGCTTTTAGCCCCTCAGTGCTGTAGAGGCCTTTAAAGGCTTCTCTAAACTGCGATTGCTGTTGTGGCCCAGCACGGCGCTCCATCTGCACAGTGCAGCAGAGGGTGCCACTGTGACCTGTCCGTTCCTCTCCAGTTCCTGCCCACCTTCAACCTCATCAGACAGAAATAAACTGTTTTCTTCTGACTCCTCTTCAATAAAGTGCTTCTTTATTGAGAAAGAACAATTTACATTGTTCTTTCATTACATTTGTATTAAATAGGGAACAAAAAATTCTTTCATTATTCTAGATGTCATACCGTTATAGGTGCGTCCATCCTTGGAGAGAGTCAAACCAGGTCCTGAGCAACCTGCTCTACATGACCCTACTTTGAGCAGAGGGGTTGGGCGGGACGATCGCTAGAAGCCCCTTCCAACCTCAAAGACTCCATGGCTCGGTCATGGGTCATTTTCTGTAAAGGCAGTAAACTTTGAGTAGGGAGTTACGAGGCAGCACGGAGAGCTGAAATATGTTCTCCTTTAATGATTATTGTGAACTACTGGAAATACACTATTGTGAAATTGTTCTATATTTTGCAGTCTGCAGCTCTGCTACCAAAATAGTGTACCAACATAAAACTACTCATTATGCTTTTCAATAATTAAGTTGAATTTTCTTAACTTCTGCAGTATGGAGTGACAGCACATTGCGGTAACACAGAATAACTAGTCCTCCCCTGCAAAGCTCAATTCCATAGAAAAAATCTGAGCTCAGTTTTACCTACTTTTATTTAGTACCTAAATAGACTTTTAAATGAGCAGAGGCTAATTATTGGTTTACTGAAACTAATAAAACAATTCAAGATTAGAAAAGAAAGCCAGTTCATTGGGACACTGTTGGAGATGCATTATATTGTCATTAAATCTTAAGGATAATTTTTACTCTCCTTATTGGCTAAATGAGAGTTTACTCGTTGTAATGTGTGCCATTAAGAAGATTCACAAGCATTTCAACTAAGCTGTGTGAGAGAGTCTTGCATGCTGCTTTTGTCATTAGCAAAAAAATTTAATAAGCTTCTAGTAAAAGGAGAAATTAAGTACGTGAAGCCTTTTTTAAAGGCACACAGTTTTAAATGAAGGCTGGAATCTTACTTATAGGGACTAGCATCTGGCTGTTTCTTGCCTTTGTGTAGAAGAGTCTTAATTTTTTTTTTTTTCTTTTTTCCCTCCTCCTCCCTTACCAACAATTCTGGGAATTGCAGATCTGCTGTCTTCCTCTTTGTTCTTGGGAGAGACAGTAAGTCACCCAGGTGCAGGTAATCTGAAAGGAACAAATTGAAATGGCTTTGGCTGGGATAATTTGTTTGTGTCTAAGCTGTATAAAATCTCTTTAAGTTTTTACAGTAATGGATTGCTCTGGTGTTACAATTCCTGCGTTAAAGCAGTACAGATGTGAAGTCCCAGGAGTGTTATTAGCTTGAAATATGTTCTTTGATTTGCATGATCAGTGTAATTATAAATCAGGACTCTTTCATCATAATGAAAAACCTGTTACCCATGAAGGGAAAGAGAAAGAAAGAAAGGAAGAAAGAAAGAAAGAAAAAGGAAGGAAGGGAAGGAAGCAAGCAAGCTCTGTGCTCATCTAAGAGGAAAGTCTCAGGAGCGCTGAATAACGGTTCTGCCTGCATCCCTCCGTCGGGGGACCGGCGTGCGCATCCTCTCAGAGGAGCGGCCGTGGTGCAGGCCTCTGGCGTTGGTCAGGGCTCTGAGGTTGTCAGATAGACATAGGGATAGCTTTAACTTTGGAAATCCGTGGTGAAAACGCATTTACAGTTGCAGCTGCATACTGCACTTTGCCCTCGGTGGCCTTTCAGCTGGTACCTGAGGACACCGTGTGTCGGAATCAGACGGGTTTGTATGGGGTGTTCCCTTCTGGGGGAGCCGGCGTGGTCCCTGGGGCAGCAGCCTCGCGTCATGCCGGAAACATCCAGGCGCAGTCTGGAGACCAGAGCTGAACCGGGTGAATAAAAAGGTGGGATGAGAAGCCAGTTTGAACTCTGAAGAGGAAGAGGGAGGGAAAGGTAGGCCGAAACGCTGCTGCTCTGCTGCAGGGCACCGTGGTGGGGTATGTGGGGGACAGCCTGTGAGCCAGGGAAACGCCCCGTCTTCTTGTCACCTCGCTAGAACGAGAAGTATGATTGAAAAGTTATGATGAGAAATGCTTGTCTGTCAATAAGACTTCCTCATAGAGTGTTCTAGTCTGTGTCGAGTGCTTACTGTAATCTTTTCCTCCAGGCATGTTGTCTGCCTAATACTATATAACACCACTAAATATTTTTGTAATAGTAAATGAGGAATAAATTAGGGAGAAGGGAGCATTATCTTCCATCTTCAATGAATCTTTTTGCAAAAGAGAAAAACAAAGCAAAACAAGGTTTTATGAATTAATGAATTCTGTGTTTCATTATAATTGTAATGAAATATGTGAATGAAAATCCAGTTCTCGCTCCCTCTTATAAATTGGGCACCTGCAACAACTTAAGCTGGACTTTTGATACCTGGACCTTGCCCGCTGCAGGAATTAAGTCTGAAATCTAGCGCTGAAGTTAAACAAGTCTCTCTGCGACTTCAGAACTCAAAAATAAGACCAGACTTGTATGCACCAAAGAGACGGGTCTGGCTGCTCCTGTCTTCTCGCCTACCTCTGTCGTCTGAGATGGCGCTCGCTGGGCACCCTTCCCGGCGCGCGCTGTGAGCGGTGGTGCGGGCAGGGCTTTGTCACCTGCAGCTCAGGCTGGCTGGATCTGCCCCAGGTGCCTTCGCCTTTACTTGGTCACTCTTTGTGCCTCAATCTCCGTGCGTCGTTTAACCTGCTTTCCTTACTAGATGGAAGAGTCTCAGGGGGATTTTCCCTTCTACCTTTGATCTAGTTGTCACAGAAAGTTACTGTGCTGATTATTTTAGCCTAGAGTAATTCAATTATGCTATTTGGGGGGGAAAAGACAGCCGAATGCTTCCTCCAGAAGAGTAAGTTTTTTGTAGCCTGTCCGTTTTACTTTAAATCATAAAAGTTCATAACTCTGCCTTCCAGTTACAGAGGTTTGATGTTCAGTATTGCCCAACGTTTACTCTCTGTATGCCTATATGAAAAGCAGGCTGAGGGTAAATTTTGAGAAAACTATAGCTAAATTCAAGAATTGACCTACCTGTGAATAGTCTCCCACACTAGAGTGATAAATTAAACATGTCTTTTTTTAACTGAAAATCTATTTCCTGCATCCCTTGCATGAATGTCACTTAAGGCTTGAAGTTATGTTGCCAAAATTTGGGACCAGCTCTGGTAAGATGCCTCCAAATTCTGAGATGTGGTAGAAATGCTGTTGCACCGAAAAGGTTACTGCTGGCGGGTGCCTGTGTCAGAGGCAGCTGTGGAGGTGAAAGCTAAGGGCAGACTGATATTCTCCAGAGGGGTACAAAATATAAGCAGAATAAGAAGGAATTCCTTTGGTACAGGTTTGTCGCTGCTTAGGTAACGCGGAGAAGCACGCGTTTTAATGTTGGCATCAGTCAGGTCATTGACTGTGTAGTTCGTTATCATAGCTCAGAGAGCACCGTTACAGACGCAGGAACAGAAATTGGAGCTAGAAATTAAAATATTTTAATTAAGCCACAAAAGAGAACACACATGACTACTTAAAAAAATCCCCAAAAGCCGAAAATATCCATCAGCCCCCACCTAAACTTCAGCAGAGTTTAAATTAAATTCACTTCTAAGTTTATTAGCCAAGAGATAATTACACGTGGAGTTTTCCACTCTCAGGACTTGCATCCAGGCAGTGCTTGGGGAACAGTGGTGCATGGTGAGAAGCCGCTTCCCCGCAATCCCCCGGCCTCTGGCTGAGATGGGGTGAGGCTGGAGGTGCCCCCGGGGTTGGAGAAGCTGGGTGCCTTCCCACAGAGGGGGTTCGCCACGGCCCCCACGTTCGGGGCTGACTCCTGCGGTTGAAGGGAGGTCGGGGCTGTGTCCTCGGTGTCTGTGCGGGTGTTAACAGAGGGCTCAGTTTGGTTTAAAAACACAACTTTTTTTCATGTCGCTGATGACCTCAGGAGATGAAGGTGAGAGATCTCTGACTGCAGTACCACATCCTGTTTCGTGCAGGAAAAGAAAATATTTTTGTTTTGGGGCTTTAATGTGCCTATTGTTCGTCCTGATAGGCAATGTATTCTGTGGTGCTTAGCTTTGGTTTCTTTCTCGTTTTCCTTTTAAGTGAGCGTATTTTCACTCTGTTTAAGACTGCTCTCAGTATGGGTTTTCTGGTTGCTACTCCTGCTCCTACAGCCCCCTTGGAGTTGCCAGGGTCGGGAGCTGGTCCTTGCTGCCTTTCAGCTGCCAGGTTTTTCCCTTTGCTTTTGGCAAGAATCGGCTTGGCAGCCTGCTATAAAATAATAATAAAATAATAAATATCACTTTTTTGCTAGGAAAAAATGACCTTCCATACAGTTAATGGTAGATTCTGCTTTTTTGCCCTGGACAGTTGTTTAAATTTTCTCTGTTGGGGGATGAGTTGAGCTGATGCTGTATTACATCTCAGCAGATATTGTCATTCCCACCGAAGTGGGAATATCTGCACAGTCTTTTAAAGCGTCCTTGCTTTGTGCTGCCCGTGGATGGTCTGGTGGCCAGTTGTATTCAGAGCAACATAAAAAGCTTAAAACTAGAAGTGAGTACCTGCTTGGGATTTTTTTTTTTCCTGTTGTTTTTCCTTGCCCCAGTGCGAGGTTGTGTGTAATGACTTTCTAGCAACAGGATTTCTAAGATGTGCTTGCGTTTCTGCGTTTTCTTTACCTTGTCACATAATAAGCATAAAGATCTCAGCAGGAATTTGGTTTACACACCTGTGTTGAGTAGTGCTGTAATACGGAATTAGATGTGCAGCTCCTCATTTCTGTCGTTCAGAGATTTTCTCCTGACTGTTGTACATTTATATAAATATATATATAAATTATATGCATAGATATAAATGTAGAGCAAACACTTAAGAATCACTTTTATAGCCAATTTTTAATACTGTTTGCCAGCTAACCGTGTCTAAGGGAGAAGCCCCAGAGACCAAGCTGCACCAGCGATCCCAGAGGCCCAAGCCCGTGCGGTCCTGGCTTCTGCGTTGAGCCAGCGATACCAGCAGTGTTTCTTGCTGGACAAATGTGGGTCTGGGGTGTGAGGGTTTTTAATTCACAGGCAGGATTGAAAATGAGGACTGTGCCGTAGTGCCCTGTCCGGGCAGCGTTGAGTGGGAGAAGAAGTGTGTTTGAGTGTTGTGAGGAAAGGGCTGGTGTAGGTCTGTTGAAAAGCTAATTCTTTATGTGAAATTAAATCAGATTAAAAGAATCATTAAAATTCTGTAATGATGTCTTTAAAGCAGTTCTGGAGTAATCCCTGGCTGCGTGTGAAATGTCCCAGAGGCAGAGGAGGGTTCGAGTGGCATTGCACGGGCACCTGGATTATATGCTGTTCTGGACGGGGCAATAAAAGCAAGATTGTAAAGAGAGACACAGAGATTGCACTGAAATAAGCTTGTAAAAACAGAGAAGCTTTAGAAAGAGTGATAAATCAACAGTGAAATCTCAACCTCCTCTAAAGACAGTAGGGAAATAGTCACCCGTCAGACAAATATCCTTAATTTCAGTGAAAGCTGTGTGCCTACCTCCGTTTGTGGCTCTGCAGCCCGAGCCTGCGGTACGGCTGTCCTTGGGGGTTCGCTGCTGGCGAGCTGGGCCACTGGGGCCCGTCTCGAGAAGAACAGAAAAAGTCAGAGCTTAAAACTGATTTCTCAAGAATTTGTCTGTTGTGATTAAGATGATGAGATGATGATGAGAGGCGTGACATGCGTACCGGTGCCGGTGAAGCATAACCTTGAAGTGTTTGGGTTAGCGTGCGGGAATTGGCTTTAAAAGAATCTGATGGGGTTAAAGATGGGAAATCTTGGTGCAAGGTTATGGAAAATACTACGACAGCGATGTTCAATAGTGACCCTCAGGACACTATAGAGATGCCTGTTAAAGGAAGTGTCCTCACCTAAGGCATTTAAAAGTAGTCAGAACAGGGTAAAATACATCAAATCCCAAATCAGAGCGGCACGGGTCTGGGGGAGCTACTGGTCCTCCTTGTGCTTTAGATGTACACATTTGTTTGCTTTAGTTACTGGGTTCTTTCTGTGAACAATCCTCTTTTTTTCCTGGGTGTATTTCTGTGTTGTTCGAAGTGTGTTAAACTAAATTTACCAAATTTCTCACAGCCCTCCTCAGACTAAAGGGTTTGGCATGGTTCTCAGACTTTGTGTTTTTCTCATAAGGACACAGACTAGCAGCCCTTCCACCGCTCCCCAGGGATGGAGCTTGCCCTAAAATGAAGTGTTCCATTCAAAAAAGATAAATTTTACATTTTGTTTCTTCCTTTATCACTTCCCGAGGTAGGATTCTGCTGAGAGAGCAGGAGGAGGGGAAGAAGGAGCACTGAAAATGTTCAGGACTTTTGATGGAAATCTTTTAACCATCCTATGCCTGCTGAATTACATTTATTGTCGCTTCTGCAGGCTCTTTCTTAGCAGACTTAGCGCCTTTTCCTTCAGAAAGCTCCTTGGACACCCCAGCCCAACCCTTTTGGGAAGCGTACGTGTGGTTGTGCTTGGGCTCTTCGTCTTCCAGAGGAGCTGTGCAGCAGTCTGAGAGTTTCAGTGCTGAGAACTGGGATTTTTTTTGGTTTCCGTGGCATGTCACTGTTGTTACTCACCAGCCGTGTGTTAATATTGAACCGTACCTAAGCAGAAAGCTGTTTAAAGAGATATAGCTTTCTCTCGTACTGCAGAAAGATTCAGGCTCTTTCACCATCCGCATACTATGTATTGTGTTTCAGATGCATTGGAAACTTAAAACCAAACAGCCTTTTTCTGCAGAGTCGCAGGAATCTCCTGTGACTTCTGCTTAGGAAAGCTCCTCCGCTCGCGTTTGCCACGTTTCTGTTCTTTGAGTCAGCTCGCCGCAGTGATGGTAGGAAGTGGGATGGGGGAGGTCAGTTCCTGTGAGCATGGCATTTTCAGCTTTGAAACGAGAGCTGCCGCAGGAGCCGGTCTCCCATGTTTTTGGTTGTCTTAGAGCTTGAGCAAATAAGAAAAAATGCGGGGGTCTCTGCTTGAACACAAGTAAGTGATATACATCTCTTGTGATATAGAATTGCAGTCCATGCCAGACTCTCATTTACTTTCTAACATAATGTTTTCTTGATTGTATCTGTTCTGAAAGCTTATGGTGATAACTTGGCTGTCACTCTCGTTACTGAAGTTGACATTTTGGAATGCCAGAAAAATGGATGTCGTGTGAAATAAGCGTGGTCAGTGTCCCCAGGCTGGGTTTGGTGGAAGGGCAGGCGGACAGCCCCAGCGCACGCTGCTTGACACTCCTGCTAGGGGTCTTAGGGGCCGTGGCCAGGAGGAGGAGGCGAGTTTTTTCCCTGGGTTTGAGGAAGATGCTGGAGCTAATGAAGCGGTGTAAGAGGGAAAAGAAGGGTATGCTGGGCGGCAGGGTGGGACAGGCTTTGCTCCCCGTTGCTTGGCAGCAGATGTAGGGAGCTGGTCTGGTGCGGGGCAGCGTGTGAAACTGGGGAGATGAGGACAACCACAGGCTCTGGAGCTGTCAGTCACGGACCGCTCTGGGGATGGTGGTGTGTGCTTTGTAACGGACTGTAACGAGCAGGATCACCTTGTGCCATTACTAGAGCTGACACCGTGAGATAAATCTCATTGCAGTGCATTGCAGGTAGGACTGTTGACACTGGGTTTTCCAACAGCGGAGGGAGATCTGTAGCTTCTTTAAAGAAGTCCTTACCCATCTGTGTGCGTAACACAGCCTGAGCATGAAGGAGAGAGTATTATACCACTTCCTAGATTCCTGCTGACACAAGAAAGACACAATCAGCACCTTTTAATTTGTGTCTGAGTTCCTCTTAACAGGGTTTTATTTTATTCAGATACATAAATGAGCTCTACCCATGAAGCCCTTTGCTTTCTAGCGGTAGGTTTCTGCCTTAAGAGCAGGCTTTCCTCCTGGAAAGGCTTTTAGTAGGGAGGAAGGGATGGAGAGAGAGAGAGAGAACTTCACTGTCCGTGACACTGTTAGGGAATGCCCGGGTGGATGTTTCAGTTGCAAATACAGGGATGCTTGAACTGGGCATAATGGGAGCCTGTTGGTGGAGGTTAGAGGTACATGGCACGTGCTCACTTTGTAGCCAAACGTTGGGAAGAGCTAAATTCCTATTGAGATGTCTGTTACGATGGCTCAGTAAGGAATAGCTTTCAGAATAGCTCTACGTGTTAACAGCTGAGGGTTTTGCTGGTTTTACTTTTAACTCTGGTCAGTTCTGGGCATGTGCTTAGTAGTCGAGACTCCTGTGAGCTGCAAAAATGTCATTTACCGTTATATAGGTTCTGGTTCATTTATCTTTGTGTATTTTCCTGCAGACAGTTTTTTAAGCTGACCAGTGATGGTTGCTTATCCATTTGATGCACATGGTGCATATTACAAAACAGCATTAGAAATGGAGACACCACTGCTGGATGCATTTCTGGATGCAACAGCTATAGTGTCTGCATGCAATAGTTTCACTTTTAGATGCTTGACGAATCATTAGAAAATTATAATGTCTTCCCATGCTACGAGTTGGACCTGATGGGTTGCCTTCTGGAGCTTTTGACTTCACTGATGGTGCAGAGAGCCTAAATCAGCAAAGAATAAGAGAACTGGAAGCTCCCAGACGTTGTTTAACTCGTAGGTGACAGCAGTGGGTGACAGCAGCGATGGCAGGAGTAGGAAGCCGTTCCACTGGTCGCTAAGACTATTTTCTCTTCCCGCGAGATGGCAGGGAAGGTCCCCCTGAGGAGGAGCAGCAGGAGCTCTGGGGCTGTGCCGCCGAGAGCCCCCCCCTCTCCTGGGGGTCCCAGGTTTGGGCATGGCAGAGGGCTCAAGGATTGCCCCTGGGCAAGCCTCTCTTGAGCAGGCATTCAAGTTATGCTATTGAAGTCATGTCCATCGTTCTGGGTGGAGAAATCCCCCAGTGGTATTAATTCTTGGGGAAAGCAAACTTCTAAAGGAGGTCTTGCTTATAATGTCTTTCCAGTGCGATACTCTGAAGAGCCTTTTTCTGTTACTCCAGCGTTTGTCATCCCTTTTACCCCGTGTGCGCTTGCCATGCCTCGTGCGGGGGTGCGGAGGTGGGCTAGCCTGATGAGCTTTAGGCTTTCTTCAATTCAGCTGAACACTGCAAAAATCTGCGAAAGAGTGCTGGGTGAGAAGTCCTTCTATGGGATCAGCACATGTAGGATGTGCCAAACCAGTAGCTTGTCATAACATTTCTGGTTCTTGCTGCTGTTTATCACAGGCCTCCAAGAAATTTTTGTATTTTAAGCTAGGATTATTTTTGAATGCTGCTACCTGGGGACTAGGTGCCAAGTGCCAGGTCTGAACGTGGCTTTTGCGCTGGGAGAAAAGCCTGTGACCTGAAGTTCAGGCACTTGGGTTCAACTGATTTCTTTAATACTACACTCAGTAGAGCATCAAAATCCTTATATTTTGTCTTAAGTTAATAGAAAAATATATCATAGCCTTCAAGCAACAGAGTCTAAGAGAAATTTTTCAAAAATGCGGGCTGTCTTCTGGGTGCAGACAGCTTAGTGAGGGTAAAGGGAGATACCTGAGAAATTTCTCTGGGCCATGAAAGACTTTCCCAGTGGCATTGACTTCTGTCAGAAAGAGTGGAGTTATTTTTCCATTTTAGTGACAATATAAATTGTACATTATCTTAGGCATTTTCAGAAGTTTCGTTAAAGTTTTACCTTAGGAGGAGCCTTAAATACATATTATTTATTAACATAATACAAAAAAATTATGTCCGGAAAGCATCATCTTTCTCTGTTTCTGCTTGGATTGGTTCTGAATAGAGAAATTGTAAGCAGCATTGTTCCTGTGAGTAGAACGGCAAAAAAGCCATGAAATTACTTGAGCTTAAATACATTAGAGATGCAAGGACTGGACCTAGCAAAGCTGAGTTTTACACGTTTGGAAGCGCACACTCAGGTTTTTAGCGCTCTGCCTGGTGTGCCCACTCTGGAGATGCTGGCTCGCTTCGCGTCCCAGTGGGCTGCCCGGAGCTGTTGCAGGCAACCCGGGGTCAGATGTGAAGTCAGCGTCAGCCGGGCTCACTGGGAATAACAGTTTATTAGTAGTAGCCTTTTATAAGGTTTGGACACAAATAACCGTTTTTTTGTCAATTTGCACATACCAGTGTGCTTCCCAAGCACTTCCATGGCGGTTATAGCTGATCCAGCCTAGGGAGGGTTTGCACAGTCCAGCGCTGGACCGGAGAGCCAAGAGGAGGTAGTGTCTGCATTGGGTCCTGCGGGTTTGGGGGATGCAGGAGTGCAGGCCATGGGGGGGGCCCGTCACCCGCTCCCACCTCTGGAAGCATTCGGCAGGACCATAGATATCTTGAGAGGGGCCACTTGGGCTACGCCTGGATCTTACTGATGTTGTCCCTCTTGTTTTCCATTCCCAGGAGCCCCTGGAGCGCGCTTGGCAGACAGTGGGTTTTCTTTCAGAGAATTCCATGTGAAATAATCCAGTAAATCTTGTTTTCACAGATCATTTTATAGCGCTTGAAAAAATATATAAGGAAAGTGGATTTTTGTCTTGTGTGCAAAAAGCAGCCCTTAGGGGCCACATCAGAGATGAATAGAGAGAACCATCTTGGCTTAAATTAAATAAAAAAGAATGAAAGCTACTTCTGTGGTTTCACCCATGCATATTTTTCTTGATTTAGGGCCAGCACCACATTTGGTGTTTAAGGCACTTGTGGCTTTCCAAGTTCCTCTTTCTTCCAGCTACTTATCAATTTTACTTTCTGCTTTATGCCCACTTGCTCCTTAGTTGTACTGTCAATAAACGCGTGGGTTAAGGGCAGGCAGCAGATGAACACCGATATATTTGCAGTAGTAAACTATATATGCAATATACAAGATGAGATAAAATATTGTATGTTTAGAGGACGATGGATTTATTTTTCTTCTTTTTTTAATTTTTATTTTAATGACAGGTCTTTTTTAATGGGAAGTAGCATAAGGCTTCGCAAAGTATTTACTCTGCAAACGCCCCTGAGCACAAGTCCTGGAGCATTTGAAGCCAAGTTCAGAGCTTGTTTCAGGCAAGATGGACATATTTGTTGAGTAATTACCAGTGGAGGATCTTGTGCCTTGTGTGTTTGGTAAGATTATGCGGTAGAAGAGAAGAACTCGTATGTGGATTCATAAAATGAGGATCAAAGCACTTTTCAGTAATGTAAGCAGGTCATGAGAGCTTTTAGCCTAGACATGAAAGGGTGTCTGGCGGTGCCCTGCACTTGGAAGCACGCAAGTAACCAGTGGCTCTTATTGTTACCAGTAAGAAAGGAAGGTTGTGGGACCTGCCTTCCCAGCGATGAACTGCACTAGGAGAGAAAAAGGAATTGGGTTTGAGTTCCTTTTGCAACTTTACAAGACAGTCCCTTTTTGTGGCAGTGGTTGAAGAAGAACAGCGAGTGCTCAAGGCAACCAGTACTTACCCTGGGGGGTCAGCACAGGGGGGGCTGGGCTGGGGGTGCCTGGCTGGGGACCCCCAGGGATGGGGTACCTGCGGGCAGGAGCTGTGGCTCTCCTCCTCCCTCGGCCACAGCGGGGGACCATGGTCACCTCCGGCATGGCCCGGGGGCTCCAGCGCTCATCAGAGACGAGGCCGGTGCTGTGCTTGTATGATGGAATGACATAGCGTGGTTAGAGGTGTTTTCTCTTGTAGGTACAGAGATTTGTACACTGAGAATTGGATCATTAATGTGATTTTTAGGAAAATACAGCATTGCTGGATTGTCTTCCAGTTGCTAGCATTGGTAAATACCTATTGAAACACTGTCTTCTGCGTGCTGCCCTTTTTATTTCCTTGAATTAGAACTTTTCCTTTGTGCACTATTTTAATTTCTTGCTGCGCTGAGCGGCTGTTAATCAGGAAGAAGTCTCAGTCCTTTCCCCAAAAAGCTGGCCCGTCACGCACTGCTGTTGCTGTCACAGGGAGCTCCTGGTACCCAGAGCTGAGGCATCTGCGTAAGCTCTTTCTGTGATGATGTGTTTGCAATAATCTATTAATCTGCTCTAATAATCTACTCTACTTTCACTGCATTTTCCTGATAAGTGAAATTATATTTGAATAAAAGGTAGTACTTATAAATTCCTGGCTTCAGCTGGAAGGATGTTTTAATAGCTGGTCTCAAATCTGCTGAAAAGCAGATTTTATGGTAGAAATGCTAATGAAGCTTCAACAGGAACAACTGGCAGCCGTACCGAGGAATTGGGGGATTGTATATTTGGGTGTCAGAGATCAGTAAATAGATTTGTGCCATCTGAATCTATTTTTGTCAGCAAAATTTACTTTAATACTTTATGCGTATTTAAAGAAAAAAAAAATCTGTATTGCTGTGAAAGTTTCTGCATTTTGAGGCCAGCTCTCAGCTAATCTTCCCAAGCTGTCTGTACGGCTCAGATTTCAAAATCTTTATTCAAAAGGTCACATCCTGATTTAATACCATTAGTATAAGCCCAGGATAATTTAGTTGATGTGGATGGAGGTGCTTGTCGTTTCAGGTTTTTGATCTTAATACAAATCTGGCCAAGAGTAGGTTACATTTGTGAAGCTAATGTCATGTTCTTCAACACATCACGGGAAGGCAAAGACTGATTTTTCACATTTAGAGGAATCCTTCCTACATGATGCAGGTCGCCTCTCGCTCCAGCAAGATGCTGGTAATTTCAGCCAGTCCACTTTAAAACAGGAATATGGAAAGAATGTTTGTCATGTTTTCTTTGCCTTTTTTTTTTTATGGATTAGCATTCAAATTTCTGTATTTGATACGTTTTCCGCGTCTCAGTACTGCCGGAAGCGTATATATTCATGTGTTCGTATGCAGCAATTTTAAACCGCAGTCCTTTTTAAACTCTTTTTTTTTTTTTTACCTTTTTATGACACACTAGTAAAGCTGGCGTGAGGATTTCATGTAGCTGTAGGCTTGCCACAAGTACAAAAACATCCCCAAATCAAAAAATGCGGTATCCGCTATGTGAAAGTGGATATAGCAGTTTATTTCCACAGTGCCCATAGAAATGAATGAAGAATGTTAAATTAAAAGACAAACAAACATATTAATCACTTCTTTCTCTGTTTTCCCACTGGATCATATCTAATGGCATCTCCTAGACTGGAGCCTTTTGAAGGAATGTTAATATTTTATGTAAGGAGGAGTAATAAATAGCGGCAAAGTGCAGCTTGAATGATTAAATGTCCTGAAGGAACGGCGCTTGTACCATTCCCCCCCACCCTGGGACACATTTCTAATTTGCCGTAACTTAGGTGTATTTTACCAAATAACATGATGATGCACGTTGGGGCACTTGTATTTCTGTTTGGAGAAATCCTTTTGAAATGGTTTTTATCTTTTATATATACTCTTTTATTTTGGGTGTCCATAGTAAAGAAGTAATTAATTACAGATGGGAATACTGAAATTCTGTCTGTCTTATCAGCCAGCTAGTTTGACATGATTATTAAGGCTGGATGTATTGGTTGTAATAACGGGTGAGCGAATCGCTCGCCCCTCTTCTACCCCTCCCTTTCCTCAGGAACTTGGATGAGTGATACGCTTCTAGAAGTAGCACAAATTTTCTTCAGGATTAATAGAATGAAATAAATACTGACTTTTCCTCTCCTCTTCCCCTCAGGTTGCCCTTGTTCTCCTTTTCAAATCAAATGTCACATTGACTCAAATCCAGCGTTGGAAGCATGTGGGGAACTGCAGCACATCAGCCCGGCGCAATGTATCCATCAAACTGGAAGGAAGCCCAAAACCAAAACTCCACTGGCCAAAATGCATCCTCTGCAGAAACCCCAAGGCAAGTGGCTTTGTCCTCCTCACGATTGTACGAGCTTCTATCACACGTGAAGTGTAATACTTCTAAATGAATTGTTTTAATTTTAGGTCACAGAAAAATAGTTAATTTTATGTTCTAAGGTTCAAGTACAGCTGGTAGGGCTTTATTATCTTCATTTTTTCTAATGTTAGATAATGTCTTAGGGAAGCCGTCAAGAAGAAATTGTTTCAGGAATAATAAATTACTGAACTTGTCCATCTGTATTTCCTGTACTGTTGATACACCTCATGCAGCTGTGAAGTGTAAGTTTAATTTAGCAATATTGTTTTCATTCTTCATTTTTTTTTAAAGTATTTAGGTAAGAATAGCTTATTGTTTAAACCTGGTCTGTTTTCCATTTATTGTAAGAACTATGCAAAGCAACAGGAAATGCCTAAATGGAACAAATGTATTTAAAAAATGAGAACTAGAAGCTAAACCAGTCTTATGCAAGGGTAGCACGTGGGCTGTGGTAATGAGTCCATAGTCAAACAGGTGGCAATCCCAAAGTCTGGTAGAAGAGAAGCCAGGAAGAAGCATGTTCCAGCCAGCCTCAAGGCAGGTTGTCTGGTCTCCCCAGGCTTTTCTTCCCCAAAACTTCTGAATGCTAAAAAAAAGACTGCAGTAAATTTCTTGAAAGAGGATAAATTGGTTTTGTGTTTCTCCATCAGTGCAATTACATGTAGTCTCTCTTTGTAATGTCAATTTGTCAAGTGCTCCCACTGCCACCACCTCCTGCTTTGTAGAATTAGTTAAAATATTGTATATAATGGGTGCTTGCCTTAAGGTAGTTGCGGATGCAGAAAGCTTATAGATTGAGAGGCATTTGGAACAAGGAAGGGCGAGCCCAAAGATTATAATTTCATAAACCAAGATTTTTTTAAGAAGCATGTCCATGTGATAGACAGTCATTGGCATGTAAGAAAAAGAGAAAAGATATTTCGGTCACCATTGGGGTGTGTTGTACAAACTGAGCCTCTTTACCACCACCACCACCACCCACCCCCATTCAAGTGCCTATACGAAAGCAATTTTCTGATATGCATTCAGCCTTAAACACCTACAAAGAAAGCATTGTATTTTTTGGTTCTGGAAGTAGATCTTAAATGTTAAATCAGTACACTACTTCATGCTTGAAACCTCTCAGAGGTCTGTGTGTTTATGGAGCTTTCACCTTGAGGTCTCCGTTGTCCAGGTTTACTTAGTGGGTGTTCCACAAATGTTGTTAACACTAACAGTAAAAAGGGACAGCAGAAGTGTCTGTTCAGTAAGACATGGAATGAATTCAGCTGGCGTAGATCCTTTGCTGTTGTACTGATTGCACTGATTTCCAATTACTGAGGACATAGCCTGGGTTTTTTATATGTAAGTATTTTAGAAAAGTTGGAGGGAACCTACTTAGCTTGATTCAAATCATGCTGAAAAGTTATCCAAGTAGATTAGTACAATCTATTTCCATCACTGAGATAGGTACTCTGCTTCTTTCTGCTGCTCGCACGCATCCAAGCTCTCTCTCCCATTACAGCTTAGAACCAAAGAAGTCCGTGTATCTTACTGGCTGGTTAATGCTCTGAAAAGGATGGAAATTTGTTAGTGAGCTGAAACGAACACCCACAGATAAAATGCTTTCTTAACTAGTTAGTCTTGCTAATACTTTTTTTGACACAACCCAGTTCGCTGGGCTTCTTGATGTCACTGTAAAAATAGTCCAAGAAGAAACAGGAGCCCCAATCTTCTTGAAAGACACTTCTTTGTCACAAATTTTAAATAATGGTTTTATTATTTCACTTCTTTGTAATAAAATTACTTTTTAAAAAGTATCTGCCATTAGCTTACATATGGCAGTAGAGATCAATACGTACAATACTTTGCAAGGAAGGGAAGGTGGTACAATTTTTTTTTCTCTTCACTTTTATTGACTTTGTAAATTTGAAGCAGCTTTTCTCCTTTGTATAGTTCATTGATCTCCTGTTACCATATGGGTTGTATACCCGGTAAAGAAAGGAAAACATTTTGTGCTTCTCCAGGAAAATGAAATCATCAAAATAATAACAATAATAATTTTAAAAGTTGTTTTTATTAAATTGACTGTATTCCTGTTGACATTTTTCCTGTAAACCATCCTTGCTTCCTCTTGGTGGCCGTGTCCAAAAAAAGTAGTTGTGACAGTGTGGTGCATTTCCTTGCAGCAGACATAAACCTTTCCTCAGTTTTTTCGTGGTATTTTTATGCAAGAACCTTTCTTCCAAGGGCTTTCTCCCTAGAGCAACACGGGTGCCTCGTTAAGGCCTGTTTCTGGTCGATTTGTTGGGTGGGACGTGCTGGCATCACCACCTGCGACTCTAGGAGCAGCTCTCCACCCCCACCCAAGGCTGCGCTGTTGGGTCATTTATTCTTTTTCTGAGCGTATTCACTTCCCAGTGTAATCTTCATAATCCTATAACCCTTCATAATCTGCTTCATTGTGTATTTTTTTAGGTCTCTTCTTGTCAAGGGACTTGCACTGAAGTAAGTAAATCTGCAGGTGCAACTCACACCACTTGAATTTCTCTCCGTTAGGTCCTCCCAGCTGGGATGAGTGATGGGAATGCCCCCACCCAGTCACTAACAAGTGTGTTGCCTGTTTGCATTGCTGTAGAGGAGGCACTTGTGGGAGAAATTCATGGCTGGGGGGCTGAAGTAGTGCAAAGGCTGAGATGTTCGTTGTGCAGTGAGGGAAGGGTCCTTGCTTCCTGCTGTTCTACAGACCCAGGGCCAAGCCTGGACTGTACTTTCTCCCACATATTTAACCTCACCTTTTTTTTTTCTTTTCTTCTGTCCTGCTGCTTCTCGTTATTTCACTTGCTCCTTCTGCAATGAAGATTTTGTGTCTTGGAATCTGCCTCCTCCAAATAGTCGTGGGCTGCTATAGAAACCCTTCAGCAGGAGGAGGACCGGGGAAATGCCATTCTTTTCTCCACCAGTTTACTTTTCTGTGCACAGGATGGCACTGGAAGCGGCATCCAAGGTCATACCGCTTTGTGGCTGGGACCTGGAGCGAGATGATAGCAGCATTGGTTCCTGTGTGGGTCAGGACTCGTGGAAGGTGGCTTCAGAGCATGGGCAGGAGTTCTGCCTGGGCTTCCACTTTGGGTCCTGGATGCCTACCTAAAAGCAGCACCTCCTTTTTTTCCAGGGCTGACTGTTCATTTAGTACTGATGATGGTGGCGCACATACAGATGAGCTCATCTAGTGGTGTTTGGGTTTAGTGTGCAGATCTTTGATTCACTCTTTTGAGAAGTCTAAAATGGTTTTGAGTTTAAAAGTCTGCTTTGTGATATGTAGTGCTGCTTCCTTGTAAATTCTGAATGTAGGCTTTTTGTGTCAGCTCTAGAGTAGACAACTTGTGTGGTTTAAATTTTGCTTTGTAAGTAGTGCTTGATAAGGTCAGTGGCTTTGCCTCTGTGCTGATGCCTACATTTCTCAAAATTATTTCAGTAAATAAAGATTCAGAACTAACAAAAGTGTTTTCCTCCTTCCTCGTTGTCCAGTGCAGAGTGTGTTCTCTCAGGTGATTGAGGTGGAGCACACTGACGGGAGGATGTAGAAGGTTTGCATGGTGAGCAGTGACCCCACTGCTGGTAGTGTAACCGCTTTAGCAGTGAACTTCAGCGTTGAGTGTTGTGGACCAGTCTGAAGGTGTGCAGGGCCTGACAGTGGATGGGGGGGTAGGTTCTCACCTGTCCGTCACCTTCCGTAAAGAGCGTAGAGTTGCCTTTTCTGGCTAGGTGAGCCAGATGGCTGCGTGGATAGTGGGGGGTTTTTTTAGGTTGTTTTCTTTTTTTTTTTTTTACAAGGAGAAATGTGGCTGGGCGCTCACTGGTCACGTGGTGTGCAAGTGAAAACCTGGTAAACAAAACATCGAGCTCCACCACCCAATGTATATGCAAGATGATTTTCTTTTCCTGCTTACCTGTTATTCTGGTGTAAGATAGCTTTTGTGGTGTTTTCAAAATTGAACCATAACACCTTTATTTTAAGACAGGAATTCCAGATGGTTTTGGAGACTGGGCAAATCAATCCTTTTATAGGAAGTGTCCCATTAAAGCTCAAATCCTTAGAAGATTTGATTTTATTCTTTGGTGCTGAAATAAGCTTGGTAATGTAGGTAGCTTAAAAGCTGACCTATACTCAGAGCTCAGAAGCTCTTCAACAGCCTTCATGGCTGACCTCAGGCAACGACCGTCCGTAGCAGCTCCCCATCCGCCGGAGCAGGGAGGACGTCCGGGTGGCGTGGAGCTCGGAACAGGGGCAGAGCCTTCGGCGGGTTAGGGACAATAGGAATTGGCTTTTTGGGTGCATATGCCTCTGTTTAGCCCCCCTAAAGAAAGTAACCCTGAAATTACATTCAGAACAGTTGCTAATTGAAGTGCCATTACAATGTTAATCACATTATGCTGATGTGCCATATGGACCATTTAAAAATTGGAAATGCTTGAAATAAATTGTTCTTGAAAATGTTGTTTAACAAAACACGTATTTAGAGTTTCCTCATTTAATATGTTAACTCTTTGGATAGTCTGGACCGAGGGGACACTTGGCAGCGCCGCTCCAGCTAGCATCTGCTGTGGGAGTAATTGCGCAGTCGGTTTTCCTACCTCTGGTGTCAGGTCTGCCTATGTGAGGTTGCTTTCACCGTATGAAATGGTAACAGCACGTGAACCCGTTGCCATGGGTTACTGCTTCTGTATTTCCAAACCCGTTTACTCTGCAATCAATGTAAGGTCTGAATAATTTTTTAAAAATTACATTGCATTTTTTTAAAAAATATTGTATTAAACTTTGTACCTTTGCCTCCTAGTGCATCCTTAAGCAGAACATATACGTTCTTACAGCATCTGTTTTATTTATATCGTATATAGCTCAGCGTAGAACCAAAAGAGGAAGGAAATTTATGAAGACTACACCACAGAAGAGATGGGGGGAGGGAGAATGGAAGGAAGAAAAGCTATTATGTTCTGCCTGTGGCAGTTTTGACCAAGCAAACACAAGGCACTGAAATCCATGGCGGGATTGTTTTTTGGTGGTTTGTTTTGGATTTTTCCCCCCCTTTTTTCCCACTATGGGAGATGGAACAGAGTGCCTGAGTTTTGAAAAGTCATGGGAGGGGAAGCTCGTTAGTGTGATTGAGATGGTGAGCACATTTGCAAAAACTACGTGTGAGCTGTGCATCCTGTTTGGTAACAAGGAAGCGGTAAAAGTTCTGCAAGCAGCTCGGTTCGTTAACACGTCTGATACGGCTGTAGAAATACAAAATAGAAGCTCGTCATTTTTCTTTAGCGTACAGCAGCTTGCATTGGTGTAAGAAATACTTTGGGACTGGAGCTGGGCACTTTGGAAAGGATGGTGAAAGAATGGCTACCCCTCGGTCTGCATTGAGCACTTGGATTTTGTTCCCAGTTTAGGATAAAGAAGATGGAGATTTATCCTCCTGTTTTTTCCCCTCTCTTTTATTAGTACCTCCTAAGCCTGTCCATCTCAAACCTGGGCAGGAAAGAATTCCTCCTGCACCTTCTCGGCCTTTGCCAGCTGATCCCAAGTCATCGAGGAGCTTAGCACCTGGAGAGGAAGAAATACCAGTATCAACAGGAGTCAACACACTCATTGAGAAATTTGAAAGTATTAGGTAAATATGGCTTTGTGAGATCTGCTCTTATCTCCCTTTTCTGCATTTTTAACTTAGAATGTAACAATAGAAAACAATTGTAATTTTCATGTAGAAACTCCTCTCTGGATGTTTTCTACTGGAAGTGCAAACTTGACTGACTACACAATGATTCTTTTTTCTTTTTTTTTTTTTTTAATAAAAGCATGTATTTCAGCAACTTTTAGTTTGTAACATACAGTTGTTCTTAAGGAGCTTGATACCTGCTGAATTTGGTAAGTGTTCTACCAGAAACAAGTAGCCCAGAGTCTGCTTTTAGTAAATTGACTTGATGTCAGGATTGGGTTTTGCATTATAGGAACTTGATTATTGTGATATAAAAGACAGAAAACTCAATTATATACTGTTAGCTTGCTTCTTGGAGGCAGGGGAGAGTGAAATCACAATGTACAGTGAAACAACATCATGAAGAACAGCATTTCCTCTGAAACTCTGTATAACAGACATTAAATAGGATAATGTATTTGTGTTTTGCTGTAAAACCAGCTCATTTTACAAGCACGTGAAAACTCTCTCTGAAGGCCAAAATCTGCCTGATGGCACTAAGAGTTTTTTTTCTAAAGAGGGAGATGGAGACAGAGACACCATACTGTGCCTTGGAGCATGTTATCACCTGGGTGAATCTGGTAGGGTGTCTTTTGCAAAGAAAAAGTAGTACCTGCTTATGCTTCAAAAACATCCTCTCTCTGGCAGAAAATACCTTACCCCAAAGGCTTTGTTCTGTTGAAGAATGTGAGTTCCTGTTTAAATGATCCCACAACCAAATGCTTCTTTTAAAAGATGATTCCTCCCTCCCCAAACCTTCAAACCAAACTGTTCTTCAAGGCAACATGGGGAGTATTAAAGGCCCGGGATTCTAGTGGGGCCATGTCAGTAAAACTTATGGCTAGGGGCGGTGTGTTTTTATCGGAAATTGTTGGTGAATATTATTACGGCACTGTGCGCGCACTGCCTCCTCGGATTGTAAGGGGGGGTGCAAGAAATGCAACTTGAATCAAATGATTTGAAACCTCTGAGTGTTAATATGAATGACTGTGGTGCTTTCTCTTCACCTGCAGGCAACCTGTACATATTCTTCAAAGAAACCAGCTAAATTTAGCTCTTAAGATGGAACCTGGCCTGGACTCATCCAAACAACTGAGCTCATGTGACTGCGATGTGGTGGCTTCCAGCAGCTCTTCCACAAATGAAAAGAGTGAACCGGATGAAAATGAGCCAGACGTACCGTGCAGCGTGGATCTATCTAACACAGACATAATGAAAATTAAAGAGCTAAGCATAGGCGATAACAAAAGCCATGAAGACTGTACTGCTGTGACTGTGAGCAAAGAGCCCTCTGGAGAGCTTGGCAATAAAGACTCGACTGCAGAACTGAGCAGTAATGGTAAAATTCCCAACAGAGACAGTGGCATCGACAGTCCTTCTTGTAGCGTGGCAGGGGAAACCTTCCCCAGCGAAGACGGTGCAGAGCAAAAGAAGCCCAGCGTGGCTGGGAACCCAGGGGAGATGGAACCTGACAAAAAGGGCACCAAACCTTCCTCTGCGGAGCAGAAGAGAGACTCCACGCAGGATGAAGACAGTGACATTGATGAAGGAAGTAGCGAGGAACAAGAGACAGCAGAAGTGCCAAAGTTAGAATATTTGGATGTAAACAAGGTAAGGTAGTTTGTTCGTTACTATTAAGTGCTTTGAAACCAGTTCCTGGCTCTGGTCAGAGATCCCTTGCATCACTTTCATACGTTGTTTGGGTTTTTTGTTTGGTTGGTTTTACGTCAAAGGATCACGACAGTCATTATGATTTCCTGCTTGATGCAGGTCATAACTTATTCTTGACCTAGGTAGTATCTTTTAGAAGGTTCCCAGTCTCGATTTAAAAGATTTCATAGAAAAGAATCCATCATAGCCAGAGGTAAGTTGTTAAAATGTAAGTGCTTTTGTAGGCAAAGACTTGCACCTTGTGTTTCTTGTTTGGATTTGTCTAGGTTCAGCTTCTAGTTGTTAGATCATGTTGTCTTCAGTGGGGCTCCATGATGTACAGGGGCTAATGGGATAGTGCATCTTGCAGGGTCAGGGCCTTGCATCCTAGAAGGACATGCTTGATGAAAATCTCTTCTAAAAGTAATTTTTTTTTTCTTTTTACACAAAGCCTGTGCTTCTATTGGTGTGACTACTTTTGAATGCAAAGAAGTTGTTTTGAGGGTAGTTTATATCAAAGTTTATCAGGGAGTGTAGTGACAGGACCAAGGGGTAATGGGTTTAAGCTGCAGGAGGGGAGATGGAGATGAGATGTGAGGCAGAAATTCTTCCCTGTGAGGGAACTGGTGAGGCCCTGGCACAGGTTGCCCAGAGAAGCTGTGGCTGCCCCTGGCTCCCTGGCAGTGTTCAAGGCCAGGTTGGATGGGGCTTTGGGCAACCTGGGTTAGTGGAGGGTGTCCCTGCCCATGGCAGGGGGTGGAATGAGATGGGCTTTAAGGTCCCTTCCCACCCAAACCAGTCTGGGATTCTGAATTACTCTTCAGGAAACTGTAGGTAGCTAGAAGAGATTTTCCTTGAATCCGGAGTAATGCAGTCCAGGCTGTTGTGTATTTGCTGCAGCTGTATCAGATTAATGACAGATTCCTTTGATTATCTGTTTATCAAGACAGTTATTTTTAGAAATAGCGATGATAGAATGGGTTAGATTTTTCCAGAAAAAGAGAACAGAAGATGCTTTGAGCAAAATGTCTGCAAAATATTCCTCTTATTCTTTGGTGGGGTTTTTTATTTGTGCTTGGGGATGTTTTGGGCTTTTTTCTTTTTTCTCCCTCAGCCATCATGACAGTAAAGTTAATATACTGGATTTTTTTGTTTTTTTAACAAATATGATGAGCACAAGCAACTAATGAACTGTAGCTAGTGAACCGTAGCATTCGCACCTCAGTTTGTGCAAATCAAGTAGTTCTGTTGAAATCACCAAATATATCCTGATCTGTGTACGTCAAGAGGTTGTCCCTTGGGCAATGTGGCAGTTAAAACTCATTCAGTAGCTTCTGGGCCAAACTGGCCAGTGACTATTGAAGAGCGATGAAAATTGCCATGTGGGTGTGTGGTGCGCAAGAAGTTCTGGCTCTCAGAGCTGACAAGTACAGTTTGAGGGTGCGACGAATGCTCTGCAGTGTTCCCTTTTCTCCCGAGAACAGAAGACAGCCTGATGAGGCAAATGTACCTACAGGAAGGTATGAAAAAGCCCCAGGCATTCTCTCGTGAGTGCGTTGCTTTGTGCTGCCCTTCTTCCTGCTGCTTTACCTCAAGCTCGGCCTGGCGTGACTGGACTCACCTTCCGTGAGTTCATGCCGTCCAGATGCTGCCTTTGCACCTGGGGACGCTCCCGCACCTCATTGCCGTGCTGCTCCTTCAGCAAGTTCGGTGAATGTCAACCTGCTGGGCACTGGAGCAAGGTCAGTCAGAGGGAGGGGGAAGGGACCCAGCAGGGTAGGAGGCAGCGGGGGCTGACTGGACCAGGTCTGTTTGGCCAAACCCACCTGCTGTCTGTGGGTGGGGAGGGGGCAATCTCCTTCTGCAGTCCCACCTGGCAGCCGCTGTGGATTCAGGAGGAACCCGTCGGCCTGTCCCACCTCCTTGCGAGCTGGGGAGGACGCCCTTGCCTTGGCGCTGCGTACGTCAGACACGACCACCTGGGCGCGGAGGGCTGTGGTGCACATGGCCTGGGGCTTGCACAGGGGTAGATCTGTGGCGGTGTGAGCCGGGGGTCCTGCAGGGCTGCGCTGCCCGAGGACCTCTGTCTTTTATCTTGCGTGCAAGAACTTAACAGGGGGGTCGGCAGAAATCACCTCAGTGATGCCGACTCCAGTTAACGTCTGTCTGTTAGCACAGCATCTAATGCATCCGTTGGCATGTGATATCTCTTCAGCAGTCTGCAGGTGAAAGCTTGTTTACACCTCCGACGGGCAGCATCACCATCACGGCGCGAGGCTCCTCGCCTGCTGCTGTTGGTTTTCCTTCATCCATGTGTTTATACATACGCACGCACCCTGCGAAATACTTTCATTATTTTAGATTCATAATATATATGTACGTGCATGTATGCAACTGAAATATTATTTAAAAGATTGTTTATTAGTTGCAACATGCCAGCAAGAAAATAATGCATTAAATTAAAAAATCTTTAATCTGGTAATGAAATTTATGTAGTGTCAAACCAACTGTGGCAAAACCAACCAGAAGGCTTTACCGTATGGTTAAGAGGTGCTTTACTGACAAATACCAATGTTTTGTAAGACATCAGAATTTTGATGGCTGGTTTTTTATGTCTTGTTCCTTAGCTTAAGTATCCATGTAGTATGAAATAATGCTGATATAACATAGAGTTATGAGGTCATACGTATCTGCAGCATGCTTGGTGAATTTAAAAAAGAAGTCTCTAGAGGAAGGGGGTTTTGTTTGTGCTACTCTTCTTCAGGAAGCACATTTGTGTGATGCATTTGGAGTTGATTTTGCCTTCAGAAAGGTGTTTTTGATGCTGATTACACTACCTTAGCTTGTTTTTGCAGCCATGTGGAGGGGGAAGGCTTAGAGATTCACCGCCTCCTCTGTGGTGTAAGGCTTGTGCCCTCTTCTGGGGATGCGGCGTGCGAAGCCAGTTTGCGTGTTAGGTGCCTGCATCAGCCTCCCACTCTCCCCTTCAATTCTGCTGCAGATTTGGGGCAGCGTGGACTATGGGTTAGGGTAAAGGGCCATGACTTCCAGCAAGGACAGTCAGCGCCATTCGAAGTTGACTTGTGCAGTGGTTATTCTCAGGCTGGAAGTTCACATCACCCTTGACGAAACAGGTGATTTGCCAGAAAACAAGGTACCTGCCCCGCTGGGAGGAGGAGAGGAGAGTTCGGTCAGCAGCAGCTGGCATGAGAGCTGGGGAGACCCCAGCTCCTCCAGAAAGCTTTGTCTCGGGAGCCAGTGTCTTTTTCGTGCTTCCCCCTTCCTACCCCTAGTACCAGGCTTTGCAGCTGCATGACGGAGGTAACCAGCACTCTCATTAAGTACACAAGATTCCAGAAAGCTTTGTTAGAGTTGGAGGAGGATGCATAAGAAGTACAGCTGCAGAATGGTTTAATGATGGCTGAGTAACTCCTAGGATATCAAGTTAAGTGAAGCTCATGAATAAACATAACTAGGAAAAAAAAAATCAGGTTTGATTTTTTCTTCTCTAATTTTCTACTTCAAACATCTCTCCGTCCACCACCCGAGCTTTCACACATCCCATGGCTGGTGAAGTAACGTGGCCTGATATATGACTCGTATTGTTTTATTTAGTCTAGGTTTTGCTCTGCAGTGTGATGAGCCTTACTTGGGGAGTCTGCAGCACAGTCTAACAGGTCTTGCTGTTAGCACACAATTATTGGAATATGTTTTAAAATCTTAAGAGTGACTTACTGGGATTTCCAGTTATCTTTTATCGAAATGAAAATGAATAAGAGGAGCTTATTAGTTTCGATAATGTCTCAGAAAATGTCAGGAGCTCCAAGAACTGAAGCACGTTAGCCTTGATGGTTACAAAAAAAAAAAAAAATGACATGAGTGAGACCAAGAGCTGTCGTGCTGTGTAGTCGTATACCTGAGGCTTCTGCTGACTGCCTGGGAGCAATGGAGTAATGCTTCTGAGATGGCTGACACTTCTTCATAACTTTCTATTTAGATAGTTTTCACTAAGAGTAATATGTGCTCATTAGCAATCACCAAAAAATGCCTTTCTCCATCTGTTCTGCTTCCTGCTGGGTAAAATAGTAATAATGAAGTCCCACATGGGCCTTATGCAGTCACTGAGACATGCTTCCATTCTGCCTGTACATAGCTGGAATTTCACTTCTGATTTCATTGTACAGTTTGTGTTGGAAAATTTAGCCTGCAGTCCTGCAAGTCAGACCTTTGGGTAAGATTATCTCCAGCTATAGTCTGAAAAAAATTTGCATAGGTCAATGTTTTAATCATAATGCTGGTTAAGAAAAATGAGATATGTTCTCATCATCTTTTTTTTTTTTTTTTAAATCCCCTGAGGAAAATGAGATCGCAATACAATGAAGAAGACGACGAAGCATAGAATAACTTTTCTTTATTGTTTTCAGCATTTTTGAGTAGGAATTTGTCTATAATCTTTCTGGGACCTTCTGCATTCTTTGTAGGGGTGACTGGTGGGATTTTAAAGCATAACCATATATGATTTTAACCTAAGCCATATCCCAGCACCTTTCTGACAAGATTTGCTGAAAGCCTCCTGTGATAGCGATGCTAACTGAATATGGTTGCGCACAACCAGTTTTATGAAAAACAGTTGCTGCAGGGTATTGCCCAAGTTTTCTCGTATCAAGCCTTTGGTTTTTTCTTTAAATTTTCATTTCAAATTTACTTTTCGTGGTAGCAAGCTCAGTCTCTGCATGCGTGAATCGGTGGCCCAGGCATGCTGGGCAGGTGAGTGTGTGCACAGGAAGCGGTGATGCGCTTGCGGCTGCTCACTTGCACAAACCGGCTCAGCCTGTGCCATTCCCCGGGTTGTATCTGCGATTGGGGTATTTGCAGTGCGGATGTATTCCCGCCACAGATGTGAGTCTAACCTTTATGAGAAGCTGGTTCTGTTTCAGGCTGGTGTTTCCTTTTTTCTTTAAAATGTTTTATGGACAGTTACCGCTGGAAATGAATTTTTGAACCTTCCGCAAAGAAGTGAAAGAGCATCGTGTGACTGCTGCTTTGAGCGCTGGAGTGAGCTTCCTGCGTCGTGAAGTCAACACCTACTGCTTCCCTTTTCTCATCTTTATTGACACCTCGCTAGCTAAACCGTTCTAACAGGACTCTGCGGTAGATGTACAAATGTAACATATGGCTGTGGAGGACAGTCATAACACGCTGTGGCCATGCCGGGCAGTCAGGCAGCAAGCGCATGGGGCAAAGCAGGAGTGAAATCTATTTACAGGAATCAAACAGCCTTAAATCTGCGTAGGGTGGAAGGTTACAAAGACTTTACATTTCTCTGTCTTTTATACACCTTGTAAATGGCATGTTGTTTTTCCAGGGCTTCATTAGTACGCTTAAATATGCTTTACTGGTATGACTTAAAAACTTAAACTGTTAACTAAAGAATATCATCTACACTTGAGTTTGCAAATTTGTTTGACTTTTCCTTTAGAAACAGACCATGAAGTATGTCGTTCACAGTGAACCGAATTATGGCTCAGGCTTTGTTAAAGCTGTCCTGCCGTGGCACAAAAAAGGTTAGAAGAATGGGACTGCCTCACCTTTAATTAATCTACTATTTAATTTAAAACATTATGTCCATTGAAAGGCAAATGTGTTGCAAATTAGTCTGAAAAACATGCCTATCTGCCCCTAGCAGAGACAGCAACTGCAGATAAGAGTCGCTCTTTAAAACTGAGCTCAAGCTGAGAGTCTGTTCAGCCGTTGTTTGGTATTTAAGCAGATGTCAGCAAGTTTTTTGGAAATATAAACTGAGTTGCAGATGGTGAAGGTCAGGAGGTTAAAAAGTGCCTGTGCTATGTAAGGATTTACTTCTGAGAACAAATGTATTTGGTTAGAAATCATTATTTTTCAAATTCTGACTTGAAGCAAATCAAAGGATGCTGTTGGCGGCCGGTGTGCCAACCTGATTGTGTCAGTGCCTTTCATTCAGGTGCTCTTCTGCACCCAGCAAAACTGGCAAATAAATTCTTTGTCAGCGAGAGATCCTCGTAGTTATGGAATGGCCAGCAATGCATTTCATTATAAGCTGTAATACATTGTATTCGCTTATAACAAGATCAAAGCTTTGTTGTGCTGTGATTATTTTTTTTCTTTTCCCCTAAATATTAATATATATCACATGAATGAATGGAGTAGGATGTTGCATAGAGTAGTAGAATAGCTTATAAGAGTATTTGAGTTTTCTTGAAATAATTTGCGTAGCAGGGTAGACAGAGTATATGTCAAAGCTTTGTTCGTGGCATGGTTGCCCATCCACAGGTTTGTGCCTAGAAAGAAAGGGATTGCTTTGAAGGAAGACTGATGTTGTTTCGAGTCCAGAAAAGCTGTTCACCTTCCTTCAGTTGATACTTCTGTCAGGGAACTGTGAGTACTTCATGCTGAGTGGTGCCTCCTTTCATGTAGGACAGCTGCGGGTCTGGTTTGTTTGAATTCATGGCTAGCTTTGGAAAGTCTTTGAGGTCTTTGCATTGCAGTTGGCCTAAATGTGGGGGGGGTATTTAAATTTTTCTTGTCAACTTTGTTTAGAAACAAAACAAGATGTTGTTAAGCTTAAAGAGAGCATTTAATTGATGTTTTCTAACAATCTGGTGGTGGCCAACAGGGTTATGTCTAGAAATGCCTGCCACAAATGCGAGCGAGCACATGTAGACAGACGTGGGATAGAAAGCACTGTTGCTGGTGAGGCGCCCAGGTGCTTCCTGCACTGGAAGCAGCCCTGCATGTTTAGAATTCAGCCGGACTTTATGGATTTGTCCGGTCCTTTTGTGAACCTACGTGGAGGTTTACCGTCAGCAGTGACATGTTGCCCAAGAAAGCGGCTGTTGGTCTTGAAGGAGCCCCTCAGTAATTGTATTTGATGCTCTTTAGTTTTCCCATGGAAGAAACAGTGACTAGTTGCGCCCAGTTGATGCTCTCTGTTCTGTTAATCATTTATACATCTCTCTCTACTTCATCGCAGTTGTCTTTTTTTCTCCAGATGCAGCCCAGTAAAATTTCCCTACATTTGATCATCCCTGTGCCCCTTTTGGATGTTTGTGTTCCCAAACACAAACCAGCCAGCCCTCGGTTCTGGACCCTAGTTTGGGTTTGGTTATATGTAAGCTTGGCGTTTAAAGTCTAGATCCTTAAAGAGGTGTCTAGAGTTTGTCAGAAAGCTAAAGACTGTATCCTAATAATTCAAGTATTTTTGAGCACTTAGAGAGCAAAGAGTCTATGTAGCTTTTGGCTAAACTGTGAATAAAGTCAATGTTTCATAAGTGCATTCAAGTTTTTTAATTAGTCTTTTCTCATTTTATTTTTTTAAATGACCTTAATGAAAGACTTCACTGAGTTACATTGCAGAACATTCTTTCCAGGGAATTGGCCGGTGTTTAAAGCTGCGCAAAAGTCTTAGAAATATGCCGTAGAGAGTAATGCTGCACTGGCCAGGGAGAGAAATCTGTGGCCAAACAGGTCTGGTTTCTAGTTTTCTTTTTAGTCACAGGACCTGAATCTGAAAAGGAGAACAGTTGATTGAGAGTCTGGTGCCTTAGTTACAAATAGACTAGACCTGTTTCCAGATTTGGAGGATGTTTCTGGTTCTTTACAGAAAACCATGATGAACTAAAGCGATGTCGTGACCAGCCAATGACTACATGACTAATTGTTCTTTCAGCAAATAGCTTTAAAAATGTCTCTGGAGCAAACCGATCCTTTGATGAGGGATGCAGAGCAGATTTTGAAATGTGTTAACCTCCTTCACTTCAAGCTTCTCTGCTGGCAGGGAATTTGGCTCACTGAGAAAATGGAGGAGAGGGGTTTGTAGGTGCAGATGAATTGTGTTATCTGTAACTTTTTTTTCAGTGTACAGAGCCCCAAAAGCTATTCAACATCGCAAATGAACTGCTCCATACGGAAGAAGCATATGTTAAAAGACTCCATCTGTTGGACCAGGTAATCCAATTCTGAATAAACTCTGCGTTCTTTTCTGTGAGCAGCGAAGACGTCTCCCGTTCATCCCCTAACATATAGCCCAGTAGTGTGAAAGTGCTGTTTATAGGTGGGAGAGGGAGTTTGCTTGCCAGGCTGCATACCGTGGGCCCCAGGGGTGAGCTTTTGGCAAGTGGGTTCCCCGAGCTGGAATCTGAGGATTAGGATGTCGGAAAGAGGAATGGGAAAGCAGCAGCCCAAGATACAGACGCCATCAGCATTCGGTTCCTCCCTGAGCGTTGGTGGAGAGGAAATCACGGGGATGCTGAAGGCACTGAGAAATGATGAAATCTGTGATTGCTCTGTAGTGTGCAAGAGGTTTGACTTTTACTAAAATCAGGCCATGTGGGTCAGCCCCATGCTCACAGCAAATATTTTTTTTTTTTAACCCACTGTGTTTCGTAATTGTCCATCATGTTTACGCATGGGGATAAATTAAAACTGGTGTCAGGAACTTTCTTCCACATACACACTGAGGTGAGTCTACACGGTTCAGACATTTCTATAATTATCTCAAAGAAAAAACCTTATGAATGTGCAGGAAAGAAGTAAAAATGAGGATGAGTCACATTGCTAACTAAGTGCTTTTTAAAAATGGGGAAGGGGGGAAGAAAATAAAATTGTCACCTTGCTAGAAATCTTGGTAGAAGCTGTAACTTGCAGAGCCCTCTGCCCTCCGACTCTAGGAGCTCTATGGAAGACTTTCCAATGTTTGCTTTGGATGAATAAAGACTTAGAAATCTAGGGAGCGTCTTTCCCTTTTGTTCAGTACAGTGTAATTTTTCCCACAGAGAAACAAAATAATCACATGGTTTATTTTGCTTCACGTAAATAGGAGTAAGTGCTCTTCAGGGACTGGTTGTTCTTTGCAACTTGCACTCCCAAATACAAGATCTCTGATCTTCTCAGTAGTTTCAGTCTTTTTCGACTTACCCCCTCAGATTTTTCTAATTTACATGTATGGCCCGTAGTCATAAATCTAACCCTAACTGACAGTGGGGTTACATTTTGTGAACCTCCTGAAAGACCCCAAAGACTGACTACTGGAAGTCAAAAATGGTAGCTCTGTTCTAAGGCAGTCAGCTTTGTAATATTGCATCTAGACCCAGTGTGTCTGGGATTGTTTTTTTGTAAATATATGGCGGTACTGTCTTGTTGTCTCATGCAGGTTTTTTGCACTAAGTTGTCAGAAGCAGGTATTTCGTCTGAAGTGATAACGGGCATCTTTTCAAATATTTCTTCCATCTATTGTTTCCATGGACAATTTCTTCTTCCTGAGCTGAAAACAAGAATTACACAAGAATGGTGGGTAACAGTCATTACAATTATTTTAAAAATATGTTTTCAAGAAGCTATAGCAACCATAAGGCCTAGTCTAATTCCAGAGTTTTTAATTGTTTAATGCAGTAGTTCACTTGCTATTTCGTACACTAGTATGGAGTCTCTTCAGTGTTTCTGAATACAGGAATAGACCTGAGCACTCAAAATTTCTAGAGTACGTTGTGAGAATTTCTTCAAAATATTGCCAGAGCTGTTTTCTTTACTGTATTTCCACTCTCCTGTTATTGCAGTACTATGAAATTGCGGTACTAGGAAGGAAGGAAATTGCTTATTTTGGCCCCACAGATGAAGTATTTTGGCTCCACTGTGACATATTAAAAACCACAGTTACTGCTCAAAGAAGGAAGATGCATCATCATGTCACAGTGTAGACCTGGCATGCCGTGTTGGAGACTTCATGAGAAACATCCATTTTGTATTTTCGTTAATGAATTTTGTAATGGTTATATAAAACTTAATGTAGTGTTAAAATTAGAGTTACAGCAGCAAAGCAATGGAAAAATCTGGACAGAGAAGATAGATGACTTCATATCTATAAATCTGCTTATGTCTGTTACACGACCACTTCTGGTTTTGAGCAACACAGCTTGCACAAGTTTTTACTTCAGAATGCATTGGCCTTCTGTTCTAGGAGATAATAAATATTACTGGTTACAGTGTATGTGTACTTTAAGAAAACAGATGTGAGTGGTTGGTTTTTTCCAATGAGTAATAATGGTCAAATACCAATTAAAATTTGGCAACTGTAATATGTTGTAGATGAAGCAGAAATGCAGTGCTAGGTAGAAAGGTTAATTGTAAGGCAGATCTAGGAAACTCGATTTGAGATGATGACACGCTGGCTGCAAAGGGTGTCCTGCGGTGGAAGGTGCAGATAGTGCTGACACAGCACCTTTCCAAGCACCCTGGACGATGAAGGCAAGACCAGAGTTCACATCTGCCTTGGCTGAGTCCAGTCTTCACGCAGTTCATCAATGGCCAGGAGGAATAAATGAGTCTCAGGACCTTTGCACCTGACTTGCATTGACAGGAACAGCTTAATAAAAGGGGAGAAAAACTGGGGAGTCTGGAAGTCAGAAGAGGGCAGAAGCTTGTTAAATGGCTAAAGGGGGTCTGGTGCGCTCAGACTGCAAGTCACGAGTTCAGCGGGAGAGAAAAGCTGGGGGACAAATGGCTGGCGCTCTGCCTGGCCATCAATTTGGAGGAGACAAAGATGCGTGGCTACCGCCGGTCCCAGCCTGGCAGGTCTCTCGTGTGTCTTGGCCCCCTGGGAACACCCAGCTGAGCTGAGTGATCTCTTTGCATTAAAACCTCTTCAGATGTTTGGCTATGGTGGAAAGATGATTTTTAAAAAGTAAGAGTTTCCCACACGATTTTCTGCTCGCCAGCAGAGATACCTAGATGTTTCTTTAACAAGGCATAGTCAGTTTGAATCTGATCCTCACTTGAGAGAGTGACTGGGGGGGCAGAAATATCTTCCTTTGTATGTCTAGATTAATGTTTAAGGTTTCATCTAGGGTACCATATAGTTCACTTTAAACTCAACTTAGCCTGAAATATCTTGATTGCATGTGTGTGTAAGTGCTTGTGCATGTGGGAGACAACTGTGAAAGTCTTACAGTTGTGTTTTCTCTCTGAAGATAGTATTGAATTCCAGAGATTTCAGTACTTACCTGCCTCTTTCCCGTAGGAATGTCAACCCACGGCTAGGAGATATCCTACAGAAACTTGCTCCTTTTCTGAAGATGTATGGAGAATATGTAAAGAACTTCGACAGGGCAATGGACATGGTGAACACGTGTATGCAAAGGTCCTCTCCGTTCAAAGACGTTGTTCAGAACATACAGGTATGTTGTTAATTGGCATAATGTGGCTTGGAAAGCCTCATTTATTTGTGTGAGTTTATTGTTTTTCCAGTGCATGACACACAGTGTTTAGCTGCAAGATAATAGTGCTCTAATACTAAAAATATACAATTTTAGCAGCAGTCCTTCTCTTTTGCTGTGTGACACAGATTTTTCACATAGGTAGCTTTTTCTCCACTCGCATATTTAAGAGGAGTATCAGAAGTCACAGAATGAAACTTCGTCATTGGCCCAGCAATTTTGACTGCAAACGTGTCCATATATAAACTCCTTTTAATTTCTCCTCGTTATGAATTTTAATTGCTTTTTAATAAATTTTTATTCTGAGGTGGGCGCATTTGAGTTTGGGCGCATCACTGGCAGCATCTGCTGTTGGTCTGATTTTTCTGAGGCTCACGAAGTGGCACGCAGCTCCTGGGGATCACAGCTCTGCAGGAGGGTGCTTAGCACGGATTTTCATGTGTTTTCTCTTAATTATACAAAAAGTTGCATGGGGAGGGGGGGGAAGAGCTCTGCTTCTGCTGAGGTATCCGTAAAACCTCTCTGCCCCCCCCCCGGGCCCTGGGCCAGCTGAGGGGATGCAGCAGGCTCCAGCACGCTTGCGAGCATCCCTCCACAGCGGTGCTGGAAGTGCTGAGGGAGCAGATGCCGTCCTTTGGGAGGGGAGGGCTGGCAGGGAGAGGGTTAAGCTGGGGAGGGAGCACAGCTGCCTGCCCTAAATGGGAGGATTGTGGCTGGGCCAGCTGTTGGGATCAAGTAATCCCCAGCAAGCTGGGAGAGGAGAGGCCCTGCACGGAGGGTCAGGGCTGCCGGCCCGTGACTCAGACAGAAGCTGGGGGAGCAGGAGCTGGGGAAGGTCCTCTGCTCCCAGGCTCTCATTCCTCAGGGCCTTTTCTTAACCTTCTCTGTCTGAGCGCAGCCTGCTCTCACCCAGGTTCTGCACAGCAAGCGCTGTAAAAGAAAGCGCACAGGCATTTTGCTGTCTTCGGTTTGTGCCAAGCCGCTGACATGGCTTTCCGAGGTGAAAATCAGTTTGTGACTGTTTTCCCTACAGCACAGCCATCTGCCCGCCCTAAGATTCATCTGTCTCTTCTCACCACCAAGCTACCAACACAAACAATTTGTGTTAGCTGTCAGTCTGCAGCTGTCTGAGACCATGAGTATTTCTGCTGTTGCTTGAGCAACACTTTGACGGGCAGTGTGACGCAGCAATGCATATAGGAGATGCAGTTCTGAAGCCTACTGATGACAGGACTTCACTGTAGGTTATTTTAGCGGCAACATCACAGCACCTTTTGCTTCTGTCGATGACCATAGCTGCAGGAGGCAAAGATTTGACCCAGAACGCTCCGTCCACTCATCTGACCTCTCTCTCTGTGCTAGCAAAAGGCACAGTTACTTTTCAAAATATCAGCTGAAGTCTGTTGTGATCTTGCAGTTACACACTGTCCACCGAGGCTGTTAATAGAATAGTTATACAGCTTAAGGCAGTAACAATTACTAATTATGCTAAACTAGGGAAAACAGAAAACAAAAATCACATGGTACTTATAAGTGAATGGCTGTGACTTACCAAGTTTACTTTAGCTGACCTTGAAGATAAACCTACTTTCTATTTGGTTCACATCCACCTACTGTGACCAAAACTTGAGAAGCTGGTGAGTTTCTTAGGACTTTCCTTTTGTCAGCTTTCTGCTTATGCCATCACATATGTACTTTTTACATATTTCTGTGTTATGGATTGTCACATCAATTAAACACAGAATAAGTAAAGTCATTTGAATTGCAGTGTAAACTCTGTAAACTTTTAAAAATTGCATAGCATTAAACTTTCCCTATTTGGAACAGTTTATTTTGTCACTGCTGACTTTTTAGAGAGGATACACTTGGCATGTGAATACAACTGACGTGAGCCTTGAAGTGACTTCCTCCTCTGCTTCCCTAGTGCTGTTCAGTGTTAAGGTTCATCCTATGGCAGGAATAAAAAGACAACAGGGAAGGTTATAGTCAGTGGATTTGGGAATATAAACCAAGTGCTAATAGGCAGTGGTGCAGTTCTGTGTCCCTTTTAGTTCTTGCAGAATCTCTGATTCTTTCCATCCCAGTTGTATTTTCTGTAAAACTCTGAGAGACAATAAATTCACTTCATCTCCTATAAACAGTAATATTGTTCACTCTGTTACACTGAGACAAGATATTTTTAAAAGTTTATGTCTTTGAATTTTGGAAGGATGGCTGATATTTTTCTATCAGACATGCATCTCATTATCTCCAGGCTTTGCTTTGAGAATTGAGCAAGGCAGCAGTGTATCGTGGGCTGTAATGCTTATAGAAAAATTGCAAATACCTGAAACAAGCGCCTTTCTCTGAGAAAAGCATACTAAAATTAATGGAGTTGTCGAGGGGTTGCTTACACCAGAACAGACCAAGACGTGATGTAAAAATAACGCTATGAAGAAGAGCGTGTGTGTGTGTGTATATATATATGTGGTTACATACTGGTGTGGGATTCAGGAGTCAGATTACATCGCTAACAGAAACTTCCTGTGTGCTTTAAAACAAATTACTTACTCTTACTGTGTTTCTCATTCCTCCTCCCCTCTTTTAACCAGAAATATCCCTTTGCTTCATAGGGATCCTATGAAAATAAGCACACCACAACACTCAGTACAACTGCACAGCAGTTTGGTGCCTTATCGGGTAATCTTTAGCGTAACCCCCTCAGTCAAGTGAAAAAAGAGAGAATTTGAGGCAGCTCCTTCTTCTGAGGTGGGAAGCAGTGTATCTGCTGCTCATACAGTAAGCTCTAGCAAGCAATATATCCCTGTGGGGTTTCTGATTTTGTATGGACTTTTGGGGGGAAAACGCTGCACAGGGCCATGGATGGGAAGAGCTTTTCTGAGCCTGCGAAGAAGCACACAAAATCTGAAAGATGATGATTGCGTATCTGCAGAAAATGCCAGGCATGGGACGTGAAACCTGTCAGCTGTGATATCTCTGGAGGGCAGGAAGGCTCTGCAGAGGGATCTGGACAGGCTGGATCCATGGGCTGAGGCAACTGCGTGAGGTTCAACACAGCTCAGTGCTGGGTCCTGCACTTGGGTCACACCAACCCCAGGCAACACCACAGGCTTGGGGAAGAGTGGCTGGAAAGCTGCCCGGTGGAAAAGGACCTGGGGGTGTTGGTCAACAGCCGGCTGAACATGAGCCAGCAGTGTGCCCAGGTGGCCAAGAAGGCCAACAGCATCCTGGCTTGGATCAGGAATGGTGTGGCCAGCAGGACCAGGGCAGTGCCAGTCCCCCTGTACTCGGCACTGGTGAGGCCACACCTCGAGTGCTGGGTTCAGCTTTGGGCCCCTCACTCCAAGAAGGACATTGAGGTGCTGGAGCGTGTCCAGAGAAGGGCAACCAAGTGGTGGAGGGTCTGGAGCACCAGTCTGATGAGGAGTGGCTGAGGGAACTGGGGGTGTTTAGTCTGGAGAAGAGGAGGCTGAGGGGAGACCTGATCGCTCTCTACAACTACTTGAAAGGAGGGTGTAGCCAGGTGGGGGTTGGTCTCTTCTCCCAAGTAACAGGCGATAGGACAAGAGGAAATGGCCTCAAGTTGTGCCAGGGGAGGTTTAGACTGGAGATTAGGAGAAATTTCTTCACCCAAAGGGTTATCAATCACTGGAACAGGCTGCCCAGGGAAGTGGTGGAGTCACCATCCCTGGAGGGATTTAAAAGCCGTGTAGATGTGGTGCTCAGGGACATGGTTTAATGGTGGGCTTGGCAGTGCTGGGTTAACGGTTGGACTTGATCTTAGGGGTCTTTTCCAACATAAATGATTCGATGATTCTGTGATAGCTTGAGAAGTTTTACACTCCTCTAACTGACGTGAGTGGTTGTTTTTCATTGCTGTGTAACACCAAAGGCAGGAACAAAACCAAACCCTTCTTATGCTTGTTTTCCTCTCTGTTACAGAAACAGGAGGTGTGTGGAAACCTGACGTTACAGCATCACATGCTTGAACCAGTGCAAAGGATTCCTCGTTATGAGCTTCTCCTAAAGGACTATTTGAAGAAACTTCCAGAAGAGTCTCCAGACAGGAAAGATGCTGAAAGTACATGTAAACTCCTCTCTGTCTAATGAGCACAATAAAGTCTTGGAGAGCTTTTTCTTCACATGTTCAGATACTTTCAACTAGCGTTATAGTAGAAATGGAGATCTGAATTAATCAAAATATTGTCAAACACAGCACAAAGGGATTTTGAATGCTCTTAGAGAAGAAAAGGGTTGATATGGCAGCTCTAGGAATGAAGGGAGCTTTGGCAAATGACAAAATATTGAGGTGTGTAATGGCAGAACATCTGGCGTTTTTATTTAATCCATTGTATGGCCAAGGGCAAATACAGGAGGACATCCTTGCAATAGCCAGACGAAGAAAATAAGTGTGCTCTTACGTGTGTATCCTTCCCTGTGAAGGCAGGTTAACTCTTAACACAGAGGAACAGAAGAAATGGACTTCTGTTGGGTTCTAGGAGTTTGTGATCTTGACCAAAACAAGGTTCATGTTATCGTAAGCACACAAGCCGTGTTTTCCTAAAACACTCTTAAAAACATGCTTGTGAAGACTTAAGCGAGACTTAAGTTAACTTTTAGTAGGTTGATTCCTAGAAGGTGAAGTTTTTTTTTCCTGTGCTTTGGCTTGCCTGGACTTTTGGGAGAGAAAGATTAAACATTTAAGTGCACATGGACCAGCTGAACATGCAGAAGTGATTGTGTATGTAACTGCTTCTAAGTGTTCCTTTTGCTTTATGGAAGGAAAAATACAGTCCTTGCTTTTGCAACAGCAATTTTGCAGGAAAAACACTAAGCAAGGAGGTGAGAAAAAACCCCAAGGTGTTATTAACAGATAAAATCTGGAGAATGCATAACTGTTCCTACCTTTATTGCAGAATCACTGGAGCTCATATCTACGGCAGCAAACCATTCAAATGCAGCCATCCGAAAGATGGTGAGTAGAAATTGTGTAATCTGAGTGAAACGCTTGGCTGAACCAATGGTCCCCCATTGCAATAGGCTCGGTAAAGTAGACTGGGGAGAATTTTCAAATACAGTGAGTCAGGCTTTAAACATCAGTTGGATATCTAGTTCATAGATGATCCTTTTGTGGTTACTGTGGGTTGTTGGGCCTAAATTTCACTTTCCTTGTTCTTAAGAACCCAATGGGTTGAAAAAAAGAGGTCTTCATAAAACTCATTATTTGCTTTTCATTGAAAAATGTTGAAAGTATTCCAATTAGGTCCATTCATAAGGTGTCCTTGCAGGTTTTCACACTAGTTTTTTTAGTCCTACAGGTCTTCACCAGAGTGGAGGTTGTTTTGGTTTGATTTGGGTTCATTTTAAATGCACAGAGTGTGCATTTATTGGGTGTCAGTAGCTTTAGTAAGCTATACTTCTATAGCTGGGCAGTCTGAGACCGTGGAGATTTTGAACATTAGCACGTGTTTTACATACAGAACAGGTCATGCGTTACCATTAAAGTAAATGGACTTTATAGTTACAGATGTTATCCCTTTTGTGCACCCACATGCCTCTGGAGCTTGTATATCTAATAGATCTGAAATGCTGTGTGTCAGGCCGTATTGGGTCTGGCTGAGATGGAGTTAATTTTCCCCAGAGCAGCCCTCGTAGTGCTGTGTGTGGTAGCCAGCAGGAGTAGCCACAACACCGGTGGGCAGTGCCGGCACGCATCTGGGCTGTCTCTCCAACATGCCCCCACCAGCGGGCTGGGGGTGGGCAAGATCTTGGGAGGGGACACAGCCAGGACAGCTGACCCCAGCTGACCCAAGGGATATTCCATACCATACGGCGTCTGCTCAGCAATAAAAGCTGAGAGAAAGGAGGAGGAAGTGGGGCCATTCGTTATTTATGACGTTTGTCTTTTGGAGCAACTGCTATGCGTACTGAAGCCCTGCTTCCTGTGAAGTGGCCAGACGTCGCCTGCTGATGGGAAGTAGAGAATACATCTTTTGTTTTCCTTTGCTTCTGAGCGTAGCGTTTTGCTTTTGCTTTATTAAACTGCCTTTATCTTGACCCGTAAGTTTTGGGGCTTTTTTCCCCCATCTTATTTTCCCCCTGTCCTGCTGCAGAGAGGAGTGACAGAGTGGCTGGGAGGGCACCTGGCCCCCAGCCAGGGCCACCCCCCACAGGCTTGACACTGACCGACCATTTGTGGGTACAGGGTTTAGGTCCCACCTCGTCCCAGACCCTTACTTCCCTCTCCCGGCCGGCGGGGACACAGTGAGAACGCGTTTCCTGTGGCTGCTATGGGGAAGTAGCCAGCTGTTGTCTGTGTATTTTCAGCATGTCTCAGTGAAAACTAGTTTTGAAATCATCTATTTCTGTTTCAGTCTAGCGTGTTCCCTTGGTAAGGATATATTTTGGTGGAAATTTTTCTAGTTTGGGGCCTTGAACAACTCCTCCACAAGTAGCAATTATTTTGCTGGGGACTGTGTCTCCACAGACAGCAGGAACATGAAGCCACCCGCCAGTTGCTTTTTCAGTTGGATGCTTTTTCTGTTAGTATGCAAAAACCTGTTAGAAAAGGCTGCTATAATAATTTTGTACCCCTGTTCATTGCTGATAAGAACCTGATGCCTCTAATGAGGGCTTCTTATTGCATTGAATTCTTCTGTAATTAATAGATCTTGCCTGATCAGACTTGAAGGAAAAATATCCAAGTAAGAGTTTCAGGTTTGACCTCGTGGGTTTCCCGACTTGCACGTCCCAGCAGAAGGGGCAGTGGGTGTGCTGGGGCAGTGGGTGAGGCTGATGGGGAGCAATGCAGCGCAAGAGCCGTGCCGTCCTGCACGCATGCCTCTGCAGAGCCCCCGCGGGATGCACCGAAAGAAAAGCAAGGGCTGTAGCAAAATCTCCAAAAGTTAGTAGAGGTTTGAATTAATTGTTGGTTGCTTCCTCCTGTTGTGGTGTAGTAGAAGAAACAAATCATGCTTCCAAAGCTGACTTTTCCTAGAAGTATGGATGTCCCTCAGGTTTTGGATCTGCTCTTGGTGTTCTAGGTTGTTCTTTGAAGAAAACAGCTTTAAGGAAGACAGTTCACTGTTTGGGGTTTTTTTTTGTTTTAAATTAGTGGGATCTCTTGCTCATCTTCCCATTTGATGGAAAAACTCTACTGCCTTTAGGGGGTTAGGTGATTTGCTTGTTTGGTTTTAGTCCGTACCACCACCACCCTGCCCCATTTTGTTTTGCAAGGTTTATTTTAACACTTTGGTTTTGTTTGGGGTTTTTTGGTGGGGTTTTAGTTGTTCATTTGTTTAATTGTATGTCAGAAGAATTGATTAGGACAGGGACTGGTGCAATGTATATTTGCAGTGAAATTTTTCAAATCAAATAGGGGTAAACAAAGTGTGTAAAGACCTGAAATTCTAGCTGAATCTATAGATAGGTTGAGGTATGATTTAGAGATGTGCTTGGGCATATTTTGGGGTGTAATTGCATAGATCTCTGTCCTCACTTTCTGACCACTTGCTGACAGTGCCATTTGGAGCACGTCAGTTCAGCTTGCAGTTGAAAGCCAAACCTTTCCAAATGCTCTAACTCAGTAGCAAGATTTACACACCTTTCTTATTTTCACTTGTTAAAGCTGCTGCAGTGCTTAGTACAGCAGCTGCAAGTGGGTGAACTAGTTACCTTTATCCATGTGAATACCATCTAGAGGGACTGTAATATTTGGATGGTTTTATGTAAAGTAGAAACAGTGTTTTGCTGAAAAGGAAAACTTCTCAGAAGCTGAGAAACGATCATGCCGTAGCAGAAACCTTAGTCTGAGATGTGAGGTGGAAGTTAAATTCAAACTTGGAGCTGATTTGGTAAGGTACTAGTCTCCAACTTAGCCACTGATTTTACTGGACCTGATGCCATTGCTTCCAAAGATAAATATTTATTGTTGAATAGGAATATCTAAAAATATCAAACAGATTGATCTCAAAATGTCATTAAAATGGTGCAATCCAGGTAAGACCCATGAGTGACTGATGCAGAGCAGGGAAGAGTACTGAAGAGTATGGAACAGGTATTCATTAATTTTTGAAAATGCAAAGCTATAGCAGAAGTGAAAGACTACTTTCTTTCCTCCTTATTTACACTTACCACAAAAATGGTACTATGGGTAATAGTCAAAGTGGAATTTTTTTTTTTATTATTATTTAAATTGCTGTGGGTTTTGTACTTGCAGGAGAAGATGCACAAGCTTCTGGAAGTCTATGAGCGACTTGGTGGTGAAGAAGATATTGTTAACCCCGCCAATGAGCTCATTAAAGAAGGACACATTCAGAAGCTTTCAGCGAAGAACGGCACGGCGCAGGATAGGTATTTATTCCTGGTGAGTTTTTTTGCTGCTCTCTTATTTTCAGAGTTGTGCTGGGAAATGGTACTTTTCCATGCAGGAACCACGCAGGTTCTGTCCAGCGTGTAATGCCTCAACTTAAAATATTCCCTTGTTGCAGTTTAACAGCATGGTGCTATACTGTGTGCCAAAACTGAGACTGATAGGCCAGAAGTTCAGTGTTCGAGAGAAGATGGACATTGCAGGACTGCAGGTTTGCATTTCTTCTTTTCACCCGTTTTAATGCTTCCCCACTCGATAGCGTGAGATCCCCTCTGAATCCAAAAATACAACAATGTGTTTATGTAGAAATATAATAAAATTCTAAAATCCAGCTTTGGGTCTCAGGTTTTTGGTTTGTGGTTTGGGTTTGGGGGTTTTTTTTAATTATTATGAGGTAATCATCCAAAGGTGGGTAAGCAAATGGTGACTCTGTACACGCTTTGATTGAAAGCCTTCCCTTGTCACCGAGCTGACACAGGAGCCGCCTTTTCCCCCTACTGCTGCAGGGGGCTGGTTGGTGATAACAGATTCAGGAGTTTTGTAGTAAGACAAGTGATCACGGAAACAATCCTTTGTTTTTTCTACCTCTGTGCTGTATTCTGGAGTGATCGTTTCAACTAAGTATTTCAAAGAATTAATATATTTGTAAGTCATTAGAAATGATTGAAAGACAATGGAGAGTGGTAAGAAGCTGACGTGGTCTTTTTACAGGTCCAAGAAATTGCCAAGCAAAACGTGGCTCATACATTTTCAATAACAGGAAAAAAGAGATCACTGGAACTACAGGCCAGGTATGGTGCTTGTTCTGTCTTTCCAGGTTTGTGAATATTTGTGTAGAAATTTATGATCTAGGGCATATGGCTGTGCTAGTATGACATAGCTTTAAGCCAGGAGATGAGCATCAGAGATGCGTAACTTGTAAGAGAATGTAAGAGAATATGTTGGTCCTAAGTCAGAGTGTGTTAATGTGCTCCGTTGATTTGCTTTATTGAAAGCTTGTGGTGTTTATAGTAGTGCTTGTAGGTTCCACTGTATTAATAATTCAAACATTTTTGGCATTTGTTTGATAATAGTTGAGGTCAATAATTATTAATAATGTTTATAAAATAGTGGATAGCAAAGCTAAAATCTTGATGGATATAAAGCTGTGAAGATGTGAATTGAATTTACTGAAAATATTGGAAGAGGAATTATGATGGTTTCTGTATTTTTCTTTTGTTTTAACAGGACAGAAGAGGAGAAGAGGGAATGGATTCAGGTTAATACAAAACCATTGTGATACGGGTGGAAACCAGTCAGCATCTTCCGTTTTTAGAATGGTCTTGTGGGTGTTGGGAATGAACGTATGTGTCTGTGTGAGGAGGCTGGGTGGTCCAGGCTGGCAAAGCTGCTCATGGAGGACTGTGGAGCCCCGGCCAGGGTCCCACTGGTGACCTGACCCGCTGTGGGCAGGCAGTGCGTGGGTGCTTCGGGGGGGGGTCCCGTTTCCTGCAGCCCCCGAGCCCAGCGAGAGAAGAGACTGAGCAGTGAGAGGTTATTAGCCTTGTGGCTTCTCACAGACACTGTCTGATAGCAGTCTTAAACAGTAGTGAGCCAACACCGCTGCTCATAGTTATTAATTAAGGTTTTTAAGTGTCCATTTCATTTATGCAAGTGTAAGGGATTTTCACTAAAATAATAATCCTAACCATTTTCCTGTGAGAGAATTTTTCCAAGACTCTTTTTGTGACACTTCTCATCTTTGCTGGAATTTTTTTGTCTCAGGTCATTCAAGCAACAATTGAAAAGCACAAACAGAACAGCGAGACATTTAGAGCTTTCAATAGCTCTTTTTCTCAAGAGGAGGAGCATCTTCCTGATTCCTCAGTAAGTACGAGTGCTTAATTCTCCTTCTTGGCTCTAACAGTTTTACCAACAGTTAAACTAGACTTACACAGCTAACTTTAAAACTTGTTCTTGATTTTTTTATATGACATTACAGTACAGTCAGCTCCCTTTCTCTGGCTCTCAAATGCACATCAATCGTAATTACTCAACCATGCAGGTATGGAATAAATTACCCAGGGTAATTCAGTGCAGGAGACCTATCAGTCATGTTTTCCAGACTAGTGGCTCATTTAGCAGAATAGGTGTAATTCTTCAATGTTATGAGTGGTTGGCTGTCTGGAATGATGTTTGTGTGCCTGGGAGATTTTGTTCATTACCTTTCCCCATCTCCTCGGAGGTGCGTTTTGGGATTATTCATTTTTTCTTATTTTATTATTATTTTAAAAGTTTTAAAGAGTTGAAATTGATGCATTTTAAAAGGATCTCAAAATACTGTCTTATAGGTAATAAATATATTTCAGAAAGAATACTTTTCCACTAAATACACAAAATAGTCTTGAAAGTTATTGTTCTGTTTCTCTACGACTGTCACGTATTACTCTACACTGTGCTTGCTAGGAATTTTGGAAGTATTTCTGTGAGGATGATTACAACATCTCTTCATTTCACTCAAAAGTGATGGTGATGACCTTAGCCACAGTCATTTGCTACAAGCTAAAGAGGAGAAGGCCTGAAAGAGGGAATTTTTTAGGAATTTCGTGCAGAGCTGCCTGTGTGTTGATGATATCAGTGATGAAGTGTGGTAGATCTCGGAGCACAGGGAGAGCAGATCCATCTGCAGAGATTAAACTTGGGGATCTTTTTATCTTCCCCCTCCCCTGCTCTCCTAAACTTTCATTTTTCCGGTTTTGGGGGTTTTTTTGTTGGTATGTAGCCATTTTTGAAACCTCTCGTTTCCCAGATCTGATTCAGTGACTGAATGATGCTGGATTTTTATCTGACTGATTTCCCAGGGGGCTCAGGAGAGATGTTAGATACTCCTTTCATCCCGGCATTAATCAGACTGACAACGGAGATCTTCACAAACCTCCGCAGAGTCTAGGATCCTGCTGCTGATAGCAGCCAACAATGAGCCTTTTTCAGAATATGGCATAGCTTACTGATCATGAACTATTCATCAGCTAAAAATACTCAGAAAAAATGGAACATAATCAATTCATGCCTATATGAAGTTAACTCATGGCTGCCTTCAGAACCAGGATGCTCTGATGGAAAAAAATCTTTTGCTAATAAGCAAACTAATAAGCACACTTCTTTCTATCCAATTAAGACACAGTGTCTGTTCAACTTCATTATTATTATCTTGCTTTGTAAATTCCATTTTATTTTGTTTCCGTGTTAATGGTGCAGCCACATGTTTATACTCTACTGGTTTATAAAGGTCTAGCAGAGCAGAAGTCTGGTTTATCTCCTGGCTCTGATATTAATGCAGTATGCACTTTAATTTCTTTTATGCCAGAATGCTAACCTGTGTTTTTAGGAGATTATTTTATCCAGATAATCAGCTTTGAAAACTCATGTCACGGCTAAATGTGGCAGAAATTGCTGTCAGTTAAAAAGAACTGAAGGTAGTTCTGTAAGGAAAACTGGACAAATACTGAGAGTGTTCTTAGTAGCAATACGCTGCTGTAGGCAGCATTCACCATACATATCTCATCATCTTTATGGAATATTGGGCAGTGTGCTTTAGAGGAAAAAATGACAATAAACTTCCTTTTTTTGCTCTCATGAGTCAAGAAATAGATATGCACTCATGGATTCCGGGCTGGATCTGTAACAGCTACTAGAAATTGGACTCTGGTTCTAATAAGCCTGTAGAAAAATAGCCAAATTGCTTTTCTCCCATCCTTGGCCATACATTTGATATGTTACAGTGCTTATGATTGATTTCAGTTGCATGACCAGTGCATGCCTCTGCACGTAATTCTTACCATGCTTTTGTTTTCGCTGCTGACTTCCATAAGCTCATACAAGCATTAAGGGTTGATCTTCAGCCTGGAGTTTGCCTACAGAAGACTTTTGGTTTCTTGGAGTTGCAGAGATCTAGCATTTGACTTGATTCTTAAGATTATGCCTGTGCAATAATCTACAGCAATTAATAAACTCCCGCCTGTCAGGAGGTGAATATTCAGAGTCATTGCCAATCAGTCCCCTGCAGGGTCTTTTAAAGAAATCTTTTCAGAAAGCTTCAGGGTCCCTTTGTGGTTTAGTTCCTTCAGAAAGAGGACACTCCTTTCCCTGTTTTCCACGTTCATCAGCAGCATTTCAAGGCTATGTGAAGGGTCTTTTTTTAAAGCCATCTAAAAATGTTCCCGAGGAAAAGGACCTCTGCTTGATCTCAGAGTTGGAGGCTCGTGGTGTGGGGGACAGACCCAGTTTGTGCATTAGTAGAAGGCTGGCGAGGAAAAGTGCCACAGAGCTCTGCAGGAGAGGCATCCCTAAGATTTGAGAGTTGAAAGTGCTTCTGTTAGTTAAATCATGATTTTTAGATCCTGTTATATCATCATTGTTTCCCACCCTGGTTTTCTGTTCCTGCCCCTAGCTCTGGGGTAGATCCGACAAACTTGTGAATAACTGTCTTCCACCATACCAGATCTTACACGCTTCGAGTGGTAACAGTAACATAAGGGGGAGAAGCCCTGCTGAAATCTTATCCAGGTTAAAAGTAGAAGGAATTTGATTTTTAGCACGTTATTCCAAATAAATATTAAAAGGGCATGGGGATCTGATCGGGCAACTAGAGAAATTTACTCTTTTCCCTAAACTTGCTGGGGCTTTTCTCGATCTCTCCTTCAGACCCCATTTTGTCTCCTCATTTTTCATTTCCTTTCCCAAGCCCCGTGTCACAGCATGCAGATGTCCTTCTGCTGGGCAGGGGGATCTGAATACCTGGGCTGGTTAGGATTCCAGTGGAGAGGAGCCCCTTTCCACAGGGTGGGGGAACAGACGGTGTGAAGACCCGAGGGTTGCTGGGTTTTTGCAGGGGCAGAAATAGTTGGCTAGAGTTGAGGACATGATGCCTCCCTTTAATTAAGCTGCGTTCCCAAGGAATGCTCTGGGGGTGGCACAGCCCTAGCCCCAGGGGAAGCAGTTGCTCATTTGCTTGTTCTAAGAGTCGCTTGATCGTATTAGTATATAAATAGATACGAGTAGGTATCAGAATGAATAGCTCTTCAATTTAGCCGCTTACTCAAAGCTACAGTTCAGGTTGTTTCTAATAACACAGATTAAACCTTTTTGCTTTCAGATGGAAGGAAGCTAGAGTGCAAAAATGCACTGGAGATTTGGGTAACCTCGAAATACGAGATGTTTAATTGGCACAGGAAGAATGATCTGTGGGAATAACAGGAGAGTTTATCATGAAGAGTCTGGTATTTTGAGAACCCCTGTAAACTAGGAAACTCCCTGTAAATTAATGACAGATGACATAGTTTTCCTTTTAGGATGTAGCTTGTGATTTTTGGTGTACATAACCTTGTTACTTGCCCTCTATATGTATTGAATACATATATTGAACACATATAGATGCCAGTTAGCATTTATTAAGAGATTAAGAGATGTATTGCAATTAATAAAAACGTAACTGAGTACTATTTGAATGCAGTAAATATTCTTCCTTCTCAGAACCCACTGACTGCACAAAGCACTTGCTCGTTGGCTTGCGGGGCCGAGATGGAGTGGTGTAATCCAAATCCTGCCCGATGGCTTTCTGCAGTGCTTGGGGGGTGCTCGAGGGGATAGGTACGCGCTTTGCAAAACACAGGCTAGGCACCGCTCCGTGTCATCCGCTCCGTGGCGAGCCCAGTGCTCGGAGGTGGCTGAGGACTCGTGCAATGAAAGTGCATTCACAAGCAAACGATGCCACGTTTTCTTTTTCAATGTTTAACATATTTTAGGAAGAATGCCCATGTTGAAATTGTGTGTCGTTCTGTTTCTCTCAGATAGCCAGCACCAGCTCGGTGGAATCAATGCCAGGAGCAGATGGTGGTGGTGCATTTGGAGGGGTAAGTAATTTGAAGCTAATACTTTCAGCAGAGCAAGGCGAGGTGGGGGTTATGTTTCTTTTGTAGCAGGAAAAAAAATAATCAGAGATACTTCAGTGTACCACTTGATATTCTGCTGCCTGTTGCTGCAGCTGTGCTGTCCTTAGCTTCTGGGCAAAGTCACACCCACAGCTACTGGCAGAGTCTGCACCGACAGTGAATTTAATTCCTCCCGTTCCAGATAAATGCTGCACGGGTGTGTGAAGCTGGTTATGGGCAACCTGGCTGGGGGGAAGTTGATTGTTACGTTTGTAGCGTTGGGGAGTTGTTTTGTGGGGTTTTTTGTTTGTTTTTAAATTCTGATAGGGAGCCGCACGGAACGCTTGGGGGGAGGAGGACAAAGAGAGCCAAGGAAACCTGGCTGGTTAATGCTGCCATACTGTATAACTCAGGATTTCATCTCCAGAACCAAATTTTGATTAGCGTGCTTTTCATGTTTCTGCCAATACAGAGGAGGAGATGATGGTACTTTCATACATCTCTGGCCTGTAAGTGGTTGGCTGATGCAAAAGCAAAATGTACTTTTAAAGATATTTTTCATTTTGCTCTTTCCAACGTCTGTGACTGCTGCTGAGTCAAACCAGAGGTTTTGAGTCATTAATAAGGTCTATTTTTTAGCATTCTTATCTCTCCCTTTTAAAATATCTTCTGAGAATAACAGATTTTCAGGAAATGCTTTAGGGTCATCTGAGCTTACTGAAAAAAGCCCCAACAAGAAGAAACTACAACAACCAAAAAACCTCCTATCTGCTGAGACACACTATAGGATATTATGTATTATTAGCCAGCCTTTTTAATAACAAAGGAGCCGCTTAGCAGGCACTTCCAGAGCTCTGGCCAAGCTTGTAACCTGCTGGTAGAGTTTACAGAGTGTCAATGAAAAGCTGTTAAACAAGCCAGCAACCTGACCGATACAAGCAAGAGCTTATTAAAAATAAGTGTTTGTAATTAGTGTACTCCTTGCTGTTTATTGTTTGTTTGCACTTCATATTTTCCCTAAGCAATTTTTTATTTATTTGTAGTCAGTTTTGTGATTAGTGCCCCGGTTCCTTGAGCTACAGACGCTATAGTGAGCTAGCTACTTCATGAAAAAGATGCTTTATATAGTATTTAAAAATAATCACATACAAATTTATGTTGGCCTTAAGTTTCTGAGGGAAATGTAAATTTTAGCTGTTATTAATTAAATGGACAAAAATTAGATCTTTTTAGTTGATTATAGGTAGTTGTGTCAGTGATTTGCATAGTATATCGTGACACATTAAGTAATTTTCCTCAAGTTGTGTATTTAAAGAAAAATTTAATTCCCGAGAAAGAAATAAAACCAGGGTTGATCAAAACCACAAAGCTAAAAATATCCAAAATTTTGTATTATTGATTCTGGGTTCTCATTCTGCTGTATTGTAGCAAATGGATAACATTGACATGAGCAATGAATTCAGATGTTAGTTGCAGCTTTAGAAAATATTAATTCGTAATGATGACATCCCTTTAGAAACATCTCAGTGAGTACAGGAGCAAGTACGTTCTGTGCTGAACAGCTTCCACACACAAACCACTTGGTGGTAGTGGTGGTCAGCAAACCGATATCTCCTTCCTGTGGTGCTGCGGAGTCTCCTGAGGACTCTGCTCCTCTCTTCTTCAGCGTTGCCTGTTAGCATAACCAGGCCGTGAAAACCCACTGCAGGAAGCGCAGTCCGCTTGCTGTACAGCACTGTGGAAACTGTTGGCTGCGCTGCACTGCTAGCACAGTTTATGCTCAGCGCTCTGCAGGCACGAGGAAACTACAAGCCATTGGAAGATTGTCTTGCATGTAACCTTGCACGTATGACGGTGGCATACAGAGAAACAAACGGAACAATTTTGCTGCATTACAAAGTACAAAATATACTATATAATTTAAATTAATGTCTCACACATACTCAGCAATTCCAGAAGCACCTGCTGATGTTCTGCCCCATTGCAGGTGTCTCCAAATATGTAGTTCATAAATGGCAAATACGCAGCTGTATAAGCATAATGAGAAGTAAACGATTTGAAACCCCTTTGTCGCTCATGCTCATGCCCATATAGAAGAGTCTCATCAGACTCTGTATATGTTGCACGTACAGCGTCGAGGCTTAATTTCTACTTACTGGCCCAGACAGAATGAAATATATAGCAAGTAATAAACAGAACAACAGTCTCCTGAGCCCATTGGTTTTCTTGCTGTTCCTACCAGCTCTTGGTGTTTCTTCCCTGCTTTTCAGAAATAAATGGAGGCTCCAGTGATTCGCTGATGGTGTGATGTCTGCTTTCCTAAGCAGTCCAGCCACAGGCCTTCACCTTGCAGTCACTTAGCTCTAGGCATGAGTTGTACCTCTCGCTGGGGTGTATGCTCTTTTTCCACCAAAACGTTGAAGTTGGGAGGACACTGTCAAGATTTAGAGAGTTAAATGCAGGTGTAGAGTAAAAGCAAATTAGTGGTCAAAACAGCCCAGTCTGAAAGAAGTTATTGTAGATCCTGGCTCTGAACAGATTTTATGCAAGTAGTTTTTTCCTGTCAGACTCAGCAGTTTCAAATCAGAGCTGGGTACACCAAGACAGATGAGAAATACGACAGTTACTCATGTGCATTAGTATCAAGATACTCCAGTTGAAGCTAGGGCAGCTTTGTATTAGTTTTCCTCTTAACGTACATCAACAGCAGATAACTTCTGTAATAAAGGACACAATTGCAAAGTGACTGTTAAATTTATCTTTCATGAGCAAGGTTTGTGTATTACAATGCATGTCCTTGTTTTTCTACAAAAACCTTTCTGTTCAGATGGTGTGTAGTTAAGAGTACGTGGCAAAGTCAACTTCCGGAGCCATCGCTGGGTGGGATGAGGGGACTGCCCGTGCAGCAAAGTCTCATGGTTTTCACACGGATGGAAAGCAAAGGGCTTCTTAATTCTTTCCCAGTGTCAGCAGTTAAATAACATAATATTGAGTAAGTCTTTCTTCTATAACTGCTCATCGGAATTTGCCAAGTCATAAAGAAAATACATTTTCATTTTTATTATTTTTTCTACAGCTGCAATAGCAATGTTTCAAACTCTTGTGTTCTCACTGTATTCTCAGTTGAGAAATACTACGAAACTTTGCTGGTATTTGTCAAACACTTAAAGACCTCTTTATACAGGGCCTTTTTTGATTAGCGAAGTTAGTATTAAAAGCTTGTTGTATGCTACAGTGCAAATTAAAATATAATGGTCTAAAATAAATATAATAGTCTAAAATAAAAGCTCATGCATAACTGTCCTGACAAATCTTGCCCAATGGAATACCCTTTCTGCTTTCTTGCCTTTGTCAAATATACGGGTCATGTATTTCCGAAAGTGAACACTGTCCAGGCTGGTTGACGTTGAGGAGGAAGTCAAATACCAGATCCATTAGAGAAAGTACTCAACCTGAGTCTTGTCTGTGTTATAGAAACATGCATGTGGGTGATGATGGATATTCCTATTGAAGTACAAATCGAATTAACCAATTTCCACAGGAAGTAGTCCGTTCAATTCGTGTTAGAGGAACTTCAGCATTTTTCCTATGCAGGCATGTGTAGGTATCGATTGAAAGCCAAAAACTGGTTCTGCTTAGCATTCATCAAGGTTATCTTCCAGTCACAGCTCACGAGGCTAAAGGGTGCCTTCATTTGTGCTCTTGCCGTTCCAGTAACACTAGGGAAATTGTTGTTAAAAGAATCAAAAGGCTTGTTACGCTATATGCAAATTTTAACTATTGAGAAGAGAAAAAATAAGGTTGACCAGTAAGGGAAAGCTCTGATGTAACAACTTAAGGGGAATCCATCCATAGCCAGTAGGAAAAAAAAAACAGTCTTCTAAAAAATTAAATAGCATTAGCAGCAAAATCAGAGTGAGAAACAGCTGACTTTAGCCAATATATGTGATACAAATGAAAAAGCTTCCCTGTAGATTGCTGCTGATCAGTAAAAGCTTTTCGAATCGCCTTAATTATGTGCCTTACTTGGAGGGGTCTAACAGAGTCTGAAAGGAACGTTCTTGCCAGTGATTCATCCGAGGCATTGTTCGGTGGTTGTAACTCAGTGTCGTACTGGTTACATCTGGTTCTTAGCAAGAAAAGTGAAATACTGCACTCCGCTTATGTGTGTGGGAGGATGTGGATTTGCAGGCATTCTGTTTTGCTGAGCAATTAACATGTACGTATATGGGGGTATAGTGATTTTCCTGAATGAACAAATCTGTATGACTGTGCTTCACCAAGCTGAATTGCAAAACATCCTATTTACTTGTATACAAGTTTGAAACATTACTGTGGCAGCTATAGAAAAGTTAATAAAAATGAAAAGATCCAAGCCAATTAGAAGTAATTAGTTGTGGTTTTGTTGTGTAATGCCCTTACAAGACAGGGTGGCTTCAGTTGCTCTGCGGAAAGCCAACGTGCTCTCCTCTAACCGGGGAACGGCAGGGCAGAGACTCAAGGAGGCTGAAAGATGGGAGAGTGGAGTCAGCTTATAAATTTTGTTGTTGTTTTTTTTAATTGGCCTAGAAACCTATATTAGTGGCTTCTGCAGGTTAGTCATAACCAGTAAGGTGAGAGCATAGGGCAAATGGCATGATGTCCCTAGTGCTGGTGCCACCTGTCTGGTGATCCATGGGCAGCTCTGCTAGTTGTAACTGCTGCTGCCTTTCCTCCCGTCCCCACATGCCCACCTCCTGCTGCTAAATACAGGCTTTGAAGAAGGGGAAATTTGTTGAGCCAATTGTTCTCTCTCAAGCGGACTTAAGTTGTGACCTAAGTTGTGCTGCAGTGGCTTAAAGGGAAGGGGGGGTTGTCGAGGAGTCCAGAATCTGTGTAACCTGCAATGGGCCTGATCTTTACCTGGTTGATTTTCAGAAAAAATGTAAAATACCTCTGCTCTTTTCATTTAGAGGAAATGTTTCTTCTCCCAGTAGTTTGTTAAATGATTGTGTCAAGCGAACAAAAATGAAGAGAGTTATCAAACCTCTTCTCCTCAAGGAGCCTTGCTGGAGGACCATGATGCAGCCACCTCCTTGGGGCTGGGATCTCCCTGCAGATGCTGCTGGCTGGCGGTGCCCCGGCTCCCAGGGAGCTGCTCGGCCCCTGCATGTCGCCATCCTGACTGGGAAGGAGGAATAGTATTTATTTCCTTAAAAAAGAAAACAGAATGGGGGTCTACTTGAAGTTCTGCGTGAAGCTGTGTTTTTATGAACTACACATCGCCATGTTAATGCTCTTCAGTTTATCGGAAAATTGGGCAGTTGGGTTTAATTATACCTAGTGACTTTATGTACCAGCTTAGGTGCTTAGCTTAAGAGGCTAAACTTGCTCAGCTGTCTAGACAGCTGATAGGAAGTGTCTTCTGCCAAGAGCAGCTGATAGCAGGTCCCTGGTGTAGGTGTCCCTGTCCTCCTGAGGAGCTTTATGTTTCATCCTGGGCTGTCAGGGAGCCTAAGGAAACTCTAAATCCACAAACTCTAAATCTACTGCCAGCACTGTTCACTCTTCAGTCAAACCATTTTTCCCAAAATCTTCTCATCTCCCCCGTGAACAGAAGCGTTTACGATGCACTCAGTCAACAACATTTACCTTAGCCAAGTTGCATTGCAACAGGGAGGATGAGGTGAGTGCCAGAAGGAATGCTCTTCTGTGTCCAGTTCTGGGCTCCCCAGTTCAAGACAGACAGGGAACTACTGGAGAGAGTCCAGCCGAGGGCTACAAAGATGGTGAGGGCACTGGAGCATCTCTCGTATGAGGCTGAGAGCTGGGGCTGGTTAGCCTGGAGAAGAGAAGGCTGAGAGGGGATCTGATCAACACTTATCAATATCTAAAGGGTGGGTGTCAAGAGGAAGGGGCCAGACTCCTTTCAGTGGTGCCCAGCAACAGGACAAGGGGCAACGGGCACAAACTGGAACACAGCCAGTTCCACCTGAACGTGAGGAAAAACTTCTTCCCTCTGAGGGTGACCAAGCACTGGGACAGGCTGCCCAGAGAGGTTGTGGAGTCTCCTTCTCTGGAGAGATTCAAAACCTGCCTGGATGCCATCTTGTGCAACCTGCTCTGGGTGATCCTGCTCTAGCAGGGGGTTGGACGAGATGATCTCCAGAGGTCCCTGCCAACCCCTGCCATTCTGTAACTCTTGGCAAGCCCTCTTCCCGGTTCCTCGTCCTCCTTAGCAGCAGAGGCTGAGCTGAGTTCGTGCAGCGGCTGGAAGGGCACAAGTGGGCAGAGGGGTACTTGAAGAATTGGCTCGAGCAATCTGAGACCCGTAATGCCACACCAGAAACACCCGAGGGCTGAGCCAGCCAGCCATCCGTAGGCCTTTAGCAGAGTTGACCTGAATTCTTTTCTAAAATGGTGTGAGACCCTAAGAGGATCTTTGGCAGTAGGAGAAGTCTGTGAATTGTTTTGCGATTTTTTTTTTTTTAATTTTTATTTCAATAAAAATCATCATTGTACTTTTCAGAGTGATTCCTGTAGGAAATCTTCCAAATCCAAGCGAGACAAGGAGAAACAGGCCTGCAAGAGCTGCAGCGAGAGCTTTAACTCCATCACGAAAAGGCGGCACCACTGTAAGCAGTGTGGGGCAGTAAGTATCGGCATGCACAGAGCTTTTCTGTTTCTTCCACAAAGATGGTTGAAGAGAGTATTTTTTTTTTTCACTGCAGGAACTAAAAGATGTTCTGGTTCATGGCAGGTCATTCACAGAGCGCATCTTTCCGCTTGCTTTGCCCCCCCGCCCCAGGAATCGGGGGGAAAAAGAGCAAAGGCCTGGTGCAAGGGGCCTGGTCTGTGCTGTTCTGAAGGCAAATACAGCACCTCAGTGGGTAAAAAGGAAGGTGGTGCCTTCTCTGGGGGTGCGCGTGTATCTGGGGAGGGGGTGTGCCCTGTATTGTGTTTGCAGAAACACAACGGCCTTCTGACAGCCTTGCTTCAGACAGCAGCTCTTGCCAGGATGAGCAGCTGTTGAACGTGCAGTGTTAAAGATGGATGGGTTCTCCTTGTCCTGGAGCAGGGCAGTCAAGGATTGCTTGTGCCAAAGTGGTTTCCTCCTGCTTGAAAAGTCAGAACCATATCGCTCGTGGAGCTGCAGAGCCAGGTTACCGAAGGCACTGAGGCACCCTTCCCCAGCGCCCTTCGCTGACATCTAGCTTCTCGGGGGGCGTTCTGAAAATCGCAACCATGGCCAAGATGAGATTGATTTCTGTAATCTGACTTGAAATCTGCCCTCTGTAACTTGAGTTTCATGGTTCACTGTTCCTAATGTAACTAGTACAGAATAACGTTATTTAAATACCATTATTCATTTGAAGTGGAGATAAATTTTCAGCTGGAGATCTAAATATATAGTTAAGATGTTTGAAGAAACCTCAGTCTCACTAACTGAAATAAAATTACTGTGGAGGAGACATATTTGCACCGGAATTGGGATTTTCAACCTTCTGGATTTGTTTTTATTACTTATTACTAAAATAATGAAATGCATTTCTGGAGGTTTAAAATGCTCCATTGCAAAGCTCAGTATTATTAAAGAAATGAAATAATAGCTTTTCCCCATGGACAGAGAGATAAGGATTACATTATTAATAATTTATTGTTAAACAGTTTTTGGGTTTGGGATGTTTTGTGATGTGGCAATAGCATTCAAATTAAAGAAGCTAATTTGTCTGAAGGAAAGACTTTCATGTTTCTAAAAACGCTAGCTTGATTTTGTTTATGTAACTTGGCAGAACGGTGCTTCACTTCACACTTGCTGAATTAAGGCAGTTTTCTTCATGTAGTCATTTACACCTTGCAGTGAAGCCTGTAATAACGTGTACTTGTACCTGAAGGGCGCCTGGGTTGTATGATTGTGCAGGAAGTTCAGCACGGCTGTTGAACCCGGCTGCCTGCCCCCGCCTCGCGCCCCAGGGGACGGTTCCTCTCCCCGGAGCAGCAGCAGCAAGTGGTAGAGTCAGGTTGTGAGCGTGGAAATGGGTTCTGGAGCTGCGCACCCATCACTCTTCACAAGCGCTGGTTTCATGGGACTGCTGTGTCATTGTGTGCTCTTGGCAGCTGAGGAAAGGAGTCCAAAGTTGTTAATTTAATGGATAATATATAGGACTGTCTTAAAATGGCCAGCAAGTTTTGGATTCCTCAGTTCTATCAGGCTGAACTGCCTAATGGATGAGGAAGCGTCAGTCGCCTTTACGCTGAAAATCAGTCCTTCCTAGACCGTTTTATGATTGGCATTAAAAAGCACTAGTTGCTTTGTCAACCTAAGCCCTTTTTGACTCATAAAGGTTTATAAGGAAAGAAAAGCAAACTTGCATGATGTTAATCATAAAGTATTTCCCAAAAGGCATATGTTTCCTTTATTTAGATATATTGGTACGCAGCATGGGATCACAAAAATGTTACTTATTAATGGAAGTAAATAAAGTAAATATTATATTGGCCGCTCTATCTTATGCTTACATTAGTTTTCTGGATTTTACTTTAATAACAACCGTTCTGGAAGTCACTTGATTCAGAGAAGAGTTACGCTTCGGTGATGGCTAATAAAGCATCATCTTTCTGATACAGGTGATCTGTGCAAAATGCTCCGAGTTTAAACCACTTGCAGATACCAGCCGTCATAATCGAGTGTGTAAAGAGTGTTTTCTGCAGTTACCAGCAAGCCCATGCAGCCCTGGAGTGGAAGCAGTGGGAGAACAAAAGAAAAGACTAGCTGCAGAGGTACAGTAGTTAGCTAAAAAACTTTTGGTGTGCTAGCTGCCCTTGAGTTTTGTTTTTTTTTTTTTAAGGTATTTATTTAAAACAAATAAAATTGTTTGGTTATCTTTTTTTCACCCACCGTATTTGACCATCTGGCCTATAGCTTGAATTGAATGTGCATGCAGCCTGAATGCTGTTTGTAAATGGTGAGCGTTCATCATAGGATGCTGATCAAACAGGGATGCAGCTGGTTTTGCAGCTAAGCTTCAGCTTTCAAAGTAACAAAAAAAGAGGAGAAACTTCTGGCTTCTTTTTATTATGGTGCATTTCCAATCTTGAGTTGTGCAACATAACTATTGGCAAAATTTGGGGAAATAAGATTTGGTTTTTCACTTTTAACTCCAAATAGAAGATACTTTTGCACTCCTTATTTCACATCCTGTCAAAGTATCATTGAAACGAATTTTTTCTTAGTTGATCATGCAGAAGCATGGCATCCTTCCGAAAGACTATCAGGATTCACTGAAACTTTCTGAACCCTGCTATAATGCAGACTCTTTTCTCCAAGACGTGACTTCCACAGATTATATTGTGTAAACTACTGCTTCGCAATTGCCACAGATGCCACCAGGCTTTATACCGTGATAGCGGCACATTCTACCCTTATTTTTTACAAGAACAAGAAAGGTATTGGCAAACTGATTTGTTTTATCCTCACCCACAACAACTGAACCTTCTCTTACCAATGCTTTTTTTAGACTGTGGGCAGAGCTGTGAGTACCATTACGTGCCACACTTTTCATGGGCCACCTTGAAGAAAAAAGTTTTACTTATTTTACCTGTGAAATACAGCCAGAAATCACTGCGTGTGTAAAAGAGGACATACATCTCAATTGAAAGTGGACCCGCAGGGACATCAGATTCCTGAAAGACCCACTGACACACTGAGAACTTCATTGCAATTCATCCTTCCCTCTGATATGCTGACCTGCACCATCCTGCTTTGAGCACTGCGTGGAAAATTGGGAAATCGTTGCAGCCTATACCGAAAAACATCTTACCTTGAAAAACATCTTTCTGGAAGCCACTCCTCAGAGCCATCAGACTGCCTTCCAGCCTTGTTATCCTCCTCCTCAGAACCAGACTACGTGGAAAAGAGCTGGACTCTGAGCAAGAAATGTAAATCTGCCAGTGCATACCCAGAGCTCCTGTAATAAATGCTTCCTCAAACAGTCTTTTAGATCGTGCCCCGCTCTGCTTCCCTGCAGGTCATATTTCTTTGCAGGCTCCTAAATGTACCTACACGGGTAAAATCACACCAGCACGGTGTCCCAGAGCGAACTCTGCTGCTCAGGTGCTTTGTCAGCTTTGTGCCCAAACACGTCCAGAATCTCAGAAATACAAAGTGGGGTAAAGCTACAAATGCACGCTGTCCTTCCCTGAACCACCGTGTCTGCGGAACGCAGAGAAGATTCTGGATCCAGAGCCTGATACCATCAAAAACTTCAGATATACAACAGCTGTGCCTACAGATGATGAGCATTTAATATGCATCCGTGTAGTCTGTGGTATCTCGTGATAAACCTTCTGGCACTGTCTCAGCAGAGCTGTTTGCCATTAAAGTGAAAACCTACAGCTACCCAGCCGAGAGCTCTGTTAATCTGGAAAGCCAAAAAGCAAACCAGTGAAATGTGACCTATGGCTTTACTTTGGAAAAGCAGATTACAGCAGAAAGCTGTAAAAACCCGAGGAAAAGAGTCATTTTTCCCTCATACGCTCAGGCTTCTAGCCTTCTGCTAAATCTTCAAAGGATCAGGTAAAATGCAAGAAAGTAGATGTATAAAAAAGAAAGATCAGAGCCGGTCTTTTTCTTTCCCTCCTATTTACATTAAACTTTCTTAACAAGCTTAATAGCAGCTGAGGAGATTGCCACTTTAGAAATGTTATTAGCAGATGCCAGAAATCCCCAGGAGACTTCTGTGCAAATTCTAATGTGAACAGGAATTTTGGTTTTCTTTGCTTTCTATCTGAAGAAAAAAATTTCTTTTGATTTTTTTTTTTTTTTTTTTTGCTCTGGTGCTCTCTGATTTGGCTCACATCTCTCTGCATCCGCACACAAGAGGGTCTCTCAATACACCTTTTGCATTCATTTGAAATCATCTCCCAGCCTACTTTGCTAAGCAAGAAACTAGCTGCATCATCTTAATTACCATTCTCAATTTACTTGGTGGAGGTGGAATTTAACTTCACGTCCGCTGGGAACAGTAGTTCAGCATCTGCCTCTATTACATGGAATTCATGGAATTGTGCTATTTCTTGTTGGTATATATAATAATGATTAAACTTTTGTTCAGTTACGGGTTATCCAGCATTTGCCCTACAGTATTATTTGACTCTGGACAACTTAAATATATTTCATGCTTAATTCTAAGTATTTTGCCCATGTAAGCATCAATGGAAACAGCTTTTTTTTCTTTTTTTTTTCTTTTTTCTTTCTCTTCTCTTCATCCAGAAGCAAAGCATCTTAGCAGCTGAAAACAGCCTCTTCAGCAGCTACCTCCAGTTCCTTGAAAAAGGGAAGACTTGGTACAAAATGTGGGTGACCATCCCCAAGACTGAACCTCTTGTTCTGTATCTGCAAGGAAGTAGCCAGGTAAAATGACATTCATGAGGGTTAACACATAGGAGAAAAAAAAAAAAAGCATAAGTTTAAATATGTCAAGTTGAGAAGTAGGTCAAAGGATTTGGCTTGGTTTCAACAACAAAAATGAACTTGGTATTCTGAATATAGCACAAAGCCTCAGAGATTTCAGATTTCCTTGTTATCTGTAGTTACTGCTGATACGGTTGTGAGCAAATGTTTAAGCTCATCGATTTTCTTTTCCATTTTTTAACAAAAAAGGACAAAACACAGATAATTAGGTTATGTTTTGGGGTTTTTACGGGTGTCAGACAAGTATATTCAAAGGCTTTATTGCCCTGTCATTAGGGAAAGCACTTTCCTGTAAAATGTGTAGAGCTGTGAAGCAGTTTGAATATTGCAATTGCTGGTTCAAGTTTTTTATTTTTTTATTTTTTAAACCTAGTTCTGGGTTGAGAGGGTGGAGGAATTTGTGGAAATTTAAATGCTCTTCAGCCTGAAAAATGGACTGTTTGGTAAATCTCCTTGTTGTAGCATCCTGTGATTTTATCTTTACTTGAAATAATTACTGTGGTAAGCTTTTTTTTTTTTTTTTAAACAGCGTGTTGTTGAAGCTAACTAGCATTTGTGTGTGATGTAAGTCAGGTGATAGATATCTCTATATCCAAGATGGAATATCCGAAATGGAAATATGCTTCCTTAGACATCCTGAAGATAAAGAATGGCAATGCTGAAATGAGCTCCCCTGTATCCAATTTTGTATTCAGCGTTTGACACGTTTATGTGCAGCCTTTTTCTGTCTCCTGGGTGGGATGGAAGAAGGAATGGGTCCGAATTCAGCCTACCATTACCCTGCTGTAATTGTAGTGATATGAAGGGTTTGCTTTTTATTAGCGTCGCTTTGTATGGCTGTAGCAAGAACAGTCTGGGACGTAAATATTAGCCATGATTTTCTAAAGCTATTCAAAGTAAAGCTTACCCCGTAGCAAATGTTCGACAACAAGTACATGTTGTCCTTAGAGGCGTGTTTGTTCTGCCGCTTGTCAGCAAGAACACCGCTGGTTTTAAACGAGCGTGTGTCATGTTTTAAGCATAGTGCCTAGGAGGCTGAAAGCTTGAATTTGGAGCTCGGACACAGCCCACATGGCTTCGTCTGGGATTCAGACCCCACGCTGGGTGAGCTCCCAATCCATCCCGCAGGCAGCGTGCTGCCTGGCTCCCCTCCTCGTCATCAGGAGACGCGTGACTGAAATTACGAGTTGAAAAAGCAAATGGCCTCAGACCAAGCGCTAAAACGAACGCAACAAACCCAGTCTTTAGATCTCTCTGGAGTCAGGGTCTGGGAAAAGGAAAAAAGCAAAGCAGGGAGAATGGCTTTGCTGCAAAACTTTTCAGCTGATGTGGAAACTGTACCTCAGCAAAGGAGCGGTGCAAGCCCTGTATTCCGCACAAACCAAGCCAGAGCGCCTCGCGCAGGCAAGCTTGGGGAAGGAGAGTGGGGATAGAGGGAGAGAGGTCTAAATTCTTTGGCCTTCCTCACCCAGGAGCAACGTGTCTCATCTGAGAGATGACTGGAACGAAGAGTTGAGAGGAAGCAACGCCACTTAGGTGGTATGACCTAGAAAGAGAATTTCTCCTAGTGCCCAAGCAATTGTCTCAGGACAGCACAAGTAATAACCCATGGGACGTAAATCAGCCGTAGTGCCCAGCAGAGTGATGCTCCATTCTGCGGGCCCCCTCCTGACAGTTGTGCAAAGCGAGGGGTGGAAGCTGGAGAAGCTTCTGTGCTTCACATGCTGTGTTCTTTGCTCCGTGCCCTGCCAAACTTGGTTTTGAGCCCCTGCTAACATTATTAGGAAGATCGCAGTTTTTAGGGCAAAAGGGTGCCTTTGACACCGACTGTTGCTTTCGTGACAGTTAAATTTTATGGTTAGTGTCCTCGACTATTTCAGGTGTGAGATAAATCTCCCAGTAAACTGGCAAGAAAGTATATGGGGACAAGGTTGATCTATCATACATCCAGTAGCCAAGCCAGGATTTACTCTCACGAATCGCCAGTTGCGAGCTGAGGCTATAAACCAAAAAAAGACGCCCTCCTTCAAGGGCCTACCTCTCCCACTTGCACACTTCCTCCAATTTCCATCCAGCTGAAGGGAAAAATCACGAAGCAAATCCCATTCTTTATATTAACCCAATGTTCTTGTTAGTTCTGGTTTACAGAGTATACACTAGCCTTCTGAGAAAAGTCTCTTCCAGAGCCGCTTTCCTCATGGCCGAGTGTCTGGAACCAGTCGGGAACCACTCACGTGCTTGAACATTATTTTCCCAGGCATTGTTTTGTTTTGTACAACCACCTCAGTGCACCTCAAACCTCTTCAGGCCTGCAAAGCAGCATTTCAGTGCCTGAAAAAAGAGGTGCCTTTTGGGAATAATATTGTCAACAGTGGTATTAAAGGTCTTGCAACACAGACCAAGCGAAGCGTGACCGTAGGAGTTTGAAAGTTGGGGGATTATTTTAAAAAAGAACAGAAAGAATAGCTGCCTCCTGGGAAGCAGGAGCAAACCAAGCTGAGTCTGGAGCTTCTGATACAGTAAAAGCCCCAACAGCTTTTGTCCTCTGCACCCCTGTCCCTCACACCGAAGAAGGGGTGCCAGTGCAAATGGAAATGTGACTCACAGGCTCTAAAATAGCAAGAAAACTGCTCTTTTGCTTTAGATCCTTGTTCCAGGAGAACGAATTAATCCCCTGAACGTTCACGGTTTAAGGCTTGCATAAGGCTTTACGCACGAGGATAAAATTCACAGCTTATTTAGGTATGGAAATCATACCAATTTTATCTGTCCTCAGACTGAGGCAGAATTTGTGCAGCTGTTTGTCATGTTTACCTGAGTGGAATTATAAGAGTTTGCTTATAAGCAGAGACCACCTCAAGCTTAAGGATCAGCGGTGTTACAGAAATGAGTCTGTCTTTCCCAGGGCTCCACCTGGAGCTTCCGCCCCCATTGGCCTTGTAAAGTGTGCAGCTACTTCCAGAGCTCTGACAACTTACACCTGACTGAGAAATGCAGAATGAAGAAGTCCCAGCTAGCTAGAGAAGTAATGAGTTTTGGAGAAGGATGGAGGGTAAATTAGTATAATGAGAGCTAGTGTATATAAGAATTACCAGGTTTGAGCCAAGAGAAAAATATGCTTTATAAATTCCAAAGAAGAATCTTTTATTCATCATGTAAACGTGACTTACTCCTAGAAAATAAGGGAGCAGCTGAGTTTGAAGTTGAGCTCAGGGTTTTAGAGAAGTATTTTTGTGGCTGTGGTGTCAGGATCTAGAAATTGTGTGCTGCTTTTAACACAACGGCTTGCACTCAAACGGGAACTGAATTCTTTAGTGTTTACCCAAAGTTGACGTAAACCTCCTTGCATAGTGCTTGGTCTTCAAGCAGATGGGCCCTGTCATTTTTGCATAACGATAACAAGTAGTAGATTAATAAATCAGGAAACCTGCAGGGATTTCATAAAGTGCATAGACACATTTTTGACTGTGTATTTTTTGCCCCTTTAGTTAATGTATGCGTTGGCATTGGTGTGAGCAGTTCTGAAACTTGAATTACTTGCGTCTAAGTGTTAGAAAAGCAGATTTTTTGTCATTGTTCTCAGAGCTGTGGTCTCCTTCCAGATTTACTGTGTCATCTGCATTCTGTGTGGGGTGACAAAAGAATGACTTTGCCACCCCTTTGTGCGATGCCTTGTTAACTTTGGCGTGAGGCATTGAACTTGAGTATGCTGCTACGCAAGTAGTAGCTGCTACACAAGTAGCTGCTACAAGAGGCAATGGCCTCTTCTGAATGCCTGATGCCTGTGGGTTTAGACTTCGGTTTGGGGACTCACCTGTGAAAATGCTTTGATGGCATCAGCTGAAACGAGTTGCTTGGTCACGGCACGCCCTGCCTTGCCAAAGTGTGCCTTTCCTGAGAGCTGGGTCGGTGCTCAAGATGTGGCTGCTAGGGATCTGTGTCACTCCTGAGAGCTGTGAGTTAACGTGGCCTTTAAAGGGTGTTCAAGAATCTGAGCTTCGACTTCCTTCACAACTCTGAAAAGCATCATAAATAACCCAAGACTTTCTGAGAAGATTCATTGATTTATCTAAAATCTGAAATCCTCTTTTCTTTCAAAGTCTCTTCCCTGGTAGTTGCCTTTGTGTCTCTCAGTGTCCAGCTCTGCTTATTTGTCTCCTTTAAACCAATCTTACCGATGGCCCACGAGCTTCAGGAAGGACTGCACCGCACTGCTCTCAGCTGGATCTGATTGCCTCTACCTACTGCAAAGGGGTTTTGTGAAAGACAGCGTGTGTAAGTTGTGTGAAATTACATGGCAATCCCCAGCCGTGCCACTGCCGGATCCATATTCCTCCTGTGAAAGGGAATCTGTTCAATAAGAAGAATAAAGCACCAAGAAGTCATTGCCTTCTGTTGTTTTCAGTTAAGCAGTCGATATCGCCTCTCCTCTGTTTCGTAAGCTACAGTGCTGAACGAGGAGCCGAGCGCATGTGTGCTCTGGAACCGCGTTCCTGTGCTTACCGGTGCGTGTGCATGCGCGTGCGTGTCGGCTCTGTGGTAAGGGATGGCAGGCTGCAGCCCCAGCACGGGGGGCTGTCAGCCGGCGGCAAGCACCGAGGCACGCCGCTGCGGTGAGGGTTGCGGTGTAGCTGTCCTGAGCGTGTGCCTGGTGACAGTGTCTCGGGAGTAGGGTAATGCATCTCCAGTCACTTCATCTTACTACTGCAAAGCGAGTTTTAAACTGTTTGAAAGAGGCGTTTCTTTAACCCCATCGAGAGGAAATCTTTCTTCCCCGCACAGATTCCCCCGCTCGTCCCTTTTCAAATACCATTTGTTGCTGAATTTTTACATTTGTTCTTTCCTCTTTAGGATGGACGGAGCCCACGTCCTGTTCCGCTGCCTGGGTACGAAGTCAGTTTACCAGGTGCTGGTGAGAAGTTTGAAGTGAAGCATGTTTTTAAGCTTTGCCAGTCCCAGCAAACTCTGTATTTCAGCGCGGAAGATGAAGAACTGCAGATGAAATGGATGGAAATTCTCACCAAAGCAGCCAAAGGGGAAACAGAAGATGCAGCTGAAGGGCTCGGCAACCCATAGAGCAAGTTCCATTTAGTTTCTTTCCTACATGCTATAAACCATCACTTGAATTTGGTATTCATGGCACTTTGGAATCTGTATGGCTTTATATTTTCATGTGTCTGCATAGGAAATTGAGTGGTTTCTCTCCTTTTATTGTACATTTCTCACGTACAGTAGTTACCTGGCATATATTATGTTAAAGGCAAAGGTAGTTGTAGTTGTTGGTGGTGTCGATGCTGGTTTTAAAACAAAAGACAAGGAGAAGAGCATTAATTTGAACAAAGGTAATGGAAAACCATCGGTCTCTTGTTTTCCTAAATGTATATTTTCCAGTCCTTTTGATTGCTGTTCAGTGCAGGATGTGTATAGTCTGTGATTAGTTCTATAAATGCTGCCTTTTAAGTTAAATGTTGTAAAGGCTTGTGCTGGCCACTGACATTCCGTTCTGTCCTTTCCCTCCTGGTACAAGGTCTCTGTGAAGTGTGAGCGATGTTCTGAGTATTCTTCCCTTTGCTAAAACTATGTCTCTGCTATTTTGAGATGACCTGTTCACAGGACGAATACTGTAGAAGGGACTTCTAAAAATGACTGCAAACCGTGCAGAAAGAACATTAAGAAGCCTCATTGATCTTAAGCATTTATAATATTGTTTTGTTTTCTTTTGAAACCAATACCTTCCTTCCTTCTATTTGAACCCATTTTGATGTAAGTGAACAAACGTTTTATACTGCAAACTGGGTTATGATCAATAAACAAGAACATTTTTAGTACACGCAGTACAAAAAGGTGACTTTTTTGTTGTATTGGTTAATTTAAAAGTGACCTAGGATTTATTTATATAATTTGTAAATAATGTTTCATAACTATTCTAAGAATTTTTAAAAGATCTCAGCTAATTAACAGGGTTTAGTGCATAGAATAAGAGATATTTGTATGAACTGAATTTGTAATTTAATTTTCCTGTTCACCTGTATTTGTCTTATTTTCAAACTTAAGTGCTTATCTATTTAAATAAAAATTCATGCAGTTAACTCCTGAGCCAGATTTCCAAGGCACAGCAAGCTTTAGGTCAACATTTAATATAGGTTAAAAAAACAAACAAACAAACAAAAAAAAACCCACAAAGAAAAAATCAAAACAAAAAAAAATGGCATGTCTGTTCCTAGTGGTAGTAAGCATGTAGTACTGATAAAAATGAAATAAAATCTGTCACAGTACTGTATTTTAAAATGGTTTGGTTTAACTTTTGTTTCCTCTTCAGCCTGCTACATTTTCTGATATTGATAGAAAGAAAGAGCTACTCCATACAGCCAGAGTTTGTTAGGATTGTTGAAAATTAGTGATCTGCATCAGTGAGTATTTTTCTTACCTATGGAAAAGGATTTGATTTCTCCTTCTTTGGGGTTTGGGGTTTTTTTTTTACATTGGTGAATAAATCATATACCTGAAGTCCATGATGCTAAAAATTAGAAGCAGTGTATTTAATTAGCTACTGGTAAAATTTCATGGGAGTTGCATCTTCCCTCTCCTCCCTATCCCTCCCTCCAGTCAGATAACATGAAAAAGGTTTCTTGCAGGGTAATTTTTATCACATAGTTCATGAAAAGGAATTCTTTTCAGTGTGTGTTATTTCCTCCCCCAAGCTTCCCTGAAAATGTAATGATGTAGAATGCTTGCCTTGAAAATTTACTCACGTTGTGATATTTCTGGGTTTGGGTTGGGTTTGGGGGTTTTTCTGAAGTTTTTTCCTTTACTGCTCCACTCACTTGGTTCTTTTTCTTTGTTACCAAGAGAGAGATTGGAAGGGAGAATGGTAAACCAAAACAAAATGAATGCATCTTAATACATCTTTCATTTTCTATTTTTATTAACCAAGAAAAATCTTTAGCACACGTTTTTTGCAGTTTTTCTCCGTTTTGTTCTTTTTTTATAAGTATGTCAAAATACACATCTAATCATTTTATACTCATCAGTTCACCTTCTTTAAGAAAAAATTATAAAAAATATCTGTAATCTACCTGGAATGATAACACATGATGGCACGCGTGGGCATTTGTGTCACCGTTCTCAGGCAGCAACTTCGTTCCCGGCACATCTTTCTGCTTTCAGGGGACGTGGCAAGGAACCTGCCTGGGCAATCTCTGCTTTATGACTAAGCCCCAAATCATCAAGAGCTTTTATAGTTTAAATCCAGCACTGTAAGGCTTGTCTGGAAAACTAAGACCTGTCCATTGCAGATCCCAGAGCTCTGCTCTGTTCGATACAGCATGAGAATGCTGAGCCTAGAGCCTAAAACGAAACAGCTACTGGTGTTACAGACTGGGATCTCATTCCCGCGCTCACGGTCAGCGGCGTGGCTGTGGTACCTCTCCGACAGACAGCGCGCTCTTCTTTCAAAGCCTGGTTTAGCTCCTGGTGAAGCTGAAGGAACAGGCTCTGTTGACCACCATTGGAGGTGCTTTGTATTGCCGTGAGCTAACGTCCTTTCTGAGGCGTTATTCAGGCTTTGGATTATTATTGCCTGTTCTTGGGACACACGTGTCGTTTTACAGAAATGAATTCAGTGATATGAAGGTTGAGAACATGATCCTGGAAGATGAATCTTTCAAAGCATCTGAATGCACATCTTTTAAGAATACAGGGAATAATCACTTCAGACTTCCTTGAATCCTGGTTAATTTGTGTCTCCTGCCAAATCAAGGAAATAATCTGATTTTTTTCTTTTTTTTTTTTTTTTTAAACTTATGAACACAAAAGAAGGCCTAAGATGATGGCAATCTAGTTCACATGATAAACCAGCATGCCAGAAATTGCAGCCAGCTAAGCCAAACAGGGGTCCCTCAGCTTCCAGAATCTTCATTCTCCCCATTTAGTTTTATTTTCTGTCAATAAAACTGGATTATGTTATTTAAATGACCCGTGGAATGAGCAGTAGCAACTGAGAAAGTCACAATATTGGTCGGTGGGATGAGGGAGATGGTGATCTGTCTTTAGTGTTGGAAAGAAAAGCATCCTGCAAAGACGGATGCATACGCTTAACTTAGTGGAACATCTCCATTGCTGTCTGTAGAACAATGCAAAGCACATGTGAAAACCTGTGCAGTGTTGGGACGAGGATAAGAAGCAATTCAAATCAACTTTACAGGCAGTTGGCTGTAAAGAGCTAGCTTCTTAGTTTCAACCTTTACTTTTTATACTATCATTTCTGTCCGTAATACTTTACGGATCTATTAGATGCATACTCATTCCCACAAATAATTGCATATGTTAAAAAAAGGAAATTTTATTGTGTTTTAGCTACTGTATTCATATAGAACAGTCGAATATAGTGTGGAAACCTCCCAGCACTTTCTCTGATAATTGCATGGGGTTTTTGTAGAAAAAAGGTAAAAGTGTTGTTTTATTTATTCTGAAAGAGCTGTGTTATATTGCTTTTGATCCAGCTCTGAAATGAATAAGACTATCTTTCTTCATTTATTTGGTTTGTTCAGAAAAAGACAAACAAGTCATCAGTTTAACAGGCATTTATCAAGGCACAAAGTGAGCTCCAAGACATGAAGAGATAACTATTACCTTTCTCTAGATCTTATTCATACAAAAGGCAGCAGTGCTTGTTTCTTGTTCTTTGGGATGAGGTAACAAATGACTAGGGGTTTTCTTACCTATTTTGCATCCTAGCAATATTTCCCAGAAACAGCTGCCCAGCAATACCGAAACTGTAGATTAAAGTTGGTGGTTAACCTGTCCGAGAGCCGCTTTACTTCCCTCGTTGTCTTTCACCAGCAGCATGGAACATTTAGCTGCTAAATATAAGTGACTGCATATCCTGTAAACAAGCACCTTCCCTTTTTACGTACCTACCATTTCTCTTTTTCTGTTCTTCAATCCGTACTGGGCTCGGCGAGGCTTTTCACTGGACTGGCGCTTTTCTCTGGGTTTGCACTTGGCTGGGCGCTCTGCAGGCCCAGGGAACCTTGACGGAGCCGAGTGATTGCATTTTGCCGTAAAATGAAATAGTGATAAAAGAGGCTTTTCAGAAAGCGGTTGCTGGCTGTCCTCGCGGATGCCATGTGATCTATGATCCCAGGAGATCAGAGTAGAGGAGGAATTCTGTGTGGAGTCCCTGAAATCGAGTTGTGGGGAGCTGTAAGCAGTTTATGTGGGTGACTTGCTCAAATGCAGCAAAATAAACTCAGCCTGCTGAGAGTCGCTGCTAGCATCAGTGGTAAAGACTTTTACTCAGACATGTCTTCTCAAAGTGATTCAAAATTCAAACAAGAAATCCTCACCTGCAATAAATCATAGTAACTTCACCGATGCATTTAAACGAGCCTCAGACCTGGCCTGCAATGCTGATTTGGTTTTGACTGACAACAGATTTCGAAAAAGCCTTCCCTCTCCTCAGAACGTTTGCCCCCCTGCGCTGTCTACGCTCTCCCGCCCCAAAGCAAGGGCGGTTCAAAGCGCGTTTCCGAGCAGCTGTGTGCATGCCGCGTGCGCTGAGCACTGGTGAGTCGCGTTCAGCCTGGTAAGGAACCAAGCGGAGATCCCAACCCTTTGAAGAGACTCCGTGTTCCTGTGTCTAGACCACACATGCTGCGTTGGAAAGCTCTGATTTCCAAGTGCCAAAATGTGTTTGTCGGGTGGGCCTGTCTTCCTTGCAAATGTCAAGTAGTAACTTTCCTGTTTCGGGAAGATGCTCTGCCAATACGGGACTTTCTTAGTTCCCTACTTAGGCCAGAGGGGTTTCGTATGGTCTGAGGCTCATGTATTTAAGTCTGAAAAGAAATAATCAGTTATCCCAGCGTCTCAGAACGGGCGAGAATCTGTCAAGACTTTTATACTGTTGTAAGAGTTAGCCATCTGCTCTACAAGGTCTTGCGCCATAGTGGTCTATAACTGGCAAGCAGAGGTTAAACTGGAAAATACGATGTTGTCCCACCTCTAGTGCTAAAGAAGATGCTTTCAAATTCCAAGCTGAAGATAGCAACGTTTGGTGTGAAACTGGTGACAGCAGGTACCAGCTGACTTCTGAATTGGGTAAGAATAATTAAACACTGTGTATTGGCCTTGCACATGCATTATTAATTTCACTCTCCGCGCAGGGCAGCACATTTTTGCTTTGATAAAAGGCCCGGTATTGACTCAGATTATACTGAAGCTGTAAAGGCATCTCGGGCCATTTTAATTTTCAACACTTTGAAGTTGCCTGTGGTGTTAAGGTATAGCGGTCTGGGTGCTTTGGGCAAATCTGGACGCACTGGGATGTTTCCACAGGCAGCCGTGGATAGGAAGGTGTCCTAGGAACTCCGGTGCCCTTGTGCTGTTCATAGGGTGGACGGTCCATTTAATTTTTTCACAAGAAAAATTGTACCTTGTGTTTTTGGAAGTGCTTTTTAATTTCAACAAATGCTGTTGAAACCACACTTCATTGAGAAAGGGAATAACTCCGCAACAGAATTAAAATAGGAAAACCTTTGTACTGAAAACAGTGTGAAAGGGAAATAAACTCATTGTGTGTGTCATACAACTCTTAGAGCTAGGTAGGACTTCAGGGGTGGTGTATCAACAGCTGGGGAGAGGGAGCAATGATGTACTGGCTTTGGTAGTAAAATTGTGTATTACAGAAGAGAGAGAATCTGAAACCTATTCCTTATGCTGTGCCAGAGACACCCATTGCTAGAAGAATGACTGGTCCTGTGCACGCCCAATTCACCCGGGAAGAGCTAGGCCTGTTTCCAGAACTTGAGTGCCCAGAGAGAGGGTGTGGACCACGTGCTCGTCAATTCATGTGAGGAAATCCCTTTTGATAACCAACCTTCAAATCCCTCTGTTAACCAGTGTCAAGAAGCATCAGATTCTCGGAGCTGGGTGCCAAAAGGTCTCCCTGAAGTCATGTTAAGCGACAGTGCGAGATCAGGTTGATGCAATCAACTGTAACAGGCATGTCTGTTCGGGTTTGTCAGTAGAGCGTGACACAGTGCTGTGTCCGCACAGGCTGTTGTGTAGCAATAGGAAGGGGACTTGCCACATTGCTCTTGTTCCTAAAAGCAACGCTTTAAGGTGCGTGGACAGTGCTCTCCTGTGAGCGAGGGAGGTGGTGGGACTTCGGACTGCGTCTTCGACAAAAGCAGTCAGTCTGCGTTGTCTCTGTTGATGGAAAGGTTTCTGGTGAGAGGGAGATAGGGTTGTACCTGTAATCACCTTGCAGCCTTTGCAGAAAATGAGACAGTAGAGAATAATGTCCTCGGTTACACGGATCTGAACCCTCCCCAGAGCAGCTTCATCCTGTGCACTGAACGCATATTGCAGTACTTATGGAGAAGGGGATCAAACCAAACGTCTACACACAACGGATACTCTGAACATGGCCCAATTTTCAAGTAATTTTGGGAGAGGGTCAAATGGGTTTTGCTTAAAAAGGCAATTTGATTTAAAAAAAAAAAAGAAAAAATAAAACCTATTGGCTTTCTTCTCCCATCGGTTATCCAAAGAGTTGCAACAGCAAAGGTTTCTGCTCTAAGCTAATAAATGGAATTGTTATAGGACGGTATCAAATAAATCACAGGTAGGGATTTGAGAGAGGGGAGTAGTGCGAGTGGTTTTGCTGAATTAATGGTTGTGTACTTGTGCGTGACTCTGGAACCGAGGAGTGATGGGGCCCTGGTTACACACAGCCTACGCAGGAATTCCCAAATTCATGCCTGTGCTGGACCGTAGCTCCAATACACCGAGCAAAAGCAGGAGTAGGGTTGCTCTGACAGCTCTGCACTAGCAGCCCTCCTTCTCCTGTCCTTTTTCCAGCTGTCACGCGGTGTCTAGGGCTATGGCAGTAGTTGGTGACTTTGTAAATAACCAACCAGAAGGGAAGAACCCGCGTGGGGCCGTTGTGTCCATAGTGAGGGCTGAAGGCAGTCGAGGGAGGGAGAGCGCTAGAGCTGGTGATAACGCGTGACCCGAGTCCCGGGATATATATTTTAGCATAACATTAGGGAATGTATTGCAAGGTGAGAAACCACAACGTGACTGTGGTGTTTCCTATAGTCCGGATCAGCCGCAGTTACGAGAAGCTTGCATGACTGTTGAAGAAGCCAGTCCCAGGGGATGTGAAGGAAAGGTCAATAAATAATACAGAGAGAAATGGCTGGGGAAGAACTGAGTTAAGTTAAATGGAGAGGAAAAAAAAAAGATCCTGAGGACAGATGCCTACTGAAAAAAAAGAAAAGTATTTGCCCTGTGAAGAAGCTTTTCCCCTTTGTTCCAGCCATCGTGCTCTGGGTTACTAGCTCTTCTCATGTGGGGGGCACTGAGTTGGCAGGCACCAATTAGTGCAGCTGAAGGTTAATTAGCCATACAAAACCATTTAGAGGAACATAGCAATTCCTGAAGAATTTCCATTTTTTTGCCACCTCCATTCTTGTCCTATCCTTTGTGTGTCCCTAATAGCATTTGTGTTTTTCAGACTCCTCCTTTTCCTATGTCTGTGGCTCACTTTTCCTCCCTTCGAAATTAGACTTTAAAGGAAATGTGTTGTATAGCCTTATTTGCACATTTGGTTGAAGGGAAAAATAACCAGCTGGAAGTGGGAGCAGGACATATTTACTCTGAGCTGCGGCTGAATTTAAACATTAAATACCAATTAAAACACTCATTTTCTTACAAAGCAGCGTTGTGATGGGCATTTGGTGTGCCGTGGGTACACAAAGTCGCCTTACCCCCCCCCCCCCCCCGGGCTCTGTGACTGCAGTGTAGTGCAGGGAGGTGCAACCTGTCTTCTGGTGGAGCAGCGTAATAGGAACCACCGCCCGAAATGCCAGCGCCAGCGGCTCAGGGACTCTGTTTCGCAGCTGGTCCTAGGATCCGTCGTGATTCCTGCGCCCGGGGGCCGGCTCTCGGGGACCGGCGCTCCTTGGGTCCCTCAAAAGCGGCCTCGGGTCTCACTCCACCTTTCCCCATCTGCCCGTTCTGCTTTATCCTTTGCTTGTCCTCTGCTGTTGTTGCACAAACGGGTGCCACACGTGGTGATGGTGACTGACTTTTAAAAATCTTTCTAAATATAAAAAGAAGACAAAAGAGGAAGATGGTGCCTCGCCTCGCTGAGAGCTGGAGCCCTCGCTGAGAAGGGGAAGATTTGCTATGCAGGGACTGATAAAACTGTGGCACTCCCCCAGGCAAAACTTGGTTCCTTTAAAAATAAGTGGGTCACAGCAATCTGAACAAATATAAAAAAAATGTAAATTTGCTGATGAGACAAATCTGGAAACAAAGATGATGACAAAGGTCTCTAAAACATGCCACATTCTTGCAAGGGTGCCAAGTAGGGAAGAAAATGGCATTCTAGCAACAAAACAGTGGAGAAGATGCAATAAACATCTTCAGGATAAGCAGGAGCGCACAGAAACAGAAGAATGCTTCCATCCCCTCTGGGCCACCCACTTTTCTTTGCTTTTATTTTCCCTCTGCTTTGTCTTAGTTCTTTCCCCCATCACTGCAAACGGTTTACTCCCCAAACCCTTCCCGTCCTTTGCCCTCTCCCTGTCCGTGAGCTGCTCGCGTACCACTCCTGCGCTTGCTGAGAAGCCAGTGTCCTCACAGGTCTTCCAAAGCTGCCTTCCACCGGGTGATGACCACTCCTCCAGTTGACTGATTCAGAGGATGAAGTGCTACGTGGCGCTGGCTTAGTCTTTAATAATGGGCCCCTGTTCATTAAACGTGCTCCGTCGTTGCTAGTGAGGTCTCGAATGAACATCTTGGTGACAAATACCTGATGCTGCTCTCTGCCTCACGCCAACGCAAGTGCTCAACCATGTTGTGAAGCAGGACCAATTCCTGCTGAAAAGTAACTTTGTTCTCTTTGAACTCGGGTTACTTCATGCCTGATGCTGCCACCAATATTCTTCTGTTTGCTCCTACTCCCCCAGCAGCGCTAAGTAGGAAGGAGGAATGTATGGCTGAGCACTGCAGGGTGTTAATATTTTATGGGCCAGAGCCAGCTGAGCTTTTGTGGATTGCAGGGCAATGTCTTAAAGTTTTACTTTCCAGCAGAGGACTATTAACCACCTTGCAGCCGCAGCAGTGCAGAAGCCAGTAGTTCAGATAAAACCTGTGCCTGCCCCCCCGCCCCGCTGCCGCACTCTCCAGGCGCTGGCCGAAATGCGGGCAGATGGTTTGGGGGTTGTATTTTGGGGCTTTTTTTCCCCACGACCCTGAAGAGGCTGTGGAGATGGTAACCTTCTGCTGTGATGGGCAGGGGCGGTAACTTCATCTGCCGCAGCCGTGCGCGTCTTCCCGAGGTCTACGCCTCCAGAGACTTAAATTCAATGCCAGTTCCCTTCCCGCATCTTTTGTGCCTACGCCCACAAAATAATTGCTCGCAAACTGATAGGAGCTTGCTGATGAGCTCGCCCTGAAAGGCTGAGCTGCTCGGCAGCGCCTGGCTGAAGGAACAGCCTCAGCAGTGAGGACCTGTGGCCAGAAGCAAGACGTGCTCGCGAAGCTGCAGCTTCTAACTGGTGCTAACTGGTACTCCCTGTCTCAGTACTGTAATATTCATGGCCATAATTACAATAACTGAATAATTTCCACTGGATGCCTATAAATCATTTATTATTCAGCAGTGTCATCCTTGAAAATGAGTAGTTGCTGGATTTTTGGGTTTGTGTTTTGACAGCGGATTTATTTTTTTCAAATGTATGGATTTATCCTACTTTGATCTAGTGAGAACCGACACCATGTCGTTTGGATATTAATCACAACCATCCCACCGTGCAAACTGTGACAGGCTGTTTAAGCTCGATCTCTTTTATTTTTATGTTTCAATCACCAACGTCTATAAAAACATATCATAGGCATGCCATTTCTGCATAGTAAAGCTGAAAGTATCTGGCTGCAGTTCAGGGCTTGTGATGGGCACCCCCCCATTGGGTGGGGGTGAAGGGACCACGAATAAGGAGAAAGCGAGAAGCCCCTGGCTGCAACTGGGAATGGTGTGGGAGACGGGGAGGTGCGTAGGGTGAGTGTGTGCATCTCCCTCGTGTCTGCCTGGAGCGTTCTCTATGGCTCCTGGGAATCCACGTGCCCGATCAGTGACGTTTACCTAACACCGCTTGTATACACCCGCTCACCTCAGCTTATGTCCAGCGGTGTGCCCAGGTGGCCAAGGCGGCCAGCAGCATCCTGGCTTGGATCAGGAATGGTGTGGCCAGCAGGACCAGGGCAGTGCCAGTCCCCCTGTACTCGGCACTGGTGAGGCTGCACCTCGAGTGCTGCATTCAGTTTTGGGTCCCTCACTCCAAGAAGGACATTGAGGTGCTGGAGCATGTCCAGAGAAGGGCAACCAAGTGGTGGAGGGTCTGGAGCACCAGTCTGATGAGGAGTGGCTGAAGGAACTGGGGCTGTTTAGTCTGGAGAAGAGGAGGCTGAGGGGAGACCTGATCGCTCTCTACAACTACCTGAAAGGAGGGTGTAGCCAGGTGGGGGTTGGTCTCTTCTCCCAAGTAACAAGGGGTAGGATGAGAGGAAAGAGCCTCAAATTGCACCAGGGGAGAGTACGGAAAATTTCTTCACCGAAAGAGTGGTCAGGCATTGGAACAGGAGTCACCATCCCTGGAGGTGTTCAAAAACCATGTAGCCGTGGCACTTCAGGACATGGTTTAGTAGGCATGGTGGTGTTGGGTTGACAGCTGGACTTGATCTTAGAGGTCTTTTTCAATCTTAAAGTTTCTATGATTCTGTGATTCTAAAGTTGTATCCAATTTGGTCCACCAAACCTGCATTTGACGCAGCCCACGATGCCGTTGCTGGGTACTAAGAGCGCCGCCGGCAGAGACCAGCCCAAACTGGGGAGGCTGCGCTGCCACCCTTGCCTGGTCCCTTGGCCACCGCCCCTGTCCCGTTGGCCAGAGATGGTCACAGAGCAGCTGTGCTCCCTCACTGGAGGTTGTTCTAACACTCACCTTCGGCATCCTCTTCTAGGGTAAGAAAAATCGTCACAAAAGTGAATAATAAATGAAAAAGTGCAAGATTTCCAGCCTATTACTCATTTATGAGTCATAAAGTTGTTTCAGGTGCTGGTATTTTCTTCATTTTGCACCAGACTACGTTCTTGAATGTTGCTGTCTTACAAGCTCACTGATAATGATATCTCAGTACAGGAATTGCCGATAATCTAAAGGGTGATTTCTAGTAACTGTCAACAATCTTTAAGTTTAATTACCGCCATTAGCGCTTTCTTTAATGCCAGCCCTAGCAGAGAGTTCTGCACAGGCATCAGATAAATTGAGAAGAAAAAAACAAAAAGAAAAGGAGCTGGCAGTGGGAAGGATAATAGCTATAATTAAAAAGTGTGACGCTTTGTCTTTATTGTCTTTTTTGACTTTACTGTATACACTGTACATAATGAAACACTAATTTAGAATGCAATTTAGGTTGAATTTATTTTCAGTGGACTAGAAGAAATGAATACCATGTTTTCATAAGCAGAGCTAGGCTTCAGTCTGCAGGTTAGCCGCACCAGTTTTGTAGCGTTGTTGCATACACCCAAAGAACGTGCTGATCTTGTCCACCGTGAGTCCCTGAATTGGGTGCTCCAGTGGCTCTGGTCGAGCTTCCCTTTGTGCGTCAAGGTTGTTCCAGGGAGGGGTTTGGGTTTTTTTTTTTTTTTTGCTTGAGTGGATTAGTTCAGAGCTACAGTAAAGTTCACATAAAGGCTGCTGTAATCACAATCGATATCCTTCCGGAGAATGCTGCAAGTGGTCTGTTTAATAACATTGCTAATAGACCAAATTGCCCGTTATTATTAAGAAATGCATCAATATAACGCTGCTTTTGGTTAACGCAGGATGCTGGGAGTTGTGCAGGCTGCTCACAGCGATAACAGACTAGGAGAGGAAACAGTCGTTCTGAACCCCGTGGTTCGGGTTAAAATAATGGCTTTGTTTTCTGAAACAGGGGGAAATGGAGGTATTTCCCTGACTTATGTTTTCACAGTGTGAAACCATATCGTGGCTGCCTAGAATTCCAATGGTCGAATTCCCCTTGACTTCTCTTTGGACCTATTTTTCCTTTGTCAAATAATTTTTTTCTTCTCCCTAGATTTATAGAGCTGGGTTTTGGGGTTGGGGTTGGGGTGGTTTTTTGCGTATTAGTCATTGCACCTTTTAAATTCCCCACCCCAGCAAAGTGGATGTTTAACCGTGAGGATAAATGTTCTCTGTCAGTGGAATCACTAACCTGCACAGGGTGAAACACACTTCAGCGTATCGGTGGAGCAGTCAGAGTGCCAGTGCTGCCTATGAGCAAGCCTTAAGAGCAGCCCAAACTTCTACCTGCCCTTTTCAAGCCCTCTTAGAACTTTGGACTAAATCCCATATTTACTTGTTTCCTTGCAAGCCCAGTGGGTTGGTGTGGGGGAGCAAAGGCGGCGTGCTGAGCCCCCCCCCCCCCCCGGCTGCTCCTGCCCCAGCCCCCGGTGAGAGTCTGCTGGGGCAGCCCCCCCTCTTCTGCAGTTCCAGATTTCTGTTCTGATGGGGTAAGCTGGGAACGCTTTTTTTTTTCTTTTTTTTCTTTTTTTTTTCTTTTTTTTTTCTTTTAAAAAGATAAAAACCTTCTCTTTCCTCATTGGCAAGTTCTGGCGGTTTTTGTCCCCATTGGGGAAAATAAAAGCATAAAATAGAAGTTAGTAGCTGTTTTCCCAGACAGTATTTCAGAGCCTGAAGAGAAGCACAGAGCCAGCCATGTCCTCAGCTGGTTGCCCACCGTTCTGGAAAAATTCACAGTTGTGGTAAGAGCAGTCCAAATAATCCTGCAAATTCTGTACGCGCCTGCAATAACCTGTGAGATACGTGAAATTCAGTCTGAGGTTGAAGCTGAGCTCCTTGGACACTTTGTCTTTCAAGTTCTTTTCACATGCAAAGCAAGAGCCCTGGTCGGAGTGTCGCACATCCCACTTACACCACCCTTAGGGACACAACTTATTACCAGCCAGGTCAAACAAAAATATAGAAGCAAAACCTCAGCGACGTTCTCGGTGCCTCCCTGGCAGCCCCTCCAGGAGACTCCCCGCTGCCCCTCTCTTCTCATCCCTGCTGGAAACACAAGGTGCGTTCGCAGCAGCGAGGCAGTCAGCGTTGCGGGACCGGAGCGGCCCGATGGCAGACCCGCGAAGCAGGATGGGACCCGGCATCTGTCCAGCTCTGGGACGCGCGTTTGGTTTGGGATCAGCAGCCTTTCTCAGCGCGGGGCCTGCCAAGCGTGCTTTTGAGTTGCTCAGTAAGGAAGCAAATCCTTTCTTTCCCTTGGGAATATGAGTTTATTTTACCGAACAAGTGCACAGGGGAGCATATGATCAAAAGGGGAGAAAATGCTGATGGGTAAATGAATTATACACTTCATCATTTTACACAGGTGCTTCTGTGCAACTCTGCACTTAAAACTCTGTGAAATGACCAGTAAGAATTCATCTCCAGTGTCTTCCTATGCGTGGTTTTTATGGATTTTAGGTTTTATTTCTAATTCTCTGCAGCACTACAATGGGCCTTTTGTCACCTCCTCGCCAGCACTCGCAGTAGACGCAGTAGACGTTAGCTGGCCAGGTTTGTTCGAATGATAATGCCAGGGTTTTTCAGGAAGCGAAGTGGGTCAGCCCGATCTAGAAAAGCATGGGGGAATACATCTTGTCAAACTCTCTACCTCTCCGTGCCGTACGCGACAGCCTTACGTCAGCGATCCCTACCGCGCCTCGTGCGCAGCGGCATCCCTGCATGGGGGTGCAGAAAGTGCTGTGAATCTCCCTCCGGAACCTGTGTGTTTGGTGTATTGGGCTCAAACCCTATGAACCTGATCCTTCAAGCACCTCTGGAGGGTTTTTTGAGGTTACGGAGCCCCACACCACGATCTCTGCCCATATTCACCCCACCTCTCCTTCCAGAACAGCCAAGCAATGGGAATGACGCTTCCTCGTCCAGCCAACGTGGCAAACGGGTCCTGATGAGCACGCTGATTGACTCATGGCCCGTCTCAGACCTTCAGCAGCTGAGCGGGCGCGTAGGGGAAGGCACAACGAGAGCTGGGTTCTTTCTCACGTCTTTTTTTCTTTCTTTGACAGTGCAGCTGTGCCCTTAAAAATGAATGGGGGAAGGGGGGGTTGCCCCCTCTTTCTCAGTGGATCTGGTCTGCTCCCCACGGGTGTTCAGAGCCCAGACTTCTGCCTTTAGCAACTCAGCTGTGATTTTACTGCATGAACTCCTGGCTCCCTCTCCTCAGCAGAGCCAGCGCTGCAGCACCAGCAGGAGGGACCTGCGGCACAGAGAGCTCCAGGGGGGCCGGGGGGGGGAGTGTCCCCATGTCCCCATGCACACCACTGGGTAACACTCTCTCTATTTCTTTATATTATTTTTTGGTACACCACTGCAGAAGGAAAAAGGTCTTTCTCTGTCCTCTAATCAAGCAAAGACCAGTTCGTCCTAACAGCGTCTGCTACGTTTATGCACGCAGGAACACCCAGCTTCACCCACCATTTGCACTACGGGCACGTGTGGAGCGCTGCGAAGGGATTACAGTAGGACAGATAGGATAGGAACAGTACTGCGGAGGTTTTTCTTCACATAAACACAAGTTCTAGACTACAAAACATGGGATTTTTATTTGTATTTTTTTTATGACTGTCTTACTTTCATAGCTGGCTTTAAGTAGACATCTACATTTAAAATTACAGGATTAAGGCAATTCTTTTCTTTGGGGTAAACTTGAACTGAACTGATGCATTCATTTTTAAAATAAATACTAAATATTCAGAACCTTGTGGCAAACTGCTAGACAAGAGATTTGGTTCCCTTACGTTGTTATCTTCACCACCGTTAATAATGCCTCTTCTTATCTCTTCTCAACGCCACACTATTGAAATTGAACTGTATCACCAAATATATCTCATTTCAGCATGAGTCAAGCTAGGAAGCACAGGCAGTACATTTTTCATTAAGCTTTCCTACAATCTAGTACATTGTCAGGTCTTTTTTTCGTAAGGGTGGATGTATCTTTTCAGATACACCACAGAAAGCAGATGAGTTTCACCGGTTTTCACAGGAGTTGCCCAAGGTAGAGCATCATTTGTGCTGCTTTGCTGATACAGAAACCCCATTCATTTTATAATTACGAGCTAGAAGAAAAATCTTTTTTTTTTTTTTGATATGTAGATTTTTCAGTTATTCCAAGTATTCAAAGCATTTTGGAGAGGGAAGTGATTAGGAGTTAACTTTGTTTCAGGAAACAAAAAAATCCTGGTAACAGCCCAAAGGCTGTTGGGTTCGTGCTGGAGGGTTGGCGTGGTGTAGTGGGGTGGGTTGGAGGAAGAGGCTGGAGAGAGCCCGTTTCTCCACCCGTTTCCAGCCTGCTCGGCAACTTGCAACGACTCTTCTAGTCTTTACTCACTCTTCCTCCTTTCACCTCTTCGTTTTTGAACACAGACCCTCTGGTTTGCCTCTGTCTCTGGGTTGTCTACCCTTATGTGCCTCAACAGCACCAACCATGAACGGTCGCGGGTCTTGGTTGGAGTCTTTTGATGCTGTTGCGTATAAACTGAAATCTAGCCACAAATCCAGGTCAGGTCACTAGCGCAGGGGATGTGTAATACACCAGATTTCCTGTTAAGAGTGCTGACCATCCGTTTAAAGGTTGGAGAGGAGCTTTGCTCTGTGTTCATGGACGTGCAGGATGACTGAGCATTGTCTGCTTATCTTGTTGAAGAGCTATGCGAACCTCATCACTCTGCAAATATCCAAATGGAAAAGCCTACTTTACAAAAACCTGTTATGGCTTTTTTGTTTTTCTCTTAATGGCCTAATGAACCGCTCCAGCAGCGTGCTAGCAGGCAAAACCTATTTCCTCTGTATGAAGATGCTGAGCATTGCTGTTCTTGCAACCTCATGCACCGAGAAATGCAGCAGGAGACCTGGATCTCATCAGCTGTGGCTTCATTAATATAAATCCTTTGGGGAGGTGCATTTTAAATAAATCAAGGGAAATATGCTCAATGAAAAGGAACACATTAACAAAGCAATGGACAGTAATGCAGTAGCAAACACCCTCAGAGAAAGGACGTGCTACAAAATGTTGTAGATTCTATCTCGGTCTGCATCAGTTTCCTGTAGCAGAGAAAGCAGCACAAGGGGCCCAGAGCATGGTGCTGCCTTCCTCTGAGAACATCACTGCGCCTCTCTGGAGACGTGTCATAAACCTACAGCAGCGTCTAGTTTTGTCCAGATGAAAAGGTGTAGGGTCAGGACCTTAGTTTCATTCTCTTTCTTCATCTTCTGTCATTTGGAAGGAAACGGGAGCTTCCGAAGCTGAAGAAATAGGAGTCGCTGGCAGTATTTGTCATAAAAGCTGTAAGCTTAAGACTTTCCTTTGTCCTAAAAAAATCTGTTCTTCTGAGTACAGCTTGCTTCTCTGCAGAGTGCTAGCACGGGGATTAAGCATCGCACAAGTCCTACTTATGCCTTCATATTAATGCATAAATAAGATTTAAGCTGCTAACAGTCCTTTTCTAGCTTTCTGTATAGAGTTGAATTTTATATGCTGGCCATGATAAGACTAGAGAAAAAAAAAAATTTGCGGCAGCAGCAGTCAAATTTAAACAGGAGACTGAAGTTAAATGAAGTGGGTATTAAAAGTGCGATAGCCGTAGTGTGAGATGTCCTGACATCGAGCACGTTTCAGAAATGATGCCAAAACCTGTTCCGTGCGTGAGGTACATGGTCTGTAGAGCTGCACCAACAAACCATTTCCACTTTGCTGGTTGCAACCAAGAAGTAAAATACATTCGGTCTTTGCGCTACCGGCTGGCAGATGGAGGCCATCAGAGTCACAAAACACCTTTTCTGAGCATGGTCGGTGCAGGATGAAACCAAGCTGTGGTGTTCTGAGCTCTCGAGTGCTGCAGGATCCCAAAATGCTGCAGTGCCTGGGAGCTGAACCTCTGGGGTTTGTGACAGCTTGCGCAGTTCTTCCCAGCAGCGGTGAGGTGAGGCTCGCCTTCGATGAGCTGCTTAGCCAGGAGTCACTGTCTCTTTCTGAGGTGCCCATCGTCCCCCTCCGGTGCTTAATTAAACTGACGTCTGTCTTTTTTTTTCTTTTTTTAAAATCGAGAATCACAGATTAAGGGGTTGGAACAAAACCGGGTTTGTTTCAGGAGGCATTCATTAACAAATCAATTGGGTGTACTTGATATCATTCCAGCGCAATTTTCAGTTTGAGTGCTTTTCTATTAATTTTCCTATTCTGCTAAAACGTAGTGTTACGCCGGCAGAAAGAAGAGTTGGCAAAGGCAAAAACAGAAACAAGGGAGCTGCCAAGTGCAAGGGTAAGAGGAAGTGATAATGCAGGTAGACGTGGCGAGCATTCAATTATTTATTCTCTTCCCTAGACGTGGGATGGACTTTGGCAGGTGTCTCATTTGGGAGATGATGAGGAGCACAGTGATGAGGGTGAGGAGCAGCATGCACTCATGGCTCGGAGAGTTACAGCATTCCAGGAACGAGCAAGCTCCACTCTGAATCTCTCTTCTCCACCTGCATGTGGACCTTCGGTGATAACCGAACTCTTTGTACCCGCCTGTGATCTTTGCAGCTTGGACAAGACCTGCTGTCAGCACTGAGGCTGCAGAAAATCAAACCAGTTGCTGAAGATGTTTTTTGGTTTTTTTTTTTTTTTTTCAAATCACTGTCACCGCTTAAAATGATGAAGAAGGAATGAGAAATGGTCAGAGTAGAAGTTATGTTTTTGCTAAATGATGTGTGACCTTTTAATATCTCTGGCCCTGAATTAGTCGAGGGCATCCACGCAATCTGATATATCGTGCACGGGGTCCAACAGTGCTTGGGCAGGCGCAGCTCTGACGGGGAACAGGATGTGGTCAAATAGATGGTCCTTGCCTGCTGTGTCCACCACGGACCATGGGCACAGGGTAATCGGGCCCAGGGTTTGGTAGAGGCAAACGGGACTCGTCCATTCAGCTGGATTATTTAGTATTCACCTTCGTCTTTTATAAAATGGCGAGGTCAGTGTGCTTGTTTGGATTATTCATTCTCCAGCCTCTGTGTTGCCTACTAGGGGGTACACAAGGTTCACTTGACTTTTTTTTCCAAAAAGAGAACAAATCTGAGGTTTTAGGAGACCTAGTGCTGCCCTTTCAGTGTTTCGTTGTGAGCAAGTGAGGCCTTGCACTGAATCCGAGCAGCACGAGGCCCACGAGGTGAGCACAACCACCCAACTGCACCGGCCCTGCATGTAAAACTGCTCCAAAAAGCGGCCTGAGGTGGGGCACGTGGGTCCCAAATCTTCTCTCCTGTGCTCGCGGATTGCCTTGTTACTGACGCTTATGGCCGCTTCAGAGAGGGAGATGACAAAGCTCTGAACTTCTCGTTTAGTGAGAGAAAAATCTATCAGAGTGGTGAGAATGAGGAACGTGCCTTCACGTTCACTACAAACACCTTTACAGATGGAACAAAGTGATCACTGAGCTGGGTTTGTACCCATCCCCTTCCCTGGCAGTGGTGGGTCCGAGCAGCAGCGGCAGTACTGGCACGGCATGGCACGGCACGGCACAGCCGGGTGAGGGGCCACTTGGCCACACCGAGAGCAGATGTGAGGGGCATCTGGGGATGCACTCAAAGACAGCCCAGGCTGGAGGCCGCACCTGGCCTTAATACGCTCTTAGGGGATTTTTGTCATCGAACTTAGCTGATGGGGATTTTTCACTGTATATTTTATATATTTTTATATATTCATATATTTATACATCCCCCTTAACCTTCCCCAGCCCCTGAGGTTGTACAGAGCTCACTTGGATCTCCCAGGTGTCTTTTCGGGGCTCAAGAGTCCGGCCTGCTTACTCATCCCTGGCTCGGAAGCGCTGACCATATTTGCTTCCCCTCTTTGGGTCTCCTTGCATCGAAGCTGCCCAGTTCAGTAATGGAATTTCGGAAGCACGCGGGGCTGGGGCAGGGACAGGGACATGTTTTTGCAGGTGGCTCATCACCAGTTTGTTTTCTCCCCCTTTCCAGGCGATTTCTTGTATCACATTTGTAAATATAACCTCCCCAGCATTTGTTAGTGTTTCCAGTCTGACCCCAGTTACTCCATTTAACGCAGGCACCAGCGTCTGACGCAGGGACGGAGGGGAAATGTTCCCACCCTCGTGAGCCCTGCGTGCAGCAGGCTGGCTGAGAGCTCGCAGGGTACCACAGTCTGTTCATATGAGAAAGAGAGTAAAAAAAAAAAAAAAACCTGCTCCTTTTGATGTTCTGCAGCGTATGAAGTGTGGGAAGTGCTTTGGAAGTCTTCGACACTTCCCCGCCGGCTGGCTGCTGCGGTGGCCTGGGTGACTTTCTGTTTTTATGTTTCTGTCCCAGACTGCTTGTGTCTGGGGCAAAGAATATTTTCCCTCTCGGCGTCTCATGCCATTTTGACTGTCTTGATCGATAGTGATGTGTCAGCGCTTTGCTGGTTGGTGTTATTTCCTTTGTTCAGTCCCTTTAACAAGCTAGAAGAAGAAATATTAACCAATATCAGCTTCAGGCTTTTTTGAAGTTGATGCTAGGCTTGCGCTTGCATATCCTTCAAGCACTGCCCTTTGGTAAATGAACAAATTGATGATGTTGCAGAGCATCTGCACAATTATATTTGAATGCACCACATAGAGACTGTGACAAATCCACTGCATGAAATGAAAAGGGCAAAAGGTTAAAATAAAAATGGCTTCATAAAATGAATCATTGCAATAAGCCATTTAAAACTGCACAAGAGGAAATGCAGCACTGTGACTGAGCATTCACCATGGAAAAAAAAAATCTTTATTTGTATAAGTGGACAGCGGGCAGCTCCTTGGCTGGTACAAATAGATGGATTTAGTTACAACTATGCCTGTTCAATTAGCTGAGGATCTGACCATATACCTTTGTTTGATCTTTGATAATTCCTGTGTCCTGCCAAGCCTTAGATAATCAGGGATTTGCATCCCAGCTTTTGCTGTCCCTAGGTGTACAGGAACCTCGTGCAGTTGTTCAGTTTCGTGATACTGTTTCCCTCTTACAGCAAAGCTCATGAGGCTTTATCATTTCAGACTTCCCCCCCTCCAAAAAGCAAATGAGAAACTCTGTCGGGAGAGGTTGAGGCTGAGCTGGTACGAGCAGCTCAGAGCAGGGCCCCCGCCTGGGGACCGTCGTCGCTGGAGTCAATACGCCTGCGTGGTTTGAAGCAGCATTTCTCCCCTCCTGCACAAGCTCCGGGTCGGACAGTCGCATCCCCGTCGCCCCCAGTTAAAGGCCAGGGCGCTGCGTCGTGCTGTGCGCTGTGGCTCGGCGTCCCCAAGCCCTGAGCACCGCTCTTGCTGTAGCTCAGCGCAGGAGCTGGAGAGCTGGCCCCGTGCTGGGCAGCGCAGGCAGCGTCTTGCTGCTGAGCTCAGCCTTGGCATGGACTGGGGACAGTGAGGGTGGGATGCGCTCTCTGGGTTCATCTTCCTGGCCCCCAGGATAAGCTCTTAGTTTTTGAAGAAAAAAAAACCCCAAATACACCCGTGTTGCCAAATGCAGCTACCAACATTGAAGACTTCCGAGCTGCGGCTCAAAAATTTGTCCTTGTTTTTTATTCACAGGTAGCTGCGAAGTGCTGCCTGTGCTGGCAGCTGCAGGGCCCGCAGGACCGGAACGAGCCGGGCTCGGGCGGCCGACGCTGGGGGTCCCGCAGCCCCCGCCATGGCCACAGCAGGGTGGGAGGCTGAGCCTGCTGCGGCCGGCATGGGACGTCAGAGAAGGGAGTCTTCCAAAAGAAAAACACCTCTGTGTAATCTAATAGAAATGGCCAGCTGATGTGAGAGAGAATTTTACATAATTTAATCTGTATGGGTTTTATCTTGCTCAAACTCATGTCAGCCTGCCAAATTGTCCTAAGGCAGGGGAATAGTGCATTACATACCCTATACAGTGACATCATGGCTGCCGGCGCTCACTTCTCGTGTTGAGCGCGAGGTGTGCTAAGTGCAGCTGTGGGTAGAAGTGACAGTACCTGGATATGAATAAAAATATATTTTAAAAACTTATTACTTCATTAAATTTTTTTTTCCCCAAAGGTTAGTGATTGATCTGTGGGGTTTGTGGCATTCATACCAGGAAGGTGTAGTTGAAAAAGAAATGATGCTCTGGTTGAAATGACACGGGTAAAGGCTCGAGGGAGCTGCCGTGCTGTGCCTGGTGTGAATGTGAATTAGACTCTTCACAGCGTGTGAAGGTGGCAAAAAAAATGTTGCCAAGAAAAGAAATATTTTAGTTCAAGGTGGCACCTGGGACAGGAAAAGTTATTATTTCTCTTCAGTTAAGTTTGAGGACTCCCAGAATGAGAAACTGAGGCAGCTTCAGGGTCCGTCACCAATTTCAGATGGAAGTGTGTTGGGGACACGGTTACCCACAGGAGGGTGGAATCGCAGCATGACTGAGACCTTGGAAGTGGAGCTTTTGGGGCTAAACCCAGCTGAAGTCAAGCTGAGCTCAAAGTGGGCCGCAGCGTGCTTGTAGGGCCAAGTGAGCTTCGTAGCTGCAGTAACAAAACCAGCCGGCCTTGGGCGGGCATCGTCCTGCGTCTCCTCAAAGGCAGCTTTACTTCTGGATCGGGAATAATAATTGAAAAGAAAATGTACTTGTGGGTTTGGAGGCAAGGGTCACTTCATTGTGTCCTACCCTCCCAACGGGCTGTGGGGGGCGGGAGCTGGACGTGGAGGTGCCCCTCCGGGCCGGAGCGGGGGTCCCCCCCTTCCCGTCCTGCTCGGCACGGGGGTGGCTCCCAGCAGCCACCCCTGGCAGGGGGATGCCCGCTTCTCACGGCGTCATTTGGAGACCAGGTCTCATCAGATTGCCATTGGTCTTTGCCTGCAGATAGCTCTTTAGTTCATTTTCTCCCTCTTCAGTGAATTTTCCCCAATTTCCATTAGCACAGAGACAACCAGACACTACAGTATTATTGCAATAGCTGCTTCTTTTTTATTCTTTTTTTTTTTTTTTTCTGAGAGATGATTTTGTGTCAAATCCGTGGCATATTAGCACTTCCCTGATGTCCAGAGGAAGCACTAGGCTTAGGATACTAATGCATTACTCTAAGTCTGTAATGGAGTCATCACTTAGAGACAGTGCACTGATGCTTTACTCTATTTCTCGGAGATTACTTCCCGTTGCTGTTTTGAAGGGATAAAGCAAATCCAACGTGTGCCTCGTGAAAGTTTCTAAAGCAGGCGCTGGCATCACATGGGGTCAATCCTCTCCTGACTTATGCAGATCGAAATCCCCAGGACTCATTTGACCTAGGCGCTTGGTAGCTGCAAGTCTGCCGGCTTCGTTCCACAAATGTTACCCCGGCGCCGTGGTTTGGGACAGACTTGTCCAGAGATGAAGCAGGTTCCACAAAGAGAATGGCATTTCTTTGAAATCAGGATGACTTACCTGATATTGGAGCAAGATGCTCATGTGTCATCTTTGAATCCCCTAAAAACTTCCCCAAAACAAAATTCGTAAAAAAACCCACAATTTTTACATAAAAGAAAGGAGGTTAAAAAAAAATCTTGTTTCTGTATCCTACCATTGGAACCACACTGTAGTTAAGAATTTCTGAGAAAATTAAGACTAGTTTTCACCTGGAGGAGAAACTTCAGCCAGACACTAGAGTCGGACAAATTTTAAGTAGATAAAACAGAATCCAGTAACAGCAAGCTCCAGGGCCGGTAGCCTTTGCCTGCGAGAGCCAGAACACTGAGTCAGGCAGCAAATGCCGCGGCTCTGGTGGCTCATCCAACGTAGGATGCTCTAAAGCTTTTTCCAGAAGTATGAACTAGATACGGTGACCCTTGGGGTCTTTCACTACCTGGGCCAAGAATGAGCTCAGTGGGAGCAAAGTGGAAATGTCAGCGTGTGGAGGCAATAGGGCACTGTCATAAATACAGCTTTTGGGTTTCTTTCTGATGGACAATCCGTCAAAGTATTATTTGTAGAAACTCAGGCTGGAGGCAAAATTTAAGTGTATTGGTCCAAGAGACCAGATAGCCAATCTGTTCTAAAAATATAAAAATAATAATTAAAAAAATTGACATTTCTTGTCAGCCAGGTTCAGAATGGTTTATAAAGTGATGGACCATGGCTCTTGAGATGACAAGATGACAGCTTTCCTATATATTACCATTATAAAAGTGCTCTGCAACTGAATTTCAGTGGAAGACTGAAGTCGCTTGAGGTTATCTGCTTTTACTTTAGAAATACAGTATGATTTTAAAGGGTGCTTGCATTTATGGAAGGGATTATCATCACCTCACTGTTAAGGGTTCACGGTGTCCTCACTTGTTATTCAAGGCAACACCAAAAGCTGTTTTCAGTTTTAGTGGCAAACATGTATGAAAACTGACATTAATGCTTTTAAAGTGGTACTCAAAACCCATAGAAACTGGAATCTAGGAAAGCAGACGATGAATAATATGGTTTGGCAAGGAACAAGTGCCCTGTGTCACGGCACCGCAGGACCACAGCGGCGGGCAGCTCTGAATATCTCAGTCGGGGTATGAGCACCCCAGCCCAGCTACTGCAGTGCAGGATCAATATTCCCAATAAAACGCTGAGCAAGAGAGAGAAGCGATTATTTTAGCAGTAAAACCGTAACACCTGGGTGACCGTCTGCATAGGGATTTTCCTGGACTACACTGAAAACCGTAAGGCTCCAGCTCGTTCAGCGCCGGCACCATCGTCACGGTGTCATTTATAGGGAGTGTTTAAATAGGGAAATGCAGAAGCACGGTCCTGCCGTTTTGTAGGGCAGTGTTACTGTCCTCTGCTTCGGCAGGCACTGCCATCGCCAGCCTGCCCTCAGTTAACGCCTTTCAGCGAAACAGCCACTCCCGCCGTGCGGGGTGCTAGGGGATGGAAATTCACAGGCGCGTTTGGCAGAGCCTCACCTGATGGTCCCCATCGCCGAGGACACGTCCGCGGGCCGTCTAACCTCCCTCCTCCTGTCACGTAGTTCGTTAGACTAACGAGGTAAACAAATGTTTTGTCCCTGACCGTGGGTGTTTATCGCCATCCGTGAAGCTTCCCCTTACTCCTCCCTCCAGCAAATCTATGAGAGCTTAATTTCTTTCTGGTATTTCTGCCGCGCTTCCCCGAGCCCTTTGCAAACCAGCCGCCTGCCTCTCCGCTGGCACTGGCTCTGGGCACGGTACTTCGGCACAGAAATGATGGGCTTTTCCAGCTGTTTCTCAGTACTCATGTCTCTCCAGCCACGGGCAGAGCTCATCCTCCCGGACCTGCGCAGCGCTGGCAGGACACGGTGGGGCGTTCCTCCCGCCAGCCGCCCCCGCCGCCCCCAGCCACGACCTCCCGAAGTCCCCGTCCTGCGATGCTCGTCGCTCGCAGAGGTGACACTCCACGTTTTGCTGTTTTAAAATGCATGTTGTTGGCCATTCATTTACCAAACGAACTGGAATTCTCTGTGCCTGTCACCTGCTTTCTTCTGCCTTTGTGCCATTAGCGAACTTTATCCACGACGATTTTATATTTTGTCCTCAGTAAAAATATTAAATGGTTCTGAGCCTGGCACGGCGGGAACGGACCGGGAATAGTGACGTGCCGCTGCCGATCCCCGGCTGCGTTTTGAAGGCTGTCAGTTGTTAATCCGCGTTAATCCCCCTGAAAGGAGGATTGCGACTGAGGAGCACGGCTCGCCGTAAGCAAGGGGCACGGGGGGATTCAGCGTGCTTTAAGGTCCACACGCTGCCTTCGTGCCTTTCCTGGGTTTGTCTTCGTTTTTCCGAGTGTCCCTAGAGAAGTGGGCTCCTCGTGAGATATCCTCTTTCTGGGGTGGCCGTGATAGACTGGGTCTGAGAGGGGCTAAGCCTGGGGAAAATGAAGCTGAAGGGTGTTTGGATAAACTTTTGCTTTCGTCTTTGTTTCTGTTTAACTAGTGAAGCGCTGGATTGACTCTGAAGGATTAATTTTCCAGAAAAATTAAGCTTAAAAAAAATGAACCATACTTCCCAGAAGTATGGTTACCCCTGTTTCACAGACGGAGGGGTGTAAAGCTCAACTATTCAGTTCCACATTTGTGGAGGTGTTTATATACGTAGCTCCTACATAATAAGTATTAGATACTTAGAATAAAAGTCATGCAAGTGCCTTTGTAGAGCTAAGCCAGAATTCTTGCCCTTGACTAGAGAAGGCAGGCGTCAGAAGGATAAAAAGCCCACCCTGTCTGTTCCCATCTCCCGAGCTGTTATCCCCATCTGCACCAGGGAGGCGGCAGGGTCAGAGCATTGCAGGTACGAGACGCCATCACGCTGACTGACCACTCCAGCCCAGAGAGTGCCGGGATGAATAACAAAACAAAGAAAAATCTATAATCAACGGAATCTTTCTGTTTGCTTAAAAACGAACCCTAGAAATGCATCCCGTAGCAAATTAGAAAAGAGCAAGGAGTGGATGTATCTTTTTTTTTTTTTTTTACTTAATGTTGTTTTATCCATAATCTCTAACTCCAGGAACCATTATGTGTTCATGTCGACTTCAGCGGAGTTTAGGAGGGGCTCAGTTCTCTGTCGTGGGGTACCGACTGCAGCACGGCACGGTTCTTTGATTTCTAACTTCTTCACCTGACCAGAAATCTAAGTTTTGAAACATAAAAACTTTAATATTAGACGATATACCAACCCTTGAGTGCTTCTGTGGGACCTACCAGATGCATCTCAGACACTGTCCTGGAAGGTCTCTGACTTAGTGAAATGTATTGATGCTCTCCGCTGCCCACTCATTTGCCCACATTAACCGAAATAATTGTTTCAGCCTACACCAAAAGTTTTGCCTTCTCACAAGTGAAAAAAAGTGCATGTGCATATGTGTTCATATATATTTATTAAAATATATGTACACATAATGATATATAAATAAAAATATATAAACATATGTATGTATGTATCTGGTGCTCTGTGTTTGTGCACACAGATATATTTAATATACATTATATATAATGTTATATATGATGTGTGTATATAATATATGTAAAATATATGTGCACAAACACACAGACCACCAGATAGAGCTGATGTGCTGAAGTGTTTTTGAACGGTTGGCAGCTCCTGAGCACACTGCTCCAATGTCCGATATAAATCACCCCTGTGCTGAGCAGATGCAGCCATCTAGGGAAAAAAAAAAAAAAAAAAAAGAGAGAGTTAAATTGTTCAGTGTCTGTTGGGAGGTTCCGGTTCCTATCTAAACTCCCTTGTGATCTCCAAGCGCAAGGAGGACGGGGCTTTGTGAAATGGAAAATGGTTTTCAAATGCATTACGAGGTGGTTCTGCTCTTTTATGAGCCCATTTTGGAATTCCTGGGTTAAAAACACAAACGCAAAAGCCAGCAACCCCCAAGACGACATGTTGTATAATGCACGTATATTAGGGAAACAGCTGTAGGCGTGAGTTAGGGTGCCATTGTACTGTGCGCTGCGGGGATGAAGAGCCTGGAAGGGTTCGTGTTCTACACGGACAAGATAGCGAATGAGAAGGGAAATGGGGACAGAAGGAGACACGTCATCTTTGTCTCTGCCATTTCCCCCGTATCACCATGTTATTTAGGGACTGGAAGACTGAGAAGCAACTGGAGCATCGGTGGCTCCGTTTGGTCCCTCACTAGGGACCCTGCTTCCTGCCGCTCGGAGGGTAACGCACCGCTTCGGGGCACGCTGGGCTTCCGGCTGAGTCAGGGCTGTCTCGAGAGGAAGGGTTTCCTTCTACCCCACGTAAAAACCTGGAGCTTGAGGCAAGTGAAAATGCAAATCACAACAGCACAGTCATACACACTATGGCTGTATAAACAGTGAATTTTTTTCTTTTAAGAAAAAAAAAGTTTTTTCATTTCTGAAAGAAAACTCCGCCAGCGAAGCTTTGTTTGAGATGCATGCAGCCTGGTCCTTAGCTGGATGACCTCTTTGCTCTGGTGTTGCCTTATCACTTGTGTTTGGCGCAGACCGTGCCCATTGTGTGCTCTGTTAGAGAAGATAAGATAAGCCGCACCCGAGCGCTTCTTCTCTAATATTCAATCTATTAATGGAAGAGTGGACTTTGTAACTGCTGCTATTACAAGCCAACCGTCCGGGGCCCGGGGAAGGTGCCCGGCTTCCAAGCCTCCATCACAGGGACCTTGAGCACATCTGGCGCAGGGCGGGGGATCCAGAGGGGCACCTGCCACCCGAAGGTCCCCGGCGCCAGGTCCCTGTGAGGTTCCCCCGGGTTCTCGCTCTTCCATGGGGGGCGACAGGCAACCCAGAGCCATCCCGAGGGAGAACAGAGGGGGTGGATTAGAGGAGATGGTGACAGGACACTTTTATTTATAGTTTCACTAAAGGGGGGAGAAGGAGCTGTTTGGTGTGGAAGGGGACTGAAATCACGCTCCCCCTTCTCGGCCCCTTTGTGTGGAGCAGTTGTAGCTCGGGTTTGGCTCCGCAGAGGTTACCTGTCACCTCAGCCGCTCCTCATTTCGCAGGAGACAGGTACCTACAATGCTTCCAAGGAAAACACACAGCCAAGCCCCGTGCCTTGCTTGGAAAGTGCAATTTGCTCCTTCTGCCTGCTACTTGTACCATTTTATTTTTTTTCTTCTCATCCTCACCCTGCCTGCCAATTGTGCTTTATTGCAGCGATTTGGAAATGGACTGCTTAATCCTTCACATTGTTACGAGAATGACGGTAACTTCACTTCCCATTTCATAGAGAGCAAGGGGAAAACGATTACTGCGCTATAATGTGATACTCGCTAAATAGGGACCAGATCAAACCCCTGCCAGCCAGAATTTCTCCTCTCGAGCTGAGGGGGTTGGGGAGACTGAGGCTTTTTTAGCTGTTTTGTAACCCTCCGATAAGATTGCTTCTATCTAAACCTCTCACTGGTGAAATGCTCAGAGTCAAAGCCGTAGGTCACGATTGCTATTCAGAACGACCAGCGCTTCGCTGGGCGTGAAGCAAACCTGCATCTGCTGCCGGACTATGCAGAGCTCCTGAAGAAAAGTGGTGTGAAATTTAAATAATTGGATCCACTGTAATTCAGATATAGCAGTTGCTGGAGCGATGACGTATCCAGTTATAAGGAAAGGCAGTGATTTTGTAAGGCGCAATACAAAAATGCCCTCATTTACTCCTTCTCTCCACCTCCAGCTTAATCTACTGCCAATTGAGATTCCTGACCTGGAACTACAGATCGCTTCCCAGATAACTGTCTCTGGTAGCCGGGGAATAGAGATGAATCTTAAGCAACTAATAAGGGCAAATAACGTGTTTAGGAAGAAACTTTGTCAGTAGTGCCTTCATCCCATATAGCTGGAAGCAGCTGAGTGCATCTCGATGCTCTTGGAGATATTGCTGTCTTTGGGAGGCAGACAAAGGCCTGCCTTCATCCTCAGCAATGTCTTCTGTTGTTTTCTCAGGGATCTGCTGGAGCACATAAGCACCTCCATAGTGGGTTTTCAGATTCAGTAGCAGAATTAAAACAAGGCTGCCTTTTAAGGCAGAGGTGAGGTGCATGACTGTGCAAGACGAGGAAAGGAGTAAGACCGTTTACACCAGTTGTGAGCACTCTGGCCGTGGGATGTATTGGTGAAATGACACTGGGGTTTAGTAGCTGTAATATGTGATATTGAAGGTTTGAATGGGTTAAATTTCTCCTGGCTTCTGTATGTCCTTGCACTTTTCTTAGTTTTCTGCAGCACTGCATCCAGGTTTGGATGAAGGGAGTGCAAGGGAGATGCTGACCAACTGGAGCAAGTCCACCGGAGGACAAACAAGGCGGCAAGAAAACCAGAAGAGGCAGCCAGGGAACTGGACTTGCTTAGAGGGGACCTGATACCCACTTTCTGGTACCAGTGAGAGCCAGGCTCTACGCTGAGGTGCACAGCAGAAGAGTAACAAACAGTGGACATATAAACTGAAGCAAAGGACCAGAGCTAAGGAAAAATATTTTTCATTTAGAGGATAATTAATCCCAAGATCAGAAGCCCGCAGCACTCCAAAGACATCACTGACCTTGGAGGTCTTCAGCTCCGGTCTGGGTAAAGCGCTGAGGAACATGGTCTGAAATCAGTGTTCACCCTGCTCTGAAAGCAGGAGGACTGGAGATCTCTCAAGGCTCCTTGCAAGCTGAAAGAGTCACTGGGTCTACGATGGTTTATATTTAAGCTCAGCTCTCTTCAGCATCACTCAGGTTTAATTAGGACTGGGGTCAGAGTTAGAGCAGAAGGAAAGACAGAGTAACAAAGGCTGCTTCCTGCTGGATCTCCGAGGGCTTGGACTGTTAGGTATAGGCTGGGTTTTGATGCTAATATTAGCTGTCTGCCAAAATAAGAGAACTCGGGGCAGTTTGCTTTAAAAGCCTTATGTGGGAGAGTGCCTAGCTGAGGTTCCCACATCAGAATCGTTGTCTTTGCTCTGCTAATGGGTGACTGAGATGGCAGGATGGAAATGTCATTACCGACTGTGCAAGCAAAGTTGTCTGATTTTAGAGTAATAATACAAACCAAAATCTATATACAAAATACAGGATCAAGGTAACACACTGTGGGAGGAGCAGGATCAGTCCAGCAAGTCGCCTTGGTAGAATTGATCTGAATTTCTTAACGGGAGTAAAGAAGCTGGCAAAGTTTACCTGTAGCAATTTGGACAGAAGACCTACTCCTGACCTTGCAACCATTTTGCTAGGAGGCTTGGGTTAGCCCTGCAGAGCCACGCTGCCAGCATCAGGGACTGCAAGGTGCAGAAACCAGCTGTAGTTTGGGAATTTTTCTTTTATTTCCTATCTTCTCCAAGGGTGAGGGTCTCTTTCCCATGAACTCAGGGGAACAGACACACAAGAGTCATCTTCAGAGAACAAACCTCTGGGGATGTAAGTTTCCTTCCTTATTGATTTAAATAAGGATTAAAAAGCAGAAGGTCCTGAATGTAGCTAGAGCTCAGGTCTCTTCCGTCTCACGCTGTACTACGTACCTCATTAATATTACATCTGTGAAAGTTTGGTTCTAAAATATCTGATCTAGAAGAGATTTTATGACCACGAAAACTGGAAGTGGCTGCAGTCAACAGAGGAACTTATGGCACCTGAATGCTGCTGGAAAACTGTCAAACTTTGGGACTTGGCAGGGAATGTTTCCTGAAGGACTGGCTCCGTACCTGTGCAGTGCTCCGGGATATCGCCCCGAGCGAATTCTCTGCAAAAAGCACTCTAGAGCAATATCATATGGAGTCTCCTTTAAATCCCATTTCTTTTAATTTTTCAAGTAAATACAGTAAACAAGCACTGCGGAGCTGCGTTGGTGTGTGCTGAGCACCTGCAGTGCTCTTCCCTCCCATGAGCAAGAAAAATGATTCTAAATGTGCTGGTTTGTTCTTGCATCTTCCAGATGTGCTATCCCGCCATTCCCGGGGCTCCGGAGAAACTCTGTCGGATGCAAAACGCTCCCACAGAACTCGTTTTAATGTCCTTCCCCTTTATTTTACTGTAGTGGATCAGTTAAAATCAAGAGAGCTCTTCTGGGGGAAATACTCATTTTATGTTCTACTTTGTTTTAACATAAAATATGAAATCATCTCTTAGTTCTCTCCAGTTTATTGTTTCTTACAGGTATAGAACAGCGCCTTGCAGAACATTCGTGCCAAAGTGAGAGGGAATTTGCTTTCATGCGACTGAAAAACCTATCAAGCCCAAACTGCCACCACGCTTACGCGCTTAACCTGGATGTGAGGTTTGTCTCTGCTATGTGAATATGTATTCGTATCCATGTGTCTGCATCTATCTTTACAGAAAATTAATACCTACCCACTACAATTTTAGTATTTCAAGCATATAGGAGTGGAACTGATATAAAAGCTAAAATTACAAAAAGAAACTGTCTGCTTAGATGTGGGATATAGATGGAACCTCCTGGCCCAGAGCCTTTGCTGATAAGGGCGCTGATTTTGCTGTTGTGGAGCCAACGCGGTTTCCAGCCCAGGCTGACAGTCTGGTAGAGCGAGCAGAGACTCGCTGTTCCTGTCTATAAGGAGAACCCTAGGGTTTGTAATTTGGACATTTTTACTACACTAAATTTTACGGCAAATATTGAATCCAGAGGTTAAAACTACTGCAGAAGCTCCTAGGAAGAGCATTATTGTCAGCCGCGGGGAGACAGACCGGCTGCAGGCTGGAGGCAGCCTGGCTCTGCCGAGATGTTTGCGAAGTCAATCTCCTGCTTGCGCTTAGCACCCGAGCGTTTCCATACAGTGGTGAAGCCGTATTATCCTGAAGGTTAAATGCTTCACCAGCTGATAAAACATCGATATTTCCAGAGTTCATTTACATCCATCGATTGTTTGTATAATTCTCTCGGACGTTAAGATCATCGGGTGGCAGCGATGGGTGACAAATGCACCCGTATAGGATAAGAAAATGGATATATTCTTGTCTTTTCCTGGGAATAATGTCAGTCCCTTCTATACCTTGTTTTAGCTATGATTAGCTACAGAGGCAGACATCTCTGCCTTCTGATTTGCACTGGTCAGGGCCCGTGTCTCCTGAGGCGCCGCTGGCGTTGTCCTCCCCAGCGCTGCCAGCTCTGACACGCCGGCATTGAGGAGCTGGGGACCGTGGTGACGGCTCGGCACAAACCGTGGCTGCTAAGGGCTGCGTCCATTGAGGGGGCTCCAGTTTACTCCTGTTACAGCTGAAAGAGCTCTTTCAGAGAAAGCAATGACAGCAAAAAAGAAATATTTGCCCGAGGGATGAATGAATGAAGGTTTCTTCCATCACTTTTTCAATACAAGGAGGAGAGATGCTCTGGAAATCCTCTGTGGACTTTCTCGTTTGGTGAAATATTCCCTCCCCTGATTTTTTCATTTGATCATATGTACCCCTTCTATTTTTAGGTTATGTTTTACTTTCATTACTCTGCAGATTCCCATCTTTTCTTTTCCTAAATTGGAAGGCTAATTTAAAAGAATGAGACATCATTAAACTCCATTGGGTTGAGAATTCTGGTCAAGTAATTTTGGATTTGTAGGAAATTATGTTTTCAGCTTTAACTTTCTAAGTTCAGTTGCAGCAACTAGTCAAATACTTCCCACAACTCTTTTCAGATTATGTTTATTCCCTTTTATGAAGTTATTTTAAAGATAAGGTAATTTAGGAGATAAGGATCTCAGTCTGTGATCATAATCCATCCCAAGAGGAAGCCACTGTGCCATTCAGTAGTTCTTTCCCTTCCAACTTCTGTTGTGCCAGCACCTGAGGAGATAACATACGGCAGCATTAGGCACCATCTATTTTGTTGGCTAAAGAATACACGGGGATTTTTTCCGTGTCCAACAGCTAGAACAGAATTTTCCTTCCAGCTGTGTTGATCATGTAATATTCCATGGTGGTACTCGTGGTGATGGTGGGACACCACAGTGAACCAACTCCTACACAGATCAAGGCGCACGGGGGTGATTGTTTTAGCAAAACACAACCCACAGTACAACGCAACTTAGTAAACAGATGCAGAAATAAGAAAGTAGGCTTCAGGTTCTCAAAGTTTTGTGATCTTGGCACCAGCAATTTTAGACAGTATTTTTTGGATTTGAGTTCTCATTCTCTGCTAATTTGGAGTCAGGTTTCTGAATTCTGGCAAGCTCGATTATTTATAATTTTTTTTCCAGCTAATTGCTCGCTACATTCCTGATTTAGAAGAATCATAATTTATGGTTCACCTGTGTGAACCCAAATGATTAATTTGTAGGAAAATATGAACACGTACGGTGTTTCCACATACTCCATTGCCGTAATGGCTCGGTCTGTACACAACAAGTACTCAGTGATGAGAAACTCGCTACAGTGGGAATTGTGCCGTCGCCTTCACTGAGTGCAGGATCGCAGTACATAAAACCTCGGCTTTGTCATTCATGTGTCTGCAGAACGAAAGAAAGATGAATGTGCTACTTCAACTGTAGCTTTTAAATGGAAAGTTTATCATTTTGCCTGGGTAGCCTGAAATGTGTCCAGTTCATGCTATTTTTAGGACATATTCACTTCCCACTCAGCTGTGAGCACAGTCTCCAAAGATGTGACGCATCTGTCTTGCTTTTTGACTTAATGCTGGATATTAAATACTAAAGCAAAACAGACAAGCAAGAAATGATGTGTTCTAGTAACCAGATAGCTGACTCTGCTTAGAAAGCTCTCTTGCAATTTTAATATGTCATAGAGTAAAAGCGATTTGTAAACTGATGTAAGTAATTTCCATTAAAGATCACAAGTTGTACATGGGCGCATTTCTCTCCCTTTCTCTCTTTTTCTCCCTCGTTTCAAAAGTTACTAGAGCTAGTCTCATTATTAGTCACTAAAAAGATACTTTTTTCATCAGTTAAGCTGCAATGACTGGTAATGGCATACTCGGGATTACAATTTTCACTGGAAAAGCTTCTGTACAATGTCAGGAACACTACACGTATCTACAGACACCTTCACAGAGCTCTGCTGCCTGGGGAAACCCTCACCAGCGGGAGCAGGAGCATTCTGCACGCTTTGGCCAGCTGGAATCGGTGCTCTTCACATTCAGGAACATATTTTTATATTTGCTTGTGTATTTGCTACTCAGCCGGTTCCCGCTGGCGTTGACCTCTATAGCAGAGTGTGGTTGGCCTGAACCACAGCGTAGGAAATGAAACGGCAAACCGTGCGTAATTTCACATCTTCATTCCTCCTTTTCTCTCTCTTTGTGGCCAAGTGACCAAGATCCTCCAGTCTATGGGGCTGGAGCAGATTTACACATCTGCATACTTGATAGCCGTGTTGTCTGTTGTCCTTAATTACTGTGGAGCACTGTGCTGAGTAGCTTGTGCATTGACACTCATTTTCTTCATTACTGGTGTTGTCTGAAATTTAACTTTTCCTCCTTCCTGTCAATTCTGTCATTTTGACAACAGCAGTGTTATTTCTTAACCATTTCAGAGCCCTGAGAGGTGCCCAGCAGGAATGAGTTGTTCCTTTTGGCTGACCAGTTTAACAGGATGGCCTGCCTGCCTTTTGTGGGACAAAAAGTTCTGCAAACAAGTTCAGTTTTCATTTTATTATTTGATTTTCTTAACTTTCTTTTTACATGCTATCTGATTCTGTTGACTGTTTTCTCTCTCGTGTGCTGCTGTCCATCCAGTGTTTAGGTTGGAAGCATCTGAGACCCCGTGGGTGTCTGCCATGGGACTGCAGTCAGGAAGACCACACCAGATAAAGATGAGTCTTCTAACGCTGCTTCCCTTGAAACTTGAGAACAATCTCTTGGAGGCTATGGGCAAGTTTTTCCAGAGACCTTTTTTTTGCCTTTTTCAGCTTTTAATATTTCGTTCACGCCTGTGACAGCACTTGAAGATCCACTCTTTGTATTGCTCTGGTATTAGCATGTTCCTGTTTGACTTTTGGGGTGGCAGGGGTCGGTTTCGTCAGCTGTGATCAGAGGGTGAAGAAACTGGCTGACCGTGCACAAGGGATCTCGTAGTGCTGCTGGCCAGTGAGTTGAGTTTTCTCCTGACAAACAGGTTAGATCTTCTGGCAGTGCCTCCGCACGTTTCTTTGAGAACGGAGTTGTTGGAGGACTGGAGCCAAACACAGCAACTCTCCATAAGCTCAAGTAACCCATGATATGACTTGCAGAATGGAATATTTTCTGTAAACTGCACACCTGACAGGCTTGGGTCAGAAAGACTGCTGTTCCTCTTGTCTTTTTTATTAGAGGTAAGTTATTTCTTGCTTGGATCAGGTGGACTTGAGACCATGTCACTTAATAGCCCTTATTAATATAATTCAATATACAGGCGATGCTAACAACAATGCACATCAGTAACAGCACAGGTTTTCGCTTCAGGCCAAACATTTAAGCTATGGTTCTTCTGTTCATGCTATTACAGGGTAGGCTCTAACAAATGGTTATTACAGCAAACTGCCTGCATAAAGTGTAACTGTATTTTATACAGAGTAATAAACAGAGAGTAAGTAGATCCACTTGACTTACTCCAGCCACCAGCGAACGTACAGCTTGCACTTTCAGAAGTTGCTGATGTCTCTCTTCATAACTCCTGTCAGGAATATATTTTCTCCGTTGCTGTACTCATTAAAAATAAGCACCTGAGGTTTCACGGAGACCCAGCGTACCAAGACTGAGTGCACACGATGAAGTACAAGGTACTAATTACGGGAGGGAAGTCAGCGGGCTTTGGAGTGCTGCCAGATCACACAATGTGTTTTGGATGGCTGCAACTCCAGGGGTTAGTTTGTGGTGGGAAAATAAAATTAACATAAATATCCTAATAATTACTTTCCTTGTCTGTGAAATCAGATTGACAAGTCCTGTGGGGGGGAAAGAATTGCTTTAATGAGCCTTCGCAAAGGTGGTGACTGCGGTGCTTGTTCTTGCTGGCGTAAATTTGAACTTTCGGGAGTACATTGTGTCTGTCCTGGCTACTTTTTGTTTTCAAGAGAAAAAACAGGACATAGAAGTGTGCATTTATTTTCAGTTTAAGCAAAATAAAAGTACATTCGGAAATACATTTCACGCCTTTGCTCAGAATCCGTCTTAGCAGGAGATGTCGTGCATGGGTAAGACGTACAGGCTCAAACCCAACTGCAGTTGGAGCCTGAGCTCTTGCTGGCTTCAATATTTTTTCACTAATGTGTAACAGGAATGAACTTTGCCCAGCTTCTTGGGGATAATGTAAAAATTATCACTTGAACCTCGAGTTTATTTGTGAACCTGTCAGCATTCTCCTCTTTCGATGCTTTAAACCAGGCCATCTCACTGCCGCTGATAACATTATGAACCTATATAAATCCTGTCTGTGGCATCAGACTCAATATCCCATCGGCCTCACATATTGTGTCCTGTAACGTCTCCATCATCGTGTCCTGTAACGTCTCCATCTGAAACTCTATGTTTGCTCAGGCTACCTCAGCCCTGAGGCTGGATTTGCGGCTCTGAGGAAGAAGCACCCCGGTGATGGGGGCTGGCCGTGCAGCAACCCGAGCTCAATTCTGAATATTGATTACAAGGTGTCACTGAGCACAGTCACTGCGTTTCTTCCGCCTCTTTTTTGGTGGTCCACAAGGAGGGACGGGGTCATCCCCCCTTACGGGGTGGATTCAGCTGCTTATTGATAATGCAGGGAGATGTGGTTCTGCAGAAAGCCGCTTCTGTCTAAAATCAGCGGTGCTCTGATTTCCACAGCAGATCTGCTTTCCAAGAGCTCTAGGTCTTAAGCGGAGAGGAAAATCCCCCTGCTTACTCACATTTGTGTTCCGCCACACAATCCCTCTACTTAATGCCACACAGCAGCTTTCCTTTGAAAGTGGCTCCTGATTTTTGGAACTGTTTTCAGATTCAGATCTTAACTGTAACAGTAAAAAAGCTTATTTGTTAGATTTGTCAGTCTGAACAGTACCCCAATATCTGAATGTCCCGTATTTCGGGGTGTTCACATCAAGGACACCTCATGTGAATTTAGCTCTGTTCCAAATCCTGTGGGAATGCAAATAGTTTTCTACCTTGAAATGTCCATCTTCCAGGGCACGGGGGTGAGGGAACCTGAAATTTATCCTCTTCTTCGGATTCTCTCTGCTGGATCCCCCCAGGCCTTGGCGTCCCTGGGGGCTCCTATCTGTTCTCCAGGTATTGCGCTCCTCAGCTTTGGGGTTTAGCTCTTCCTCGGACAACGGCCATCGGCGCCCACAGGTGCAACGAACCCAGGGCTGCGAGCCTCTGCTGCTCTCTTACCCCTCGGCGAGGCACCGTCTCGTCCCCCACAACCCGCTGTCACACGCTTCTTTGCAGGCTGTCCTCTGACTTCTCTGTCCTGCTGGAAGCCTGGGAGTGTCACACATGCACACTTTTTATTTTTTCATTTTTTTTTAATGAGCCACTTGCTTTCTGTCTTTCCTTTCCCAGTTCCTGCCGTCACTATTTTTCATTTCCCTTTCCTTTATGTGTATTAATTCCAATACTGTGCCTCTTAAAACCATCTGTACTGGCTCAAAAGCTGCTATTTGAGCTTAAACGGGGATTGCAAAAGCTCAGCAAACCCGAGGCTGCTTTGCAGCACACTCTCACACGTTTGTAGCAGGGCCCAGGGCTGTCAAACCCCATGGTGTGATGCAGCGTGCATGTTTGTAGTGTAGGGATTTGCATGTTTTTACCATTTATTTTGTTTCCTTATTCCTATAATCAGCACAAACAATTTAAATGGGGAAATAGAATTATCATTATTTGCTTTTCATTATAACGCTAAGAAATTAAGCTGGAGAAGAAAGTGTGACATATGCCAGATTACCATAGGCGCCAAATCCCAAACCAAACATGAATTTGTAAAGCCACGTCTGCTTAACTGTAACCGTGCTGATTAGCTCCGAACAGTGCTGGAGGAGACAGTTTGCGTGCGAGTGTACACAGCAACATTTTATCTTGTATTGAAGACACAAATGGGTGTTCTCCGAATGTTTGTTTTCCAAGCTACTGGCAAAGCAGCATGTATTTCAATGCCACCCGGCCTGTCGCGCTGCATTTATTCATTTCTATTGCAGAGGGAACATTTTTGTTCCCTCTTCAAATTAGCTTAACATTTCCAGACTCTGACGGGACAGACATGGTTGCGTGTTGCTGTATTTTTCTATACTGTGGCACTGCGCTATATTTCATAGCAGTACAAGAAAACAGCTCTGAGCTCTGGCCCCACGCTGAAGCCACTGCCTCCCTAACATCGGGCTGCATCTCCTGGGGGAAAAGCGTAGGGTCGCTAGGCAAAAGGAAGATACATCAGGGTTTTGCAGCACGGGAGCGGGTCGCTTGTTATCAGCCACGAGCTGTCGCCACGTGAGCACCGCGGAGCTCTGCGCTGCTGGTAGCCCAAGAGTCGATGGAGGAGCCGAGGGGAGTTTGGCATGGGCATGCAGCCGGCCCCTGGCACAAACCACTCTCCAGGTCCCTGCGCGCAGGATCCCTCTCTCCAAAGCCAGGCTGGTTTCCCCCGCCCTGAGCAGTTCCCGTCGTCGCTCCCCTCTGCAGGGAAAAGTAGCTCTTTATTCCCACTTTTTGCATTTCTGCGAGGTCCTTTCCTGTTATGCCATAGCTGTTTGAGGTCCTTTGAGAAGAGATTTTGCTGAAAGCCCTTTTATGAAAACCCACATAGAAAATATCAACTAGATTTTCCCTATCTTCTGGCCTGTTGACTCCTTTAAACATCTCCAGAGGATTTTTGAGATATAACTTACTTCCGTTCATAAAACTCACATTGACTTTTCCCCAGTATATTAGATGTATTAATGTGTTCACTGATCTTATTTGCTAAAACATTTTCAATTATGGTGGCTGGTACAGATTTCAGGCTTACCAACCGGTAGTTTCTGAGGTCTCATCTGAAGGAAATCCTTTTAAAAAGCTGATGTCACATTTCATCTGTTTCAGACCTTGGGTAATCAAGAAGATTTTTAAGCGAGAGGTTACGCACCATTGTTAAAAATTAATTTAGTTATTTCATCTTGAGTTTCTTTTGCACTCTTGCTGAATGCTACCTGCTCCTGTTCTTCATCTGCGTGTTCCACAGCATCCCCTACCAACACACAGGCCATCTCGTGCATCCCCTCAAAGAGAGGCCCTGGCTTTCCTCTCGACTTTCCTCCAGGCTAAGCAAAGAATTAATTTAGGCTTTCTGCTCTGACCTTATCTTCTCTGAGTATTTCTTTCAGATCCTGATCAAGGACCCCACCGGTTCTCTGACAGACAGACTTCCTGCCTGTAGGGCATCCAAAGACAAATTTACGATTCGTTTTGATGCTTTTTGCAAATTGTTCTTCCACTCTTTGGCCTGCTTCTTGTGCCTTTCACGTTTAAGCTGCCAGATTTTCTACTTTCCTCATTTGGGCGCGTCTTTGGATTTTCAGAAGAATACCTACTTGCTTCTAACAACCTTTTCTCTCTGCTGCTCAGTCCTGCCAGCTTTTCCTTACTGATCCTTCCCAGGTCCCTGCTGACCAGCAGCCGTGTCCTCCAGCCCGGCGGCCACCAACAGCCTCTGGTCCGTCTGGGAGGATTTGGCTCTCTTGGCTCTTCCTCAGGGGCTTTTTCTAACTTTTACGCGGTTCCCCTTTCTGAGGTCAGTACAAGGGTGGTGAATCATCTGGCTCCTGTTGATCTCGCAAAGCAGTTGGGTCTGTACGTTGTGGTCTGTAGCACAGAGGCTCGAAGGCGGCAGTCGAAGCCCATGGTGTGTGCTGGGTCATTTCTACGCTGAAAGGTTCCTTGAACTGCTGCTCCATGCAGCAGTCCCTGACGGCATTGAGAACGCAGGCTCCCAGGCAGACCGTGAGCCACACGGCGGTGGCCGCAGCCATGAGCAACCGTTGTAGCTGAAAGAAAGGGCGAGGGCTTCAGGTTCCGGTTCCACCCCCTGCCAAGGCAAGGGGCTGCTTTCCCCTCCGGTGTTGCTGGGTTGGCAGGGTTTGCTGGCACACCTTGCCGTCAGCGCCAGCAGAAGGGCAGGGGAGAGACCTGTAGCTGGGAGGAGGAGGAGGAGAAGCTGGGGGGCAGAGTGAACCACCTCCTTGCACACCATTGACTCAGGAGTACCCTGGGGACCGGAGCAGTTCTCACAGCCCAACGGATTATTTCACTGTCGCTTCTAAGGGTCTAGTTTTTCTTTCTAATTGCTGAGCCCTGGACTTTTAGCAATAACAGCTGTGCATGCGTTATCTGTTTCAACAGAAACCTGCGGCTGAGAGCTACTGTCCTCCTTTTCAAGAGTTATTGAATAAGCGACAAGGCCGGCTCAAGGCGCCTGAACAATGCAGGCAAAACCAAGTGTCGTTTCCTGGGGGTTGGGGGCTGATGCTCAGCTGGAGCCAGGCAGCTCCCGCGGCTCCGGGGCTGGCTGCACGGGGGGACAGAGCCGGCCATCAGCTTGCTGCTGCCGGAGGGCTGGAAAGCTGCCCTGGCCGGGCTGGGGAGCCTGTCCCTGCCCCGCAGCCAGCCAGGCTCCGCAGCCGCCAGCTAAGCAGGCAGCACCGCCACAGGGACTGTCGCTTCAGCAGCCTGGTGCCCTTGGCATGCCTTGAGCCAACCCTAATAACTGGGATTAGAAGAAAGACAGCGCCTTAAGGCAGCTTAGCGAAATCCAACAGTTAAACAATCCCCGCGCAAAGGCAACAAGTGTCTAGTTGGGGCTGCACAGCTTGCCCTGACACTGAAGGCAAAATAAGGATTCCAGCAGGGAAAAACGGGGCTGCAGCACTGAAACTTTCATCAGTTTTAAGATGCGCTCTCTGTTCTCTTCCTTCTCTCTTACCTTTTTTTTCTTGTGTTTGCTCCCACTATAGTGATGAGATTTTTAAAATAAATTCAAAGCGTATTTGCGTGGGAGGGATGGCTTTAAAACTGAAATCATGTCACCATTGTTTGTGATGGCAGATGACAGCACCTTACTTGGGCAAAATTCCCTTCTATTCCAGCTGTATTTTAAGTAAGGATTGTAGACATTGGGTCAATGGAATTGGCCACCTTCTGCATTAAAATCACCAGCACGACTTCCACTGCTGGCAAGCACCAAGTCCCCACAGGTTCCCCAGACAAGCGCTCGCCCTGGAGCCGTGGAGGTGAGTTCCCCCCCGGGCGGTTACAGCAGAGCCAGGGCTGCTCTTTCCCAGGTTGGGCTTTCCATCACAGCCACAAACCAAACGTTGGCATGAGGAGAGCGGGGGTCAGGTGCTGCGTCTGAACTTGCCTGCAAGAAAAGATTTGACTTGCAACATGGTTGCGTTCACCTTTAGTTGTATAGTAGCAGTTGCAGGAACAATGGCTTAAGGCAAAAATCACCTGGCTTTGGTATTCCTCTGGCTTCACAGACATGAAGGGCTCGATGGCGGGAGCTATAGGTCCTTGTTGACTTAAATTAGACTTACGAGTACTTGGCATTACTGGAAATACAGATCAATTCGTCAGCTGCGGCATTTTCAAAAATGCTGTTCTTTTGCTATAATGTGACCAAGTATTACTTTTAAAATGTGTGTTAGTTGTAGAGATGGAAATAGCTGTCCTTTATATCTGCAGTATTTCTATGGACTCCCTGCCACGTAAGCTCACAGGAAAGAGTGCTACAAGCAGTAGCACAGCGTGGCTGTGTCACCACTGCCCATGCGTACGGTCCTGCTCCGTTTGATGTTGCCAGAAGAGCCTTAGGAGATTTTTCTCAGTCTATTTGGGTTCAGTGCATCTTGGAATTTCATCTCTCCAATCTGCTCCTGCAGACTATTTTTCCTTCTAATTCCATGTGAAAAAAAAAATAATGAGAGGGTAAAACAAGCGGAGTGAGTGTTAATAGCCGCAGTGCTTAGTGTGGGCCCCAGCCCATATGCTCAGCACCAGCAAGCAGAGCTCCTTCAGAAGAGCCTGCTGTTCCTCCTCTTGCTTTTCCTGGACAGGCGGTGCAAACCGCTGAAGTACTTTTCTGACTCTGCTGCCAATGTCAGCAACTCGGTGATCTCACTGAACGCTGCTGAGACCCAAACTCACGTGTTTGAGGTAATGCTGCTGGCGTAACAAGTGACTGCGGGTGATATGGCCAGGATGTGATAGGGACAGTATCACACACAAAGTGAGTGCGAGGCGCTGGGGTTGCAGTGAATGGCCCGTGCGCGGTGGTGCATGCCGTCCAGCTCCGAGGTAGGAAGATGATGGATCTTGGCACTACCCAGCGAGTTTAGTTTCAGATCCCAGTGAAAATAAACACAACTTTGAAGACCGTAAGCTGATGTACGTGAGAGGCGCAGCTCCCGGCATATAATGGCACGATGAGCAGCGGGCAGCACGTCTGGAATGAGACCAGACCCGTGAGACCAGCTTGGCCCACCCGGGGCTCTTCGGGCTGTGAGCACCGGCCTGGCTGTACTAGGGATAGGCAGGGCAGGCAGTGGGGGAACAGGCAGGGCAGGCAGCAGGGGGCAGGCAGGGCAGGCAGCAGGGGAGCAGGCAGCGGGGAGCGGCAGGCAAGGTTGGCAGTGGGGGCAGGCAGCGGGGGGCAGCAGGCAGGGCTGGAAGGGCAGGCAGCAGGCAGGGCTGGCAGCAGGCAGGGCAGGCAGCAGGCAGGGCAGGCAGCCCCCTGCCCGGTGCCGCATGCCCGCCAGGCCCCTCCGGGGGAGCCGTGCGGGTCGGGAGGGGACGGGCCGAACCGCGGGTGCGGCGGGGGCAGCCCCCGGGCCCCCGGAGGGTGTCACAGCACGGCGCTGCCCGGTGCCCCGGGGCCGCAGCGGGCCAGGGAATCGCTCCGGCGGCGCCTGGGCTGCCGTCAGCCCCGAGTAGCCGCCGCCTCCCGCCTTCCTCCTCCTCCCCCTCCTCCTCCTCCTCCTCCTCCTGCTCCGCGGGTGCCGGCGGAGGGGCGGCGGGGCGGGCGCCCGGCGGCGGCTCCCGCGGGACGGCGGCCCCCCCGCCCCGGCCCGGCCCCGGCGGCGGCGGAGGGCGGGCGGAGGCGGGCGCGGGCTGCACCTGCCGGGGAGGCGCGGGGCGGCGCGGCTGGGCTCGGCGCGGCCGGGCTCGGCGGAGCCATGCCGGCAGCCACGGCGCCGGGGCTGGACGTGCCGCGGACAGCCGCGCCCGGGCGGGACGGCGGCGGCGGCTCCCGCGGATACACAGGTACGAGCGCGGCCCCGGCCCCGCAGGGTCCCGCATCGTTCCGCGCACAAGTTGCCTCCTGCGCCGCACCGCGGGGGAGGGACGCCAGCGGGGGCAGCGCCGGACCCGGGTAGGGTGCGGGATCCCCCCGGGTAGGGACGCGGGTGCCCGGCGCAGGATGTGGGACCCCCTGGGCAGGGGTGTGTGGGTGTGCGTGTCCCGGGAAGGGGAGCGGGACCCCCCGGCCAGGGTTGCCTTACGCCCCCCCCCCCCCCTTCAGCTCCGGCCCCCCCGGAGCACCCATCCTCTGCGCCGGCTGCGGGGCCGGTCCCTGCGGCCGCGGAGGGCGGGGGGGGGAACCACACCTCGCCCTCAGCCTGAAGTTTTCAGGGACAGCAACGCCTCGGGGCGAGTGTCCCGGAGCCGCCCCGGGCGCGGGGGTGGGGGCGGCTTGGCGGGGTCCCTGCCCGGGCTCTGCCGGGCTGCGGTAGGTGCCGAGCGGGGAAGGACGGCTCCTGCGGGGAGAGGCTGCGGTGCCGGCCCGGGGTGCGCGGTCAGACAGGGTGAGGGCACCCCGGCACCCCAGCGGTGGGTGTCCGGGCAGGGCCTGGCACAGCAGCCCCCTCCCCACAGCAGCCCCCGCCGGAGGTGGCCGCAGGGGCCCGGGAGCGATGTGGGGAGGCGGCCCTGCACGGGTGTCCGGCGCTGGAGGGCCTGCCCACGCGGCAGCTCGCTGCCTGGGCCTCCGCTCTGCTCTAATGGCTCGGAAATGCGAAGCACTGGGGTTAACGTGTGGAACTTTGGAGTCGGCTCACCTGAGCGGACGCGGGGTGCTGTGGTGGCGAGCGACTCGAAGCTGCGAGGGCTGGGCAGGCGTGAAACGAAGTGTACTGTGAGGGGGGAAGGGGTACGGCACGTACCCTCCTGCAGCCCCTTGGAAGCTGCTGGTCCTCAAAGAGAAATACATTTCTCCAGAGATCAAACTGACTGGGGAGAAAATGAAGATATTGGTGTTTTAGTGGAATAGGATGATGCACTGAGGAGTGGAACAAGAAACCAATCAAAGCTCTTTTGCTTGCTTTTCTCTGTCTTCCCCCTCAGTTTTGTTTTCAATTTGACCGCATAGATCATAACATCCTTTGAAAACCTCTTTGACTCGATAGGTCTGATTGACTTGACAATAACGGGAGCTGACAGAGGGTCTGACACAGGCGGGATGTGCACGCCGCTGCGGCCTCTCTGAGTTTCTGGGTCCGGGCGTGCGGCAGAGCCGCAGCCTCCAGCCCCTGGCCTGGGCAGCAGGAGCCGCCTGCTCGCAGCCCCGAAGCCTGGAGCGAGGTTCGGTGGAAGGAGCCTGCAGGAGCTCGGTGCGGCCGCAGGTGAGCTGCTTTCGGCGTAGCGCTGCTCGCCCAGGTTTCTCTCTGCCATACTGCAGATCGCAGGGTAGAGAGGGTTTTTCCCTGGCTTCGGTGCAAGTAGGGCTGAGCGCTCCTGAAATTCAGGGACCTCCTTCTCCCTCACTGCCTGTCCCCACATATCCCTGCGATTTAATTTGCTCGTGCGGTTCTAACAGACTTTATCAATGACCTGATTTTGTTACGCTGATAGAAATGAGCAAACGTGTTTGGGCTAACAGTGTAGCAATGCTTTAAATTGCATCCGCTGAATGTGCTTAACTGTGCATTTAATTTGAATTTAATAGAGCAGTTCCTTTTAAAAATGCGAAACAAGTTCTGGGAAACCTACTTAGAGAATTAACAACTCAAACACAAGTGTAGACCCTGTTGCTCTAGTTTGATACTAATGTTACTAATTATTGACTTTTTTCTTTGGTAAAATCATGTATATTTGGCTGCTTTTATTTGTTGTGTCAAATTGTCTTCTGGTGCTGGGTTTGCCCACAGTTAAGGTGAGGTTTGGAAGTGGCGTGTCCTGTGTTACACTCAGCCTTTCTGCTCCTACCTGGGCTAATCATGCCCTATGTAGATTTGTGGCAAAAATCCCAGAAATGCGGGATCCACCAAAAAAAAATTGGCATTCAGACTAGAAATCTCCACTCTCAGTTAATCCCTCCGATACCTACAAACCTGGTGTCTCTCAACCATGTCTCCAGCCGGAACAACAAACACCATTTTTTCCAAACCAGCTACACCAAAACCGTGGAGAAGGAGTTCTCAGTGAGGTGCTAAATTGGAGTAAAAAGGGAGCTCACAGGATCAGGGCACGACTGTGCCTGCGCGTAGCTGCTGCATCTGTTGTAGGACCAGCAGCGATGCTCGCGGCTCACAGGGCTTTGCCAGACCTTTGCTGGGGGTCATGCTTCCTCGTCACCTCTCCCCTCGTCACCCTGCTACTTCATGGAGGTTTGTCTTGGCCTTCGCCGTCAGTGCAGATTTCACCTTCGTTGCATATCCATTGGTTACTACGAGCGCATTGAGTTAGGCGGACATGCTGCTGTTAAATCTGAGTGGCTTAGCTAAAATTATGACTACTTGTTGTATAATTTTAAATTACACTCTTGTTCAGGATGCTTAATTTAAATGCAACCATGTTATTTATGCAGCAATATTTGCTGGGGAAGTGACCTCTAGAGAAAGCTGATGACAACTGTTATACAGTATCTTTCATTGTATCGTGTTATTATTGGTGATCGTTTTTCATTCTGCTTTGATTGAGTGCCCCCTGGGAAAATTTCAGGCCATGAGCAATAGGGTGATAATAAAGATTTGCACGAACAAACTCCCTCACACATTCCTTTTGCAGAGGATGAAAAAGAAACGTGGCGAGACTTCCATTTGAATTAAAGTTCCTTGGCACAGCCTGATGCCCATAGCACTTGCAGGGTCTCGCAGCTTCCTGAAACACAGCTGTGAAATTCAAACACCCTTGGCTTTTCCTGGTCTTGTCTAGGTTTTGAGGGCTGTTTTCTCCCCCTGGCAGTCTCACCTTGAGCAGGAGAACGATACCACCCCGTGCTCGAGGAGGTTCAGCAGTGCACTTGCAAAAGGAGCTGATGCGCTCCTTGGGAAGGTCAGCGCGTTGCTCCTGCATTCTGCGTATCGGAAGGGCAAATGTGCAGAGTGGGAACACAGGGTGGGGGAAGAGGGCAGCAAATGTCTCGAAGTTGAGAAGAAGCCTTCTTCAATTCAGCTTCCTACGTTTTTAAGTGATACAGATGCTTTTATGTGTTCCATATCGTACTTGGTTGTTTTGCTGTCACAGCAGCATTACGGTATTATTGCCTTTCTGCAGTAGTTTACTATGGACAGATACTCATCGACCGTCTCTTGCCAGGCTCGTTATATTATCTGGAAAAGCCTCTGAAATTCTGAAATGCTCGTGTCAGTGATGACCTGAGCGCTTTTCTGCCCTGTGGGAACTGCCGTGAAGCAGGGGTGCTGTCGTCAGCTCAGCCGCTGCCTTGCCAGTAAGTTGCTGTTGCCTCTGAAGCTGCTCAGATTGTATTGGGGGCTCTTTGGGGGAAATAGGAAAAAGAGAAAGGAGTAACGAAGGAGTATCATTACTTTTAGTCTCCGTGTTGCTGAAGCTGGGGGCTCTGGCCCTTTGTTTTTCCGGGTTGGTACCTTGGGTTTTGCTGTGATTCCTCCATCAATGCAATCCTGTGGCTCTTTCAGACCAGGGCAGCACGTAGTTCCATAAACATATAGGTACATCTACATACACATCGGTGCAGCCACAGACAAAGGGAGGTTATAAATGATAGGTCTTTTGCTGCTGGCTTGCTCTCTGTAGTTGTGGTTCTGCCTCGTCCCTCTGCCTTCCCAAACCCGGGAAGAAGAGAGGCTGCCCAAGGTGCGGGGAACGTGCTGCAGGGCGCTCTGAAGGCTACCTCCGGACCAAGCCGTGGAAGAAATTATCTAGCAGACACCATTTCAAGGAGGAGACATGATCTCTGGGTTAGGACAGCCAGGAGCTGCAGTTTGCTGGCAAGTGGAAGAGGTGTCACCACGTATTTGCTCGGTTGTACTCTGGGTGACTTTTGGTGGCCGTGGTGGGGTGTAGGTCCTGGGCTGGATGTATCTGTGGTGTGACTCGAGGTGTCTCTTCTTTTGTTATGAGCAGCTTTTTTTTTTTTTTTTTTTTTTTTTCTGAAGTGAGTTTCCTTGCCAGTGCAGAAACTGTGAAATCACGTCACTGAGAACTTAACAGTTGCTCTTCCAGGAAAGCAAAAGCAAAGTTGTTCTTCAAAGTCAAGAGCGCTGCTGCTCTGCAGGAAGGCTGCAAGGAGGGTCTCGCCTTGTTCCTGGGATCCTGAGGTGCAGCTCAGTTTTTGGGCTAGGGAAGAAAACATTGATCCCAAATTTCCATTTCCACAGGGCAGAATGTAACACAACTTGGAATATATGGGCTTGTAATTTCTTCACGGTTATTTCTCCATCCTTTTTCTCCTGTGAGATCAAAGTGAAACCTTTTGTTCCATAAGGTAAAAGAAGTGACAGTTGCAGAATTTCAGCTAATTGGCTTTCTCTCCTGTACTGCAAGATGCTAATCTGAGTGGTTAGGCATTTGCACCAGGCATTGTTACTGCTTTGAGGAAATTATTTTTGTTCTTGTCATAAAAACACTAGAATGGTACAAAATAGAGAAGGAAAAGAGTTATTAGGTCTTCTAGCACAGTCCTCCACAGTGCAACATCATTCCCTATGGTATTCTCCAATACTTTCTCCTAGCTACTCTTAAATTACCTAGGTTATAGAGATGAATTATGTCTAGACTTCTGAATTTCGGCTAGGGAATGAAGTGAGCTGAGTGTTTTGGACCCAAAACATTGATATTTCAGAAATCAGAAGTCAGCCTCAAAACACAGAAACAAACCCACGCAAATGACAACAGATAATCCAGCACTTTCTGGGTTAGTTGGGACCAGAAATGTGGTCTGTTTTAAAGGACCAAACCGCTGCCGGTTTGGCCGTTCCACCAGGGTCTTTGGACTCCCGTGAGAAAGCGGAGCCTCGCTGTACACCTCTGCAAATCCACAACAAAGAGAATTTTAACTGTGCTGAAATTAGCACTACTTAGCTTAGTCACAATTGCCACTGACTTTTTATCCGCCTGGCACTACAGAATCTTGCCTTCAATGATTCGACGGGGACAAGCCAACACATAGGACAGTTGCTTGTTTTCATTTAGGCATTTTATTGACATGCTGTCTTTCAAATGCAGTCGCAGATAAGCGAGGGTGTTATTCTGAGGAGCAGTTTTGACTAGCTCAGTGGATCAAAAGATTGACAGAGAGATGATTTTGCAGTCTTGGTGGAAGTCTGCCTCTCTCGCGTTTTGTTTTCTTTTAAGATGACAGCGAGAAATGCAGAAGTTGCAGAATGAGCAACCGCTCACCAAAATAAATCAATTCCTGTATCTGTTGAGGGTCTTGGAGACGGAGTCGAGTTGGTGCCTGGTTTACGTCCAAGCTGTTGGCAGCAGAGCAGAGCCCCTGTGGCAGGTGCGGAGGTGCTGGCCCCGCGGCCCCCGTGCTGCTCAGGAAGGCTGCGCTCGCTGCTGCGTCACCGTGGGCTGGAGCAGCAGTGGCTGGTAGAAACAGCCGTGGGGGAAGAGGATGGGTTAACTGCTTGCTTGTCCTCTAACGGAGGTGGAAGGGATTATGAAGTTGTTATTTCTGGGGTGAAATAAAGCCAAAACCAATGCTGCTCACAGGTACGCGTCTCCTAAGCAGAGGGTCTTTGAGGAGGGGTGAAAATGGGGACAGAAGCCAGGTTAGGTGAAGGGAAGAGATGGTGTACAAAGATCCGAGCGCACGCGTGGGCTGGGAAACAGTGTTTGGGAAGATGTTTCGGGCTGGGGTGGCTGAAGGAGGTGCAAAGGACCAGTTCTGTTGTTTGATTCCTCCTGTTCAGGAGAGCAGAAATTTGTGCCTTCATGTAAAAGAGCAGAATTATACCCAGGAGAGTTTCTGCTCAGAGCTGCAGTAATCTCCAAGACCATCACCTTTGGTAGTTGGTTGGGTCAAAAGAGGCATCTGCACTGGGCACCGAGGTTTCGCTTTGCTCTAGAAAGAGGTGCCCCACGGAGCCAGTGGCAGTTTTGCGTAGGCAAGAGAGCGCTCTGGTGTTTGGCCCATTATCGTTATTAAATACAGAAATAGAGATCGGGACTAAGTTTTTCACTTGTTTTAAATACGAACCAGAGACTATCCTTGCCCCATATTCTGGCCATCCAACAGCTGCCAGTGATTTAGCTGGATTATCTGATGCAGATCTTGGTTTCTTAGACACGTGCAGTACAAGGAAGTGAAGGGCACGGCGCTGCTGTCCTTTGATCTACTTGCTTAAGCTACTTGTCATTCTGCATGTAACTCGCCTGCAATCATTGACTTTTTTAATGGGAAAAAGTAAACACAATGGACTGGTTCCCCGTCCTTACACTGGCATCCCCGTCAATCTCGGTGCCATCTTTCGCTAATTCCTATGGCCAAGGAGGCCGCAAGCAGATGTGCGTATTGACTCGTGCTGTTAATCATTGCTGTGCTTGAATGGTTTCTGGCAGGATGCTGCGTGATTTTCACACGTTGCAGCTTTGCAGGTTGTTTTTGTGTCCGTGGCCAAGCTCCTGGCGGCATGCCCCTCCGCTGTCATGGGTGCAGCCTGGGAACGCTGAACCCAGCAGCAAAAAAAAAAACCTAGCAAAAAACCCAACAAGGAGAGAAGAAAAAGAAGAAGTGATAAAATGGCAGAGGTTTTTAAAGGTTTTTAAATCTGGCTGTTAGTTTCTCAGTCCATGAATGATTTCTATCACCATAATAAATTGCACGCTATTGCTAACTCTTTCAGACTGGTGTCTAAAAAAATCAATTATTCACAGGAATTCTTGCTGACAGTTGCGAACGCCGGGTCACAGCTCTGTAGTGCACATTTAGCAGCTTAACACAGCAAACCAAGTACAGGAACAGCTTCAGTTTGCTATTGGGAAGGAAAAAGGACTTGCAGAAGCTGAAACAGGACAGCCAGGGGGAGCAAATGCAGGCAAGGTCTCTAGCATTGAGGTTGTTTTTGCTAAACAGGATGGTTGGAAATTCCCCTAGAAAACTAACAAACCTGTGTTCAGTAGTCCATTTGAAAACAAGAAAGTAGTGTCAAAGGTTGAAAGGTTTCTATATTCTTTACATTTACACCAAGCACTTGTTCGTAATTCCTATGTTTTGGGGCTTTTTGGCCAAAAATGAGTGTGTAACCATCAAGTAGCAAACATTTCTGGCCCACCTAAAATTTCATGATGGGGGTGAGTTTTCTAATACCTGGAGCATTTTTTGGCAGCTCTGGACCCTTCCCACTTGAACATTTTTCGGTCAAAGCAGCGTCGGGGCAGCGCTCACCTTGTCTCGCTGCACCGGCAGCGATTTCTGCCATCGTGCCCAGCCTAGCAAACGTCACGCAGAAGCGAGAGGCCACCGGCCACATCATCGAGGGACATCTGCTCTTATCGGCGACGTTCATTACCCCAGCGTGTTTGCACGCTGCTGTACACAAACCAGACCAAACAGTTGCTGCCGGCAGATAACCCGGAGCCGTGGCGGGCTGTACAGCTGGGCTGAGCTCCATTTCTCCATGGTGCCTGGGCGAGAGTGTTCACACTCGTTTTTCCATCAGGTGTGTTCAGATGATCATTTTCTATCCTGCAACCTTTAAATCCTGAGATTCCGAGCCTAGCTCTGCCCAGCTCTCCTGCTCGTCCCTGCAGCCCACTGGGGGCCACCAGAAGCACCAGTGATTTATATAGAGAAGCTGTAGATCCAGAGCTTAACGGACAACGTTGCTGCTGGTTTCTCTCTGTTTTAGTTTCCTCGACTGCAAGAAGCAGTAGAATCTGAATCTTGCTCAGTTTACCAAAGATCTATTGAAAAGTTTAATTTTGGTGACAAAACTTCAGTGATTATTAAGGGAAGCCAGAAAATGTTGGATTTGTTACCAGCTGGCTTTCAGGTTAAATAGAAAAGCGATCCACTTAGGTGTTAAAAAAATTTGTCTGCTCTAAAGAGAAAAAGCTGAAGGGTTTTGCAGAGATCCTTAGAGGTGCTAAACCATTTTCTACACGAAAAGCCGCTGAGCTGAAGCTCTTCCGACAGTGAGTCCTGTTCTTGGGCCCATTGATAGGGTGCATGCTGAGAAGGTGTTTGTACTAGAACTGGCCGGACGAGGTGGTTTTGACATTTTTTTTCCTTCTGCATTTTAACGGGAACAAAAGCAAGAGAGTGGATTCCGTCAGAGCATCCCCTTTCAGACAAAAGGGTCAGGTTTTCCATTCATGTTCCTACAAGCCTTCTCCAGAGCCCAGAAATGCTCGTCATCATCTCCGGGTGAAGGGAGGTTGCTGAAACAGCTTTGCTCTCGTAAGCAGTTGTTGGTTCTCTTGCGTCAGGCTCCTGTACGAGCGTGGAGAAGGGCTTGCCAAAGGCAGACTGCTAGTAAAACTCATCCGTTTTCCTCTTGACACCTGATCCGCATTAGCGAGGTGCTGAATATTGAGTTGGATGCTGAAATCTGGATTTCCCAAAATCATTTGCCTTCTGTAGTGTATTTGTTTAACTTCTGTTTAGTTTGCGGTGATTGTTTTCTTGCAGTTATTGTGATGATGAAAAATGCTTTGAACATTGGTCCAAGATGATCTCTTATCTCAACAATGGACGAGGAAAAAATTTAACATTTCTGGTCATCATAGTTTGCATTGGAAAATATACAGGGTCTGGTTAATGGAGCCCACGTATCGCTTTGCGCCATCTGCAGAAATGTTACACTCGGCTGCACAGGTTTAACGAATGAGAGGTTATTCATGAGCACTGGGGGAAAATAATGATGAAAGTTGAAAATATAAACCTACAGACTTCACCGGCCGGATGTTTCACGAAGGACACTTCCAGCAGCAAGGATGTGCCGGCTGAGGACAGAGAGGGACCTGGCGGCAGAGGGAGGGTGCGGGGGTGCTCCTTGTCTTTGCTGTTCCCTGCAGAGGAGGAAACCAATAAGGAAACAGATTCCTGACCTGCAAATTTCAAATTCAGAGTAGAGCTGACGGCTTCGTTTGCTTTATGTTTCTCACGTCACTGATTCTGTTTGGCTTTCCCTAAAGATGGGGTGACAGATCCTGGGGTAACACTCGCATCTTGCTTTGGATTTGAACCTCTCCAGAGACTGTGGATGCAGAGATGCACGGGGGAGGCTGAGGACCATCTGTGGAAGACTGTGGTATTGTGTAACCAGTTACTTCTGTTCTCCTGCTTGAAAATACCAGTGCTTATTATGCAAGAAGCAGTGCTAGGAGACTTTGGAGGCAAGCACAGCAAGGGCTGGACCCCTCGCTGCCTGGTGGGGACGGCGTGCCGGGGCTCAGCTCTCTGGAGCGGCGGGTTTTGGTTGCATCTCGGTGAGATCACCGCCCCGTCTACTCCGGGACGTTTCATACGTTCAGGGTCGCAGCTAAAGTGCAGGTGAAAAGCTCATTTCAGGTTGTTCCTCTTTGGTTTAGAATCTAGGCCACAGACTCTGCACTGTGCAAGTATGTAATTTATTTATTCTCTGCTTTAGAACGACAAATAGAGGAGACCATCAGCAATATTAGCTCCAGTCACTAAACAGTCACAAAATCAACTGTTGGCATCACTTCCACGGGTAATTTTTAATTTGGAACAGTTCAAAATTAAGGCATAATTCTGGTGCGCTCCATAGTGGAGAGAGATCTAGATATAAAATTACTTTTTTTTTTTTTATATGGAAGTAATGGTGAAGAGATCAATAAATGCACGCTTCCAATTTGCTTTAGGTTTAACAGATCCTTCCTGTTCTTGAGAATTGCACTATTATTAACTGCTCAGAAGTGTCATAACCTATTTTTTCAATTCTGTTGGTAAACAGACTAATAAAGCACAGAAAACCCATCTGTTCTTGCTTTTCTGGGGACTTCATCAAACACCTAATTTTTCATTTAGTTCTTACTTCTCATTTAATTGTTCCCATGAGAAGAGAAATATTCAGTATTGCCCTCGTTGCTAGATCCAAGAGCAAAATCTACAGATGAGAGTAACCGGACTTTGATGTAAATTGGCAAAAAAAAATCAATCATGGAGATGGCAGTACAGCGGCTGGAACAAATCCTCTCTTAAAAGAGTAACATAAAAGACACGAATAATTTTACACCAATCCTACGCATTATTTATGTTTGAAATAGGAGAGGATGGCACATGTTGTCATCCAACCCTAATCTAGCACTTGGGTGATATGCAGCATGGATTTTACATGGATTAAAATTGCTTGCAGCCCCTACCATTTCAGAGTAGAGCCGGGAAGTGTTTAGTGCTGACTCCTAAATCATGCTACATCTTGTTTGCTACCGTGAGCAGCTCAAAAGCCGGATGAAAAATGCTGGGAGAGAGAAAAGAAAAAGGCTCCGTATCATAAAGAGAGATGAACCGAGTTTGTCTGCTTCAGATGGGGATGCAAGATTTTGCCGCAGCATAGCACAAGGGTTTCTTTTGGAGGTGGAAGCCAAGAATTTGCTGCTATCTGATAATTTTTGATACCTTAGAAGGGATGAAAAGACCTTGAAGTAGGCTTTGCCATCCTCCATCCCCAAAGGACACCCTGAGCTGTGAAGGACCGCGCCGTGGGCAGTACATTACCGTCTGTTTTCCCATCCGGATGTGGGGATCGCAGCCCCGCATGGAGTGGGCTGTGTTTTGGTACGCGTGGTTTGTGCCACACCTGGACCTCCGAAACCTGCCCCAGGGGAATAACTTTGCAGGGCCATGCCTGCGTGATGGAAGGCAGACGGGTCTGTAACAGCTTTCCAGTGTCTCGGCTTTAGAGCGACTCTCGGAATCCGGTGGAATAGGTAGGAGAGGTCAAATCATGCCATCGCCGGCGCGTGCTTTCGCTGGGAAAGGCCGAAGCGGGTCATCGCCTGGTGCCAGCACGCAGCCAGCAGTCTCCATAGCACGCTTCCCGGGGGCTGCAGCACAGCTGGGGACCTTGGTCAAGCCCTGGAGCTTCAAGAGCTTGGACCTCCCCTCCTCTCTTTTACTGCTGGGTTGGTGTCATGTTCAACACTAATTTCTTAAAAAGCTGTGCCAGTGTCTGAATTTTCTACTGGGAGGATAAGCTCCTCCTGGTAGCAATTTCTTGTTGCAGCACTTCATGAATTAAGAGCCCAGCCCTGGCAGGATTCATGGCCAGCTCTGCGAGGGAGCGAAGGCACGGTCGCAAGGGGACCGATGCCAGGGCCAGGCAGTTTCATTCACACAATATGCTTTTCTACATCTGCTTTATTTCATATTTCACTTCTAGCTGCTTTTCTTTTGCTTTTTGACATAGCGAGCTCTTCCAAGAGCTCTTCTGTGAGGCTGCTGCCGATGTTCAACATTATGCCTGTGCCTTCAGGGACACTAATTTCTAAGGCGTGCTTCTGTAGGAAAATAGACTTGCAGAAATAATATCAGCGTGTTTATTTTCTGCAGGGTTTATAGAACCTAATGTTCTGTCTCTTTCTGGCATCTGGTTATTCCAGCGTGTTTTAGTTGCATTAAATAGTCAACAATAAGCAACGGAAAGGCTTGAGTTACGTGTGTATGGGAATAATGAGGCAAAGTCATGGATTGCTCCCTTTCTGCACAAACAGCGAGTGGCAATCTTGATAACATGCTTTCAGGTAATTATTGCTGTGGTTTAGATCATTTTGGTATATACTAATGTGATGTATTTGATTTTTAGTCTCTATGTTTCGCTATGGAGGGAGCACAGGAAATGTTTAATGGGCAAGCGTGCCTAGGTTGCTCTCTCATTTCTGTTTTCTTATCAGCAAAACATAAATCTGCAGCTTGCTGACAATGAAACCATATGGTAACTCTTTCTGACAAATCGATTTTGCAATACGGATAATCCTGGCTCTGCATGTGAAGAGATATTTTGGATTATTTTGTCTTAATTCTTGCATTGCTCTTTATTTTTCAGTGCCTGGAAATTACTTATGTGGCTATTTCTGAACCCAGTGGTTTGGGTGAATTAAGAATTTATGGCGTACGCTACACTTTAGTGTCTTTACTTTGAGGATAGTTATTTGTCATATAAAATAATTTGTTTATTTGCAATAGCCAATGCCCTTCTTCTGTGTTGGCAGCGGATTCGGATAGAATCATAGAATCACAGGAGGATTTGGGTTGGAAGGGACCTTCCAAGGCCATCTAGTCCAACCCCCTGGCAATGACCAGGGACATCTTCAACCAGCCCAGGTTGCCCAAAGCCCCATCCAACCTGACCTGGAATGTTTCCAGGGCCGGGGCATCTACCACCTCTCTGGGCAACCTGTGCCAGTGCCTCACCACCCTCAGTGTAAGGAATTTCTTCCTTAGATCTAGTCTAAATCTCCCCTCTTTTACTTTCAAACCATTACCCCTTGTCCTATCGCTACAGGCCCTGCTAGAAAGTTTGTCCCCATCTTTTTTAGAAGCCCTCTTTAAGTACTGAAAGGCCGCAGTAAGGGCTCCCCCGGAGCCATCTCTTTTTGAATACTTTTGGCACACTGGGTATCCTTTCAGATAAGCTGAGAAGCTAAGAAATACATTTGTATAAATCAGCTCTTGCTTTACCAGACGCCGCAGAAGTAGCTGTAGGAACTTGAAGGTGTTCGGCTCTTTGTGCCCTGAAGGCAGTTGGCCAGCTGATGGCTGATGGTCATCTCGGTTCACCAGAGCTGATGCTGTACATTGCCATGGTACGCAGAGTGGACACGGTGGTTTGTTAATCCTTTTCATGGAGTAAAATGAACAAGCGAGAGTGCTCACAACTTCTGTTGGACTTCAGAATAAATAAATAAAAATATTTCCAGACTTTGCTTCATAGGGATGTATCGGCAAGTGAGTTTTCTTCTTGAGGTTGGAAGCAGTAGCCAGTATCTGGAGGTGTAAGCAGAGCATGAGCCTGGGCGTGGGGAACAGCAGCGAGGAGAAATGGGAACTGGGCGCCAGAGACACGTATCAAGTCTAGGAACGATGCCATGAAGCTAATCAAAACTAAACAACACATCATGAATTTTGATGTTTATTATAAATGACGTAGAAATGGCTGTTAATTCCTCAAGCTTTAGGTGCTGACTGGCAGGCACGAATCTGTGGGGTGTGAGATGCAGCTTTTGCAAAGCTAAGTGAGCAATAATTAGGGGGTTTATTCAGTTTTACATTTCTGGGTGCTAACAGTTACTGCAAACCAAGACCTGAACATGATTTTTTTCTAGATACTTAGAAAAGAAGTATAAATCAAGATGTAAATCTGGTCAGCACAAATGTTTATCCAGTATTTGTGTTTTACTTCAGGCGTCAATGCAGCCTCAAGCACCAGCCTCAGTTGAAAATGAAAATATAAATATATTTAAAATAATAATAGTAATAAAATTCTTGATTGTAGTAGATTTAGTCAGATAAACATGCCTGAAGAGTATTCAAAGGATAAATATATGGAGCATCTGCTTATATAGATATGAGGATGGAAGCTTACCTAAACAGTGGTTTTCTGGAGATGGAAGGGTAAAACTAACCTAGCAGAACAGCGAACGCAGCAAGTAACCGCAAAGCCATTTTAGGTAGTTAACAGCAAAGGATGCTAGAGCTTACAGGAGAGATTTTACAAATGGGTTATTAGAAGACCATTGCTGATGAAAATTAGGGCAAATTTTATCCAGGGATAGTAAATCCGAACGTGGATAAAATTCACAAAGTCATAATCCATCGATGGATTATTTCCATAAAAGTATTTGTAAAAAGCAAAAAGTAGTGACACATTTAATGTTTTGACTTCGGTGGGAAGAAATTGTATTGAAAAGCTCTTAGAAGAAGAAGAAATGGTATTTCGCTGTGGCCAACGCAGGTACGTGAGAGGCGGTTGCTGAACTTTCAGCTCAGCGGCTGTGTAAAGCCGGGTGTAGAAGCTTTCAGAAGTTTAGCTCTCAGTAGCTGCTGTTAAGATGAGCCTCTGGGGTTCCTGCCCCCTTCCGTTCATTCCAGAATGATCCTTATGATGACATAAGGGAATGATCATCCAAGGATGTTCCAGCCCTGGCCAAAGCGAGGGAATAGCCATGGCTTCATGGGACAGCAGCTGTTAGCAATCCGTGTGGTGCTCAAGTGAAGGAAAAATATTTGAAAATCCGCAGCTGAGGAACGATGCTGACGAGGTCACTGGCATTCAGAGGTTTTAATCACTCGACATACACTGTCGTGGGCAAGGACGGTGCAGGAAAGGGTCAGGAGCACCTCACCCAGCTGCAGCTGCACGTGTTGCTCAGGATGGTCAGTGCTGGATTAAATGAAACACGTCTCAAGAGAAAGGATCCGGTGCCAAGCGATGCGTTGTGTGGAAAGCAGAGGCCGAGTAACGAGTCCAGGGCAACTGGCAAGCCTGCCGAAAGCGTCTAATGGGCGCTGCTGTGGTGGCTGAGCAATGCACTTGGAGTCAAATCTGGCTCTGAATTACTTTCTGCATCCCGTGCAGCTGGAAGCGTCACCGATATGAACTCTAAGTTTGTGATCCGGTATCTAAAAATAGCCTTGGAAGTGTAAAATGCAAACCGGTAGGCATTTTGCAGCTTAGGACAGTGGTTTTTTCACAGTAAGGCTCTGCGTGATTAAGGTAAAAAGAAAAGCCCAAACTCTAACGCTCATCTGAAGTGAGGAGGAAGGTTGCCCAAGGCACACATCCCGTGGGTTCCAGTAACGGCGTGTCGGAGGGAAGGACCAGAGAGGAAGGGACACGACCCTCAAGGAAACATTTGCTCTTGGTGAGGCAAATTGCTGCCACAGTGAGAGACTGAAAGAAATGGCAACACAAACAGAAATAATCTGCATGGAATTGAAAAAGGCGTGGTTTTAAAAGCTAGCTCTCAATACATATTTACTTAGTAGATTAGATCAGTAATTGTCACTGTGGCTTTTGTTTGGTCTTTTGCTGAGATTTCTTCGGGTTTGTTTTCCAGGGGGCCGGGGTTTCTAAGAGCGTGAATTGGAGACGGGCAGTAAGCCTTTCTGCTGACATTTGATCGCAGAAGCTTGACGTTAACGACAAGAGGGGGGTTTTAAGTATTAAAAATAAAATCGATTTGCTATCAACATGTGATTCTGTCAAGACGTTCTCAAGGAGGCAATTAAAACTCTACATTTCTTTTTGCTTGTAAGTGCGGGAAGCATATTTTCCCCCTTTTAATTTCTTTGTGTGTTGTCATAGCGCTGGCAACTCTGGTCTTGCAACTGCAACCCAGTTGCCTCTGAGCCTGCTGAAGTCGTTTGGAAATCCAGCGAAAGATGGGGAACTTGGGCTCTGATGCAGAAGCAGTGCTGGTATTTAGTAAATGTTTAAAAAGAAATAAAATATGTAACGCAGTTTCCAGATTCTGTCAGTGTACATATACAAAACCAGAAAAATGTGTTTATTGTTATCTTGAAGTATATCTGGATAGTGTACGTTGTCTTAATGACTAATCATTAAAATTTGTGTTTAAAATGAGTGTGAAACAAGGAACGTTGTGACAATAAGCCCCAATGTATAAAGTTAGTGGCTGATGTTAGATAGCCAAGAGGAGAAGAGCTCCATGACTCAAAGACAATCATGAGTGGCGAAGAAATAGAAAAAGAAAAGCCGAACGAGCAAAAATGTGCTAAAAATGAAGGATGTACTAAAGCAGAGTTTGTCACTTGAAGGATAAGTTGAAGTAGTTGTGCTGTCGGTGTGTGCCCCTCCGTCCCCTCCCAGCTTTGATCTGCTGGCTCGTTGCAGAGGTGCAGTGCTCGGGAGCGATAGGAGGTTTCGGTAGGATCCTGGGGGTGCTACCAAGTAGACTGAAATACGTGATCAGTCCATTAGGTCTTGGAGAGTTTGCGTGGTGGAAGATGCGTTACGAATACTCCCAGCATGGAAGATGCCAGCCTGAGGACTTATTAAACACACAGAGTCCAACAAGACAGGAATCCACAGGAGACCACGCCACTCACAGAATGACTTTTTGGGTTTGTTTTTTTTTTAAATGTTTAATATGTGCCAGTCTAAGTAGATAGTGTTGCAACACAAGTAACCGCCCTTTGTGCCAGGGTCAGAGCAGAGGAACTGTTGAATGGCACCAGAGGGGGTTTGGCCTTGGGCTGGTCCTTGGCAGAGCAGTCAGCATCGCCCACCCCAAGGTCTGTTACTTGTTTTGACCATTAACTTGGACAGATTTACAGCCTGATGACAATAAAACTGAAGGGGACCTTTGCTTTCGGCTCTGGCGCTGCATTGTCTTGCTTTGTTTTCGTTCTGCAGGGCAGTGCAGCCGCGTCTTCCCTCCCCAGCTCGGCACGCTACAGATCATTCACGGCAACGGCACGGCCGTGGGGACGGTGATAACGTTCCAGTGCTCTGCCGAGCACCAGCTGGAGGGACCGGGTGTCATCACCTGCGTTTGGAAAGGGAACGGTACCCAGTGGACAGCCGGAGTGCCCTCCTGCAAGTGTAAGGTCCTTCCCAAACCATCCCCGGTCCCTTCGGGCCGCGTTGTGGTTATTTTGCCCTGCCTATCTCCTTCAGCTTCAGGATTAATTCTAGACATCTGTGCAAGGAAAAAGACAAATTCAATTTCCTTCAGAGTTGCCCCCACTGACTCTAATTGCGCTCCATATGTGTTCTGACATCATTCATTATCATGACACAGAAAAGACTTGGTTGGATTTATGCGTGATCTCATGTCACTGACTCCGGGAGCGTTGTACCTGGAATAAATGTGGCTCTGTAGCTACAAGCTGTACCCTTCTTTAGAAAATGTATAGATACGACCAACTAACGTGCAAGCACATTTGCAAACCCTCTAATCTCCTGGCATTCTTTTCTGAAGAAACACAGCGGTATTTTTTGCACAAGTTTTAGGTTGTTGCCCGTGGGCAGCCGCACGGGAAAGTTCCCGTATTGACAAATAGCGTTGGAATGGCAGCAGCATGAACTACCTTTCCCGCTGCGTGCCTTCCTGTTTATTGTGAGGTTGTCAGTAATTTGACCAGAAGTAGGCCCAAGCAAAATGTGGTCCCTCTGAGCTTTGAGAATCTCAGTCCCTGTGTAATTTTAGCTCACCGGTAGATGGATGGCTCTTTTAGACACTTAGCGCTCTCTCACCAACTCAGCTATTCTTACCTCTCGTTTGAGAGAGCCCATTAAAGAAAAATGAGAGAGATCCTCCCCTCCAGAGGCTGCAGAAATAGAAAGCTTTGTGTGGAGCTCAGCTGATCCGTCTCTGATGCTGGACATCGTGGTGTTGGAAGAACTAGATGAGCTCTGAAGCAAGACGTGCTTAGAGCTCCAGAGGAGTTGGCAGAGAGCTGTGGTAGCTGTGCCACACCATGTTCCCACTCCTCCTTTTGTCTGGATAACTCACTTCCAGCACCAGGTCCCTGTGAACCCTCAGCCCTGCAGATACTGTCCCTTCTTCCCTTCTGCATCCTTCCCCGAACAGAGGAAAACCTGTTGTTCGCTGCCTGCCAGATGGGAGGCAATTCTGTGGAACTGTCCTTGCTCTAAGGGGCTTCTTTAAACCCATTTACCTCTGTCGGGATTTGCAGCTCCAGTCCTCATTAACAATTGCTTATGAGAGTCTGCTAGCTCATCTGCATTAGATATGCCGACAAAGTTGTGCTTTTTAGCTACTGCAGCGCTAAAGGCGTTGTGTTTAATTAGTTGCAGTGGTGAAATATTTGTGAACAATTCATTAGTAGCTTATAAACAGGGGATTTTTAAATAGCCCAATTTGAGGCTTGCGTAGCTCTAAGCTGAAGCCAAGATACTCTGGTATCTTGCCACATACTAACGTGAAAGTCCTCACTGAGCTATTAGTAGCAGAAGTGTAAAGCAGGTAGGTTTCAGCATGGTTTAATGAAAATGTGAAAGATAAATTCATGGGTTGACCTTAGAAACGTGCTTCTGTGTTTGCTTTGCTGCAGCCATATCAAAATACGAGACTTTTGGATTTAAGGTCGCGGTGATTGCCTCCATTGTGAGCTGTGCCGTCATTCTGCTGATGTCCATGGCTTTTTTAACTTGTTGTCTTATCAAGTGCGTGAAGAAAAGTGAAAGGCGGAGGACTCAAAGGTATGTCAAGAAAAGATTTTTAAAACCGGCGTAAGACTGTACATGCTATGAACCCCATTGCTGTGATAGCAGAGGGCTTCAAAGGACTTGATGCTCACACCACCACTGTGATGTTAATTACTTAAAATCCTTAATTTGTTAGGCTTTAGGCATAGAAAGACTTGGAATTCAAGACTATTTAGGCACCTAATGTCTGTTAGTATCAGATGACCTCAGTGGGCCTGGGCAGATCGGGATTTACCCGGGATTATGCAGAACTTGCTGGCCCAGTGTTTCTCTCTTTCAATTATTTAAGACTGGCCGCGTTCTCCCTTCTTCTCTCTCTACTTCATTTATTTCCTTTCTTCTCCTTGAACACTGCTGGGAAAATTAGTCTACCCATGCCAAAACCATCAAAGCCCTCACCATCTGCAAAGCATACTTGAAGCTGTCGCAGCGCTGTGCTGGAAGGACGTAGGATTTTGTCTTCTGGCTTGAAGTGCAAGACAGCGACCAGGATTATAAACGGGCATGGGAAGAAGTAAAATTCACCAATCCGGTCCATTATAAAACCTCGGTGTGAAGGGTGACCACATCTGGCTGGACGCTAAGGCTGAGCCACTGTTGCTCCTGAGAGCATCCGTCCAACGTCACCGCTGCAGAAGGCTTCCACAGGCACCTCTTCTCGTTTCCCTCTCACCTTTCCTGCTCGTTGTCCATAACTCGGTGGGGTGGCCGCACCCTGTCCTGCTGATGCCTGCTGTGCGGCCGCTAACCCGCGCTTCTCGTTGGCTTTAAGCCTCTCCTTGCTTCAGAGAAGTGTTTGGAGTGAGGTGGGGTAGCGGTGGAGTAGAGGGAGACTGGGGAGGGCACGAGTGAAGGTCTCTGCTCCGAGCTGTGTTTTATCTAGAGCTGCGTGGTAACCAGCTTAGTGGGCAAATTCTGTCAGTTCCAAATCTGATTGGAACCAAAATACAGATTTTTCTATTTCCCTTGAAAGGATTTTGTGAGGCAAAAAAAGAAAGTCTTTGGTGTCATTCATAATATTAACTTTTCACTGATAGCATGAAATAATTTTTGAAATGAAAGGGCTGATTGATTGGCATTTTTGGAATTACCGCTTTTCTTTTTGATAAGAGTATTCATATCAAAGTCCTTGTTTTTCATCTATTTTAAATAGAGTTTTGTCCAAATTAGCTGTTCACATGACTTTGATGATTTGATATCTTTCTCCTACGAAAGAAAAGCCCTTCACACCGGACGTTTTGACCTGGTTCTGTCATCAGGACATAACATGGTTCCCTTTGTTGGGAGCTTCTCGGTTCCCTGCTGCCCTCTGCCCTCCTTTCGCTGCCTCCTGACGGAGCTGCTCCAGCCTGGCCCATCTGGGGGGAACCCCATCTCCTGCGGGGGAACCTGGGGGCACTGAAGACATCGGGTGGCTTGGCCCCGCCAGCAGAAAGCAACTGAGATGATGGAGGAACCGTCCACGTCACGCGAGAAAGAGTAACACATCCCTGTATGACACTTGCTCGGCCCGCAGCCGGTGCTGCAGAGCGCCAGATGTGCAGGTCGCTGCTGCAGCGGCGTGAGGGTCTGCATGAGAGAGGACCTCTTGTGAGGTTGGTTGATGCAGTTGGAAAACGTGGATCGACTTTTGGATGCACAGAGCATTCATCTGAAGAGAAGCTGCGGGCTTGATGGCACTGCAAAATGGGAATGCTTGGTAGGGGACTGGTTAAACAAGTGTCTCTTAGGCCACCTCTGAACGAAAAGGCAGCCTGTACCTGTGGGGCAGGGAGGATGTCCTCATCCTGCCTTTAGCTTTGAAGCCTGCCTGTCTGCTTTTTTTGGCTCTTTTAGTTGATCTACTAGAAGAGCTCACCTCTGCCTACAAACCTGTCCTGCAAGGTATCTGTTTGCTGATCTTCGAAGTGCCATCTTGTGTTTTATCCTTGCATTTGGAGAGAAGGAGGACAAAGGCTGCTGAAAAGCCTCGCATGACGTCGCCTCCTCGCAGACCTTGTCCCGCTGCGTGAGCGTAGCTGCCATGTTCTCTGGTAGGAGCAGGATTGCATCCTGAGAGGACAGAAGTGACACCAAAATCAGCATCGCCAGCCCTCACACTTTAATCTTGTCCCATCAGCTAGCGTGAATGTCTGTGATTACGTGAATCTTGGACTACTTTTAAAAAACGAGAAAAGAAATCGTGATTTTTTTAAATTTTTTTTTTTTTTACCCCAGCGTTGTAGAGAGCAGCATGAAAAGCTCCTTGAGCATTTCCGAAAGGGAATCCTGACGGCAACCGAATAAGCCCTGCTCTTAGCAAAGGCAGCGTTACACCTGTCTCCTCCGTTTTTAAGTCAATTCATCTTTTCAACCTGCCTGGTGATGTTTGAACCCTTAGGAATGGCAGTGCTGCCAAAATTCAAAGAAAATACTTTTTTTTCTGAAATAGTTTATTCCATAAAGTGGGGATGGTCTGTGGTGTTTTCACGTACAACAGGATCTGGCCTGACATGTGTCCATGGGAGCATTGACACAACATCACACCTTAAGTGACTTTCCCTATTATCTATAGTCTCCAAATCCACTGAATCAAATCGACATAATTATTGGGGTTTTGTTCCTTTGAACTATCCACAGGCACTCTTAAGAAAATTGCTCTTTTTGTTTGTTTCTTTGCTTGTTTTTTGAGGAGTGCTGGGTAATACTTAAAATAACACCATATTACAGAATAATATTTACGCTATTTAAGAACCCACCACCTTAAAGTATTGAACTCTCTGGAAATTTGGCTTACACTTGAAGTTCAGCATACGTTTAAGTGCTGTCTTCAGTAAACCAGGATTTAGGTTGAAGCTCTAGCGAGTCGGGGCTGTGGTCAGACAGAAGCTGAGCTAGGCGCCCGTTTGTCGCGGTAACGTGTTTTACCCCTTGCTGTATTCACAGAGATATGCAGCTGTGGTACCAGCTCAGAGCTGAAGAACTAGAGCACATGCAAGCTGCTTACTTTGGTTTTAAGGGAAGAAACAACAACAACAGCAACAAGAAACTCAGGGATAAACCCGTATTCGATGATGTGGCTGACATGGCATACGAGAACCAAGGCTTCTATAGGTAAGGCTGTTAAAAGACAGTGGGTTTCGAGGAGTTTGTTGAACACATTTTAGAAAGGGGATTCCTCGAAAATGCATTTTAAAGGGCTGGCCCTGAGGAGGACGGGATGCCCGTGGGTCGTCGGGGCTTGTCCTTGAACTTGCCCGTCTCGTGGGGAATTAATGCTGCCCAAAGGTGAGGCAGCAGGGAAGCTGAACGTGACCTCCCTCCTTACAGCTCCTTTCTGCTCCCCCAGGAGCGCCCGGTTAAGCCTGGTCTGCAGGGGAGGTTGCACCAGATAAACTGGAGAGAGGTTTTTAATTGGCTTTGTTAAATTGATGCTAAACTGCAGCAGGAGAGTCACTACTCTGCGGTGGTTAGTGGTCTCCAGGTGCCAGCCCGCCTAAGAGCCTTAGGAGAGGAGCCGGCCGGGGACACCTGGGGCTGCTGCGCGGCTCAGGGTCAGCACCCGGTATTGCCATTCATCCCCCGCTGACCGCAGAAGCTCTCTAGAGAAATACCGTTCCATATCAGGGTGTGCGGGGCAAACACAACGGGATCCCCATCCGCACGGCGGCGTGAATGCCCGCGGTGCCCGCAATGACCCCGGGCTGCTCCAGAGAAATGTCCGGGCTGCGATACGGCGCAGCCCTGCCGTGGGCGCTGGGCACGGGTGGGGTTTGTGTCAGACCAAAGTCACCTCTGAACATGTCCGGATGTGGCACGCTGGCCGTGTTGTTGCCAACAAAAGACAAACAGAAAAATGAATACGTGATAAATTCTAATCGCTGTTTTGCTATTACCATTCATATAAACACGCGTCATTGCGTCTTTTATATCCTTTGGGTTCTGCTTCGTCGTCGTGTACGATAATATGTAGCACAACCCTTGTTTGCTTTTAATTCACTGCTCACTTGTACAGCTTTTATGTACAGCAGTATCTGTGATTTGTAGTGGTTACCTGCAGAAAACAATTTTATGCAGATTATAAACCTGCTTCCATGTCACAGTGCAGCTGGAAATTATATTCAAATGGAGCACTTGCACAAAAGTCTGTTGGCTGCTTAATCAATTCCTAGCTTTGGGTGATTTCAGAAAGATGTATAAAGCTAATTAAATGCTGATGATAACCTATACAGTTTTTAGAAGACTTAGGATGCAATTTTTAATTTTGGGCAACTTCAATCTGCTCCGATGTTAATGTTTTGTATAAGTGCAATCTGCTTTTAAAATAACGTGGATAAACTTATAAGGGGTTGTAAACAGAGGTTCGTGCTCTGCTGGAGCCTCGAGCTCCTCCTGGGTTCTTATCTGCACCACTCCACAGAGCAGAAGCTGCTGTATTATGTTTACCAAATTCTGTACACCTTTTCTTAACTGAAAGTAGCAGGGAATATACAATTCCTCTGGATAAGCAGCTTCTCTGGGGCCAGAAATCAACAAGTTTATTAGTTCTTTAGAAAACTGGAGAATGTGTAAACTTCAGTGGGGAATTGCAGAGGACGGGAGGAGGAAAGCCTCTGAGCTCTTTTTTTCCTACGGAGAACAACGCACATGCTATGTTAAATACCGGCGTGCACACCCACCTCCTGGCGCGTGAGGTCCGCTGTTCATCAAGGTCTCCTTTATTTCCACCATGCAGAGGTGATGTGATCCTGGCTAATCACTAGCCGGAGCAAAAATCAGCTAGGAGAGCTGGCGTATTAGCGTGCGCACCCCGGAGCCAGAAGTCTAGCCGTTTCTCACGCAGAGAACGGGCGCTGCCTCTATTCAGAGGTGGAAATGGCACTGAAGCTGTTACAGACCCTGAATAAAACTGTCTTGGAATTGCTTTAGGAACAGGCGTGACCCTCCAACAATTTGTGCCTTGTTCCCTCTCTTCACTCAAATAAGATCTATTTAATCAAGGTTAGTAAAAGATGCTAATTTCTACTGTTTAATTCTGTGAAATGGGTACATGCGCAGGATGAGACATGGGAATTCTGCTAACCTGTGTCGTGCCAACTCTTGAAGATGACAAATGATCTGTCAGCTTTGTGTTTTCACTTGCAAGACTTATTTTTTGTGTGTAGTGAATTAGGCTTAAGTTTCATCATCCTGTGCACGTCCGGCTTATGGGAAAAGCAGGACAGCGCAGGCAAATCCCTGGTGAGGTGCAAACGGGAAGCTGGCTTATGCTGGGAAGACCGGTGTGAAAGGACATGTTTACTGCCTGGGTTATTTCTGCAGTACTTTTCTTCGTTTAACGTGAAGTGGACGTGCTGGCAGCCTGTGCTTGGAGGAAATCTCTACCCGTGTGGGTGTTGCTGCTGTGGTGGAGCTGTTACAGCGTTGAGCGTCCGAGGAAATAAATAAAGGCATGCAGCGTGGTTGGAAAAAAGCAGCAAAGCTGAGAGCAGGCAAGCCCGAAGGGAAGGTTGTGTGTATTGCTGCGTGCGTCTGAACCAAAGTGTGTGCCCATGGTCACGAACAAGCCAAAAGATAATTTAACCAAGCTCCTCAAGGAAGGTTCAGACTTGACATGAGGAAGCATTTCATTACCGAGAGGGTGGTCAAACCCTGGAGCAGGCTTCCTGGAGAGGTGGTCGGTGCCTCTCCAGGGGTTCAAGAGGCATTTGGACAATGCCCTTAACAACAGGCTTTACGTTTTGGTCAGCCCTGAAGTGGTCAGGCAGTCGGACTAGATGATTGTTGGAGGTCCCTTCCAACTGAAATATTCCATCGCATCCCATCCCATCCCATTCTTGTGCTAACGTTGCAGACATTTGGAGGAATTTGTGCAATGCATCGCTAGACCTCTGAGCAAATCAGCAGTCCTACTTTGTTTTTCTAATGCCTTCCTCCCTGCTGATCCCTTCCTCCCTGCTGATCCCTTCCTTCCTGCCTTTCCAGGGTTGCAGGACGCGTTGTTCTCTGTGGTACAGCCATGGGAAATGGCTCTGCAACTCACTTAGAAGGGGAAGGCTGAGAGATGAGTGGTGCCCTTGTCTGAGAAAGGAGTGGGTGGAGGTTTGGCAATTTATGTCGTTTTTACGATAGCGTTTTCTTAAAGCAAACTGTTCTGCTGCTTCTTCATGTAACATATGAAGTATCTGGAAGAGTGAGAACTCCTCCACCCTTGAAGAAGACCCTCTTGAGTATATCTTAGCCTATTTTTGACTAGAAAAGGATGTAGGTCATGCTACTTTTCAGACTTAATTGAAATAGTTTTGGAGATTAACTAGAGATTAACATTTTGATTCACCACTTGAAGGATCAAAAATATTGTAAGAACAGATAAAATAAAAAGCCAATTCTTTCAGGTAAGCCAATATAAAATAAAACAAAAAGCCAATTCTTTCAGACAGGTAAGATATTTGTTACGGTTTACAGAGTAATTTAGGATTAAAAAAACTATCATTTGTTAGAGTGGTGCCTTAGTATGCCGATGAGATAATTTTGCTGTACCGAGGTGACATAATGTGGATGCAGAATGCTGATGTACAGCAGTTATAAATAACGTAGAAGCCCAGCTGTTGGACGGTGGAGGCTCCAGTGTGCTGTTCTGGACCTGTCCGCCACAAAATGAGATCTTTTTCCCCTTGTGTTTCAAGCATGGAACAAATGTGATGAATGTACAGTTTTACAGGGAAATGTTGAATTCTAGGGGCAACTACTGTAATTATAATGAGCCCCATTCTGGCTTCTTGGCTTCTTGAACAAATTGCTTTAAAAACCTGAGAAATATGTGTACAAATACCTGGGATCGCTAACTACAGAATGCAGTCACTGTCGATGCCACCTCTTTCATTTGGAAGTAAGGAATCATAACGAGGATAAAAATACCAATTTTTGGCAGAAAGTCTGACATGCAGGAGCTGCAAGCATTTACAGCATATTTGCTCTTTTATACTATTTGAAGAGCTAACTAATACTGAGCAGGGCAAGCCAAGTTACAAGGCGTGGGGCCGCTGGGAGGGATGTGTTTTCCCCAGCGTTGCTTCTCAGAAGTTTAGGGCTTAGAGCAGAGATAGCAGGTTGCTGCGTGATGCAGAGGTTTGAGACAGATTAGCTGAAGAAAAGGGTCTGTCATTTCTGGGAGGAGATTAGCTGCAGCTCTGGGCCGCGTAGTTAGAGGAGAACCAGGTGCACGAACCTCCAAAACAGCCCCCCGGGAGGATTTGCGAGGCAGAGGCAGGGCTTGCCGCCATGGGGATATGTGGGAATAGCTCCTGCAGCCTGGCTGCAGTACGTATCAGGAGAAAAGCCTAAAATCAGTAAATTATATTCTGCGCTCCTTACCATTTTAAGATTTAAAAGCCTTCCCAGTTCTTGCATGAGAATGAAACCGGGAGTGTCGGCATTGTCTGTTCGCAGCGAGACACGCTCCTGAAAGCAGCAGAGCACCGCGCTCCTGCTCGGGGTCGGGCGGGCGCAGTGGGTGCCCCCGGGAGAGCCCTGGCATCGGGGGCGTCCGGCATCACAGAGGAGCTAGGCTTTGAAACACGGTCCTGGGTTAAAGCACTTTTTGAAATGGGTATGTTCCTGAGCAGGATATGTTATTTTTGAGTCAGTTATCTTCTGATGAAGAATAATACCTGACCCTGCAGTAACCACCGCCCGAGATGAACTGTCCTCTTCCCCCCCCAGCAAACAGCCGTGCAGGAGAGCTGGGACTCGGTCAGCCGCCCGCGCACGCAGGTTGTCCTCTGCCCCACGACAGGCACAGGCCAAAATACCCGTAAAGAGAAGCTCAATGACAGCTGTCCTTCCTCTGTGCCAGCTACGGGTGATGTTTGAGAGATGGAGGTGAATCTCAGCAAGAGATGATACCGGTGTCGAAAAGAAGAGCGGGGTCACCCTGCGCGGCACGGGGGTACCTCACCTGGAGCTGTTCCCCGGGGGAGGGGTCGGTGCCAGCGGGTTGAGGCCAGTTTGGCCTTGGGCTCCCGTGCCTGGAGTAAGGCGGAGAAACTCCAGAGCTTGTGACTCCCAGACTGAAAAAGCAGCCTCCTCTTTTCCATTAAGGAGTCCTTCCTGTTCTATTAAGTAGTACTTCCTCTAGGAGAAATCAGAAAAATATGTGTAACTGCTGTGAGAGCAAACAGCAACCCTTCTTGGCGTGCAAAGACATTAAAGCACCGGGCACACTACTGTTTGAGCCATAGCGTATTTATGCATCAGCGTGCGCAGAAAGATAGCTGTCCCAGGAGAAATACAGATAGCTCATAATATGAAAACGCTGAGAGAGCTCGTTTCGGTTTGCATCAGCTTCCTAATTCTGGTAAGAAATAGCCACACCTAGGGAAGCCTCTATTTTCTTTGCTTTTTCAGCCCTGTAACCTGTCCTGGAATAGGTGCTCCCTTGACTCAGGGATGTGCCGTTATTTTGCAGGGGAGAATTGATGCTCCGGTATTTTCCACACTCAGGGAGAACTGAATTTAGCTGTAGACTAACCCCTTTTCATCCTGTCAGCTAAGACGACAACCAGAAAGAAACTAGTCCAGCTCAAAAATACATCTAAAGAGCAGCTAAGAAATTTGGTGATTTTTTTTTTTTCCCCCCTGGTGTGGAAGCATTTGGAAGAAGTTGTGCATTCCAAATTTGGACTGTTTTGAGGTGAATTATTTTACACAGCTCTAGGCCAAGTTATAAAACATTCTTTATGAAGTAGCTGATCTGACTGCAGGAGTGAGTCAAATGGAAAAGCCCATGTCTCAGTAGGTTTAAAGTCCCCTTTCAGATATCCACTACAGCTGGAGCATATTATCAAGAAGGAAAAAAATCTCTTCTGTAGAGAAACAGGCTAGTATATTCTCCCACAGAAGATATTTTTAGTACCTGAAATTTTTATACCGGAGCCCTTTCTGACTACAAGATGCATTACCAACGTACCTGGCAAAAAGCAAGTAAGGACAATCCAACAACAAAGATGGCCAAGTGAAAAGTTTTTGCAAAAAAAAATACCCCAAAGCCAGCGTGCTCTTAGGAGAGGGAACCTTTCTTTTTCAGTTGGTCCAAGAGCTCATACGCAAGGTTGGTGAAATTAGCTCAGTGAAATGAAATGTGTTTTCTTTTTCTCTTTGATTTAGCGGCTATAATGGTTGAAGTTTTCCACTACCTTGTGTAAAGGGTTGCAACGAAGGTACAAATCAGAAACTCATGTTGCTCTAAAAAACGTTCCTGTCTGCCCAGGCTGGCTGTAGGGCAAAGGGCCTTCTAGAAGTGTGGACAAGATGGGATGGGACACTTGGCCAAATGCCCCCTTGAGGGCACTTTCCCAGCTGCTTTCTGCCCTCTGAGCACCTAAGCGGAAGAGATGAAAAAGCTGAAGGATCTGATGCCCTTCTGCTAGCAGGGTAGTGTGGGGCAGATTTACCACAACGAAAGGGGACAACACTTGAAGAAATACTTGTTGAGAGACGAGCCGCTGCACAGCTCGATGGAAAACGTAAGCGGAACAAGAAAAACCTACCAGGACACCTAGAATGACTGCCAGGAGACGCGTCAGTGGGAGAACTAAGGGGGCAAAACGCCTTCTACAGCAGTGACCGAGTGCAAGGCTGTTAGAGGTCCTGGGCAAACGGGTGTATCTGGGCGCTCGTGAAGGCCAGCAGTCTCAGCAGAGAGCTGGGCCCTTCGCTCCCTCCAAACGATCCCCGCGTTTTCTTGCCTGATCAGTCTTGCTGTCAGAAATTGCTCCTGTTTGGCTGAAAGCGGGGGCACGCGGAGCTCAGCCCCACCGGCTCCTGCCGCCCGAGGCCGTGGGACACGTGCGGGATGGTTGGCACAGCGACCTGGAACATGAATGTGCCCCCCCGCCCTGCAGCTTAAATCGCAGAGACCCCCATGGGCTGCTCCCGGGGCCGTGGGGGGGGTGTGTAGGACCGATCATCCACGGTGGTTAATACTTCGCTGCATAAAGCATCCAGTGAAGTGGCTGCGAAGAGCAAATGGCCTGTTTGATACAATCGTACGTAATTAATGCGGTTCCCCACGTGTGCGACGTTTGATTGTGTGGCACTCGGGGCTGGAGGGGAGGAGGCCCGGCGCAGGCGAGGGGCAGATTTCCTTCTTGGGCTTTTATATAGATTGTCCCACCCTGCGAGTTGTCCCACCTTGAGCTTCTCCATTCACTGGGGGGTTTTTTCCCCTTGATTTGTTATTACCGTGCTCTGTGTTCCCCCCCGCCACCTTTCAGAGACTAACAGCTTCCCGTGCCTTTCGACAGGCGTGTGTCAGAGAAAGGTGAGGCAGGGGAAGTGAGCTGCGGTTTCACCTTGGGGCCCTGTCACAAAGGGTGGGACAGCGGGCTGCAAAGTCGTGCCCATGTCTGAATTTCAGCCTTCGTCGTCACCACAGCCAGCGTGGAGGGTGGGTGCGCAGCAGCATGTGCTTTCAATAAAGCTGCTATTATTGTTTTCGTAATGCTTCCATGATTGCCCCGGGGCCTTGTACAAAGTCACCAGACACACGGCAACAAAAAGATCCCCTCCCGTCCTCCAGTGTAAAAATCTGTTTTCAGAGCCGGTGCCAGCACCAGGCAGGATTGTGGTGGCCCCGCTGCTCTGAGTTCTCACACTCCTCAGATGGCCCTTCGCAGCGTTCTCCCCTCCGGCTGGGAACAGCTCTCAAGTCACACAAAGCAAAATTCTTGTGAATCCTCTAAAACCCACTGACAAATGTTACGGTGGCTGTTCTTCTCCCCAGCCGGGAGCTCCGACTTTATCTGTCGCACACAGTCCATCCTCGTCAGATGTGTTGTGCACCCAGCCAGGCTGTGCAGCGCCAAGCATCCCTGGGTGGGTTTGCGTTTCCAGACCAGCGTGCACGGAGGTCTCCCGACCCTCTTACCATGATGTTGTGAAGTAGCCCAGCTGGAAACTGGAGTGAAGGAAAGTTGAAGAGCTTGGCAAAAAGTCACACTTCTTTGGGATAAAGTACAGAGCTCCCGAGGATGAAAGTGCAAACCGAAGGCCGTGTCTGACTGATAGCCATGCGCGCAGGAGAGCGCGCCGTGTGTGCGTTTATCTGTCCCTTGTCGACACTGCAACCCTCTTAACAGCTCTTCTCAGCCCTGCTTAGGTAGAACTCCGTGACTTCACTGTCCCTCTGATGCCCACAGGGCTCGATGCACCGCGGTGAAGGGAGGGTGTCTGCTGTCACCTCGTCCTGGACTTATCTCAGTCAATGGAAGCTTAATAGTTCCTGAAATGGGAAGAAGAGGTTGCTTAGGCAGGAGTATAGTTATCTTCCAAGGACCGTTTTACCCGGTTTGGCTTTCTGAGTTGGTGGTGGACCGTGGATCACTGCAGAGTTTCACAATGCAGAGCTCTATAGGAGAAAACGTCAGAGCGGGATGAATGCTGCCCAGGTAAACTGTATTTATTGCACAATAACCAGAATACCTAGATTTGAACTACAGTCCTACCCCATGCAAAACTTTATCCCAGTTCTTCTCCCTGTACACGCTCTTTTGATTTTATTTTTATTTTGTTACTATTGACTGCCACTGCAAGAAGATGGAACTGAGTTCCTCATACTATAAAAAAAAAATAAACGCACAGTAGCAAGTAGCTCAGAAGATTCTCTTTCAGCAGTGAGATCTGCAGCATTGCTCCATGTAGCTTCTGTTCCCTGATGGCAGCCACAGGGGCACTCACACAGGTGTCCTGGTGCCCAGCACAAAGATACTTGAGGGCTTGTTGATGCAGCAAGATGAAAAGGCAAAGTTAAAACAGTACTGGTCAACACAAAGTGGATAAAGTTACCAGACTGGGGGTTTTTTTGAGAAATAGATGAGTTTGTTGTTGTCCAAATTACAGGTGGGTAAATTCTGCTTATCTGAGCACCTCTTTGATGAATCTGTTTAGCCTGGAGAAGAGAAGACTGAGAGGGTCAACACTTATCACTTAAGAGTGATCAACACTTATCAATATCTAAAGGGTGGGTGTCAAGAGGAAGGGGCCAGACTCCTTTCAGTGGTGCCCAGCGACAGGACAAGGGGCAACGGGCACAAACTGGAACACAGCCAGTTCCACCTGAACGTGAGGAAAAACTTCTTCCCTCTGAGGGTGACCAAGCACTGAGACAGGCTGCCCAGAGAGGTTGTGGAGTCTCCTTCTCTGGAGAGATTCCAAACCCACCTGGACACCATCCTGTGCAACCTGCTCTGGGTGATCCTGCTCTAGCAGGGGGTTGGACGAGATGATCTCCAGAGGTCCCTGCCAACCCCCGCCAGTCTGGGATTCTGTGAGTATATTCTGACTATGCTGATACAGCACCTGCTCACGTCAAATGCAGAGGTGTTTCAAAATAAATGCCTTTACACTGACGGTAGCTCGTGCCCCAGCTGGTTTTGTGATACAGCTTTCCAGCGAAGAGCAAGATTTATTCTCCTTTACGGGAAAGATGTATCTGCAGTATACCCACTCTGTACCAGAACAGCAAGGCCTCGGTTATTTGGTTTTACTTTCTGTAACCCCCCGGCAGTTCCTATATGTATGCACATTTTGTGTGTGAGCGTTTCTGCTGGCTTTCTGCACCTCATGATTGCAGAATGCAGCTTCTGTTTCCTGACCAGTGTTTCACATATGAAGGGGTAAGACCACGTCCTGGATGTGGGTGTGCAGGCTGCTGCATTCAGTGGCCAACACCGCCGGCTTCAGAGGAAGCCGGAGGACCACGTGAGCCAGCTCACCTGCAGCGAATGTGGGCCAAGCAACCTCAGCCTCTGCCCGGCGTGCAAGCAGCAGCCACAGAATAACTGGGGGGGGGGGTTACGAAAGCCCACGCGCTCAGGCTATGGTGATCTGGCACAAACCCAACGGGGCTGTGTCTTACCTGCCGCTGGTTCAGAGCTGCGTGCTTGAAGCCAGCTGCATCGTGCCTCTTGCAGCAGAGTTCAAGAGCAACCTGATCCCATCGCCCCGTTTTCCTGACGGAGTCGGGTGTAGTTTCCTGAGCACCTTTCCAGCAGCTCTGCCAGCTCTGTCTGCCGCTTCTCTGCCCACACCATCCCCTGCCAGGTTCCTTGCTGTCTGGGGCAGGAGCCTGTGGTCCCTTCTGGGAGGGCCAGGTGGTAGCCGGGTCCGGCAGTCGGGGACTAGCACAAGCCGCGGCGTGACCGTGCTGCACCGACATCGCTGGCAGTTCTGCAGATAACACCTCAGATCCCACGGAGCACAACTGGCTCTTGTGCTCCCAGCGGTGCTCCGCCAACCAAGCAAGGACTTTCCTCCTGCACCAGTCTCAGCGCTCAAGCGTTCGTAGTAATATTCTCCAGAGAGCGTAGCATTAAATTGAAGCTGGGGACTCGTTCGGTGGAAAACAAACAAACAACATCTGCCCCAACCCCAAATAAAACCAACCTCACAACTCTTTTCAAGGTCCGCATCAGCTTTTATGGAGACACGATTATTTGCCCCGCTGTTGCCAACTGGTTTTTATGCTAGGAGAAGTGAGTCCACATGTTACAGCGCAAGTTGTTTGCAAAATGCCTGATGTGCAAATGGAATGGATTAGAAAGTTCTGTATCCTCACCAGAGCAAATGAAACCGAAATAACTTTTCCCTTTATGCTTACAGGTTCCAGGAGGAGTGGACTCGGGAGGTCATAGCTTCTGGGTGTTGCAAAGACAACGACCATCTGCCTAAGTTAACCGAGAGCAGAGGCGTACCCGTGAAACAAGCTGTACCGGGACCCGGCGCTGCGGTACAGGCGGTGAATTCAGTACATGTCGTTGAGGTCTATGGACACAAGGATGATTCTAACAAACCGAGCTGTCAGATACCTGGATAGCTGGTGTCCGAAATACAATTGCTCCTCTGGACCAAAATGAAATTTGGATAGAAATATGTGCCTTAAAGACAACATAGAAAGTTCATTATTCATATGAATTTGAGAGTTTTCTATATTCCAAGATGTTTATTTAACAGAAATGCTTCAAGGTCTGATAACAAATAAAAAAACGCTGAGGCGGGCAGTCCGTAGCCATTCTCTGCGGTGTGCTATGATTTGTGACCATGGCAAAAGCATAATATCGTTCTGCTGTACATCTAGAGAGAAAGGGTAGCCAGTTTGTGTATTTGCTCATACAAAGCCACTGATGATAATTACACATTCGTAAGATCGCAGCCTTCTTTTAACCAGTGTTTTTTGTAAGCATTTCAGAATGAAAAATCCCCCATATTTTTACACAGTAGTATGATAGAAATACAATAAAATTTTGGTTTTAATTAAAAGCCCCCATTGTTTTGTATCAAGAAGGCCTTTTTGTTTAATTCATCTGCTCTGCATTCAGAGACCACGTGAGACGGGGTGCAGCAGAGGCACGTCTCCTGATGCACCAGCCTGCCGGAGAGGGGAGAGCGTATGGAGATGTGCTGCCTCGCCATGGCACACTTTGCCCTGCAAGGGAACGTACCATTGAGCACCTATAGCTGCTCTTCATGTCGGTGCGAGAGAGCAGCCAGTGTGCAGGTTTGCGGGGGGAAGGTGGCGCAGCCGGTGTGCAGGTTTGCGGGGGGAAGGCGGCGCAGCCTTCCCGGAGCAGCGTGGCTCAGCCGGTCGCTGCAGCATCCCTGGGAGAGCACTCCAAACAAAGGGGTCATGCCGGTTTTTGGAAACCTGCCACCTTTTCCTGTTATTAATCTGTTCGCTGTGTGAGGAAACAAGGGTGGGTTTTTTTTCTTGTTTTGTCCAGTTTGGATAGTTAACTGATACGGCTCTCATTCCGCTGTTTGTCTGCACGCACATGTGTATCTTACAGTTACGCAGTATAGTTATTTTTGTTCAAGTTGAAGCCTCATTTATTCTCCTGTCATCACCTGTCTGATGGGTATTGTCACATTCCTGTCATGGTGGAAATATGATCTTATAGTAAGCTCCAGTAATTGTTTTATTGTGTATCCCGCTTGTTACGAATCAGTATCCTCTTAAGACCTTCAGTTCTGAAGTTTTCAGTTTTGAAATTCAAATTACTGTAGCTTACTGGCAGGCCTAGAAATGCCCTGTTCCATCCTGGCCATGCTCGGCAGGGATCAAAAACACATGCTTGAACTTCAGCTGTGTTGAAGTTGCAGCAACGGAGGGGGTTTTGTTTCTAATAAGCTCAGTTCTTCTATACGTTACACTGCACCCCTGCAACGCACTTCTTAGCTTGTGCTGCGAAAAGGAGAACGGCTATACATCTCAACGCTTGTTCCAAGTAAGTTCTCAATTCATTACGTTAATACTAGCCAATGTTTATCAGGTCATATTTGTGCCGCGAGCCATTTTGCCTGCAGGTTTTCGGTACCCTGCCAGACCCGGCCAGCTTCCGTACACAGCGCTAGCTTCGGGCTGCGCGCGGGGCTGGCACTGGCCCCCTTGCCTGTCCCATCGGCCACAGGCACCCCCAGCCCGGCCACAGCCACGCCAGGCAGCTCGCAGCGTCGCTGGGGATGTTTGGGAGGATGCAAAGGGGTCAGAAAGTTCTTGAGGAGACGGGTTATGAAGTCCCAGCACCAGGCAGTCCCTAAGAGGGGCCAGCCGGGTGAACGAGAACGAGACGTGAGGATGGGAAATCTCTGCTCCAAGCTGTGCACTCCAGCCGTCGGAGCGGCTGTCATTGATGAGATTTTGTTACAGGGCTTTGGTTTAGCAGAAACTTATGATTTATTAATATTTTTGAGATAGGTCACAGTATTAGGTTTTATAATTATTACCAGCACTTAATCAGCAGCCAGTTTAACAGAGTGATGCCACAGAATTTGTTACAATCGAAACAGTGACTTAGTTAAAGATTTGAGAATGACAAGGGTCGCCCAAAACTTACGGCAGGGTTGCACACACAGATGGGGGTTAAATCAAATCACACGTACAGACAGGCAGACAGACAGTCCTGGCTCAAACTGCAGACAGACAGGTAAGTAGTTCTGAACCAAATTGCGCGTGCACACACACACACACACACACACACACAGACAGAGGCGAACCTGTGATTAACATTTCCCTTTCCGTGAGTTTCACTTTTATGCACCAGCACTCATCAACGGGTGGGCAGTGAGCCTCAGGACATCAGGCCTTTGAGTCCTCATGAAATTATCGATGGACGGTCTTTGAATCCTGGTGAAATCTACCCTGAGAGGTGTCCCAGCTCAGGGGAGACACTGGGTCACACAGCCCGCTGCCATCCCAGAGAGCTCAAGGGTCTCACTTGAGGGAGGTGTTCAAGGCCAGGTTGGATGGGGCTTTGGGCAACCTGGGCTAGTGGAGGGTGTCCCTGCCCATGGCAGGGGGTGGAATGAGATGGGCTGTGAGGTCCCTTCCCACCCAAACCAGTCTGGGATTCTATGATTCTATGATTTTGGATCTCAAGATGATTAGCTTTGGTCAGGATTCTCCATTCTGGTCACAGTTGGAGCCATTCTGGTAGGCAATTCAGAGACCAGGTAGCCCAAACGTGGCCAAGGGGTGCCTGGCCACCCCAGCTCCAGGCTACTGTGCTTGGAACCAAGATAACAGCACAGCAGGAGTTCTTCCCAAAGTGGGCATGGCTTGTCCTGACTGCGCATGGTTTATCCTGACCGTGCGTGGCTTGTACTGCCCGTGCACGGCTTGTCCCGACCATGCATGGCTCGTCCTGACGTACCATTCAGGCAGCAGATGGCCCAGGAGTGGCCAGAGTGCCTGACGCCCAAGTCACTGCACTTGTCTCCGGGATATCAGCCCCACGGGGCTCACCCTGAGCTCTCAGAGTGGCCAGGGCTGCACCCCCACAGCGGCAGCCCTTCCTCTCTGCTGGCCTGGGGCTTTCCGGCAGGACAGCCGGGATGGCTGGGCTCCATCCGCCAGAGGGAAGGGTGAAAGGAGCACAGAGAGGAACAAAGGCTGGGAAAAGCAGCCAAGCGTCTGAGAAGCTCCTATATATATGGCTGGTATGTTGGAATTAAATGCAAAGAAGTTAAAGACTTTCCACATAAATAAAGGGTACAACTTAATAAGAATTACTGGTGCTTGTGGGACCAGCGATAGGAGCAGGATCTCGGCATAGTAAATGACAGCTTGTTCCAGGTAGGACACGTGAGAAGAAAGGTCTATATATTCTCTGAAGTGAACTGCCCGTTAATTAATGCCTGTGGTTGGAGAACAAAGGGCGAAGAAGCGTGGAGCACGGGCTGCTGGGCATCCAACACTGACTGCCATTAGGAGAAATTTGCTTGGGGAAATGACAGAACCATCTTTAATATCGGGTGACTTTATTTGTCTAATGCTCTGCTGGAAAAGTGTACAGCCGTCAGGAGTTCAAACAGACGGCTTGGTGACTGCTTTAGGTCTGAAAGTGGTGGGAAGGGGTGGCACTTGCTTCTGACTATAGCAGGGAAAAACTTGTCAAAAATCAAAAGTGATATTTGGCTGAATGTGAAAATAAGTGACAGCACATTTTTAAGAAAAGGAAGAAGAGCAGCAGAATAAGGAAAATGGACTAAAGGGCAAATTTTGACATACCGAAGTAACGAGTACAAAGGATCTATGCAGAAAGGGTCTGATGGAGCGCAGGGGGGCTGGCAGTCGCTAGCAGAGACTGTTTAAAGGCATGCCAGACAAACCCAATGCAGAGGACAGCAAAAATCCGACGCAGCTGCCTCAGGAACTCCGAGGACGTGAAAATCAGAGCAGAAAAACTCAAAAAAATGGAAACGTGGCAGATGACGGAGGAGCAGCACAAAAAGAGGTGAGTGAAGCTGTTCAGAAAGGAAAGACATAACGCGAGTTACAGCAAGCAAGGGAAATGAAACGAGAAAAATACCACGGAAGAAACAGAGAGTAAAACTACAGATACTTCTTGGGAAAAGCAAAAATGGACCCAGAGTTGAAAACCACTTGACGTCTACTCTGGATCAGGCATCACTGAAAAGTTCACTGGTGAATGCAACGGATTTTAACACAGGCCTAGGACTGCAGCCTAGAATAAGACAAGAAAAAGATCACAAATATTAAGATAAATTTGATTCCATAATGAAATTAATCCCAAAGCACTAAGCAATACTTGAACCATCATCGATAAAGCTTCAGGAAACTGAAGGGACAAGAGAGGTCTCAGAGGATGGGAAAGGGCAAATCTAACTTTTAACAAGGGGAGAGCAGAGAACCTGAGGAAGTACCAGAACGAAGGTGCCTTTCTGATACCCGGGGTGCAGGACAATCACTTTGCAAAGAAGGCACATCTCAGCCTACAGAGTTGTGGGCGTGGGAGGGAACTGGTCTGTCCTGCGGGTAATACCATGCCGGACGCTTTAAAAGCAGGAAGGGTACACGTGTGGAGGGTGGCCCAGTTCTGCTTGATCCTGCCTCTCTGTAGCTCTTTTGACTTTCCTTCCTCTTCCACATCTCTGCAATTACGTTAATTGGATTTCATGATTTAGCTCCCTGGCATTTGAATTTTATCACGTGGCTTTAAAATGCGGGAATATGATTGCACGTCACTGAAATAAATTCCGTTGCTGGGATGTCTGGGTCTCCACACGGCGTGAGGAGGGAGCCCCGTTACCCTGCTCTACAGATCAGGCCAAGCCAAGTAACGTGTGATGGGGGACAGCAGAACCTCGAGATGACAAGGACACTCATAGCCACGGGAAGCCGAGGGAGGGTAGGTGGATTTACCGTCTCTGTGCCAGAGCATTGGATTACTATCATTTATTTATGCGTCTAACACAAGAGGCAGCAGAGTTACAAGAAGATAAGCAGCACCACCCATACTGTTTCCCTAAGATTTGTGGCTCGGTTCTCTCTGGGACTGTGCTTAGTTTATGACGGCTGCACCCCCTGGAGTTAGCTTTATTGCTCATGTAAACATTATTTATTGTCAGAAGGAAAATAAGTGCTGTGCAGGAAGGAGATGAAAGCAGCTGAGAATCTAAAATAGACATTTAAAAACTCGTATTTATTAAGTTAACCCTTAAATGTTTGCCAGCCAGCAGTTACAGCTGGATTCAGGCTCCCATTTCTGCTACACAAGACTTGCATTTCCTTGTGCATTTTATGGAACTGATGGCTTGCACTTAAAGAACAAGATAAAATGCTACAAACTCCATAAACAAGCACAAGACAGCCCCTCCCTGCACGCATGCTTGTAATTTAATTGATGTACATTACAGTATGACTGAATAATTCTTCACAGATTAAAAATCTGGCAACAGTGCTTATCAGAGCAATTGCTATTTGCATTCCCTCACCCTGTATTTAAAAACTGTTCCTAGAGCGGGCAGCTGTGCTGAGGCTGCTGCGCTGGTCTGGTGTTCAGCTTCCACTGCTTGCAGAAAAGACAGTTTTTAAGATCTTATGCTAAATACTAATCAGGGAAGGGGTTTTAAGGCAGCTGACAAGCTATTTGCTATAGAAGGGTATCTGATCCTTACGTCCTTTTAAATGAAAATCCATTCTTTGAAACTAAGGAAAGAACGCCTCTGCCGTGCTGGAAGCCCGGAGTGCCTGAGTCTGGGAAGTGCTGGGCGCTCTGCATGGGAACCCAGCGAACCCCGTACCTGCAGCAGCAAGTTCTCACAGAAACATCTCTGGGAACACCTTCTTGTATCTGGGGGACATCACAGAGCATAGTGTTGCCACATCCCGTGGGTTTTGTCACAAGTCTTGTGATACTTCTCTTCTTAAGACACAAATGGTAGAGTTGGATGAATATGTAAAAATCACAGCTTCTATTTAAAAATAAATAAGGATCTCACACGTGTATTTAGAACGAGAAGTTTCAGTCCTGAAGTGTCAAACAACAGAAGAAACACACAAGTCTGAAGTTTTTTTTGATGGTAATGACGTGATTGGGGGGAGGCCTGACTCATGATTCACGAATACTTGAAGCTATCAAAGGTATGTATGACCTTGACACATCTTCTATGGTTGAAAGAAAGGGAAAGACTACATTTTGGTCTGGATGGAGCAATCAAGCTTGGGATGGACACCAGGGTACCTACTGTAGAGTTAACACTGCTTTCATGGAGCTTTCCACGTGGATTTATGGACATGCAGGCTTTCTCCTGGACACCTGCCCCATGGGTATTATCCTGGAAGTCTCTAAAGGTGCTGTTTTCCTCAGGATGCTCTGCTGCTGTCGGTCTAACTTTTGGTTATGGGCTAGAATTGTTCAAAGCTTCCGTGAGAAGTTCAGAACCCAGAAAAGAGGCAGGACTGTGACACTGATTGAAGGTGACAATCTGCAGTAGGTGGTCCATACCCCTGGTCTGACATGGCGCAGCACAGGAAAGCAGGAGCCCTCTGGTTACACCAGACATCGGCGGCAAAAACAGGATATAAATGACTGATGGTTTGAGGTGGAGAGGAGGCAGAGATCTCTAACAATTTTGCTTCCAAAACATCCCAGTCATCAGTGATGCCTTAGAGCTACTAAATGAATCTGCTATAACTTATTGTCAGATTCAAATGGCTTTTGCAACTATTTTTTTAAACAATGTCACGCAGCATGACTTTTTAATAACTTTAATTAAATGGCAGATGTAATTGAATCTTCTGCTTGAAAGGACCAAGAAGGAAATTTGGTGACACGCCAGTTGGTAGCTTTTGAGATGACTTACAGTTGCATCCTTTCGTAACACTGATAGCTCAGCAAGAAGCTGTTAAACTCTGATATTTATTTTATTGTTTTAGGCATTTCTTAAGTGTTCCGTGGAAGTTTCAGGGAAGATCCACTTAAACGCTACCTGATGACATCTGGTATGGTTTACAAGTTATCTGCAGAATGTACATTATATTTACATACCATAGTGCAATAGTTCTTGTGCCCAGAAAAAAGCCCTGCGGAAAGAGCAGAAAGCAACGCCACAACAAGCACCCTGCAGGTGGAGGACCTCCAGCCAGAGCTGAGACCTGCACGCTCGTCTGGCTTGCTTCAGGAAGGTGGCTACGCTTGACTGCCTCTATGGGACTGTCTCATCTTCAGCACGTTTAGTAACTGTTGAGAAATTTAGGAATTTTTTTGGTTTGGGAGTAGGGTAGGGTAACTCACGGATGAGCCAAAGTCCAGAAAAGCTAGTGATACATGTTTGAAATATCCTCAGGATTTGTTTCACCTCATCTTTGGCTCATTTCCCCACAAAAACCAACTTGACAAGTCAGACCACAGGCAAGGTAACAACCTCCAACAGGGGTAAAGTGACGTTCCTCTATGAGATTTTAATAAACCCTTGCTGGGGGTGGAGCAGTACCTTTCAGATTTAGGGTGGTATTTTGAGTTACACCTCACAACAGATGACTATGTAAACTCTGATCAAATCCTGTCCCCCTAAAAGGGATACGAGGAACCTCCTCTGTTCCTTCTTTCAGTAACATGAGGAAGTGATGTCTTCTACTTCTTTTTTAAGGGTTATTATGAAGAGAGAGCTGATTGACAGAGCCAGTTTTGAAAGGCTCTTGTGTAATTATTCCACAACCAGTAGCCATTTCTACCATCACGGCACCCAGAACGTACCAGCTGGTGGGAACGCTGTAGTCCCCAGCACCCCAGACATCAAGATGTTTCAGAAACCAGTCTCCAGTCCTGGTAGCTAATGCTAATGCAATGATGGAAATGTGAAACTCCACTGGCACAGCAGCAAGCAAGGCAGTGAACATTCATCCAGTGTAAAGCAGAGCAGAAGCAGCTTGTTCCCTGGATCCCTGATGCTATACTTCAGACTGCTCATGTGTTTCAAGGTCAAGGTTATACGGAAATGCTCACAGTAGCGTTTCCCACGGGAGTGATGCTGCACCTATGAGCTGGAGTCTGCAGTGGCTTCTAATCCATGCCCAGATAGATGCTGGCCTTTAATTCACAAAGCGGGTGGGTTGCACGCTGCCTGCACACCATCCTGCCTGTCCTTCCTGCCCGTGGTGGCCAGGTGAGGCACCGAGTCGGCGGGGTGATGCCTTCCGTGCGAGGACACTGTAGGCAGCAGGGCTTTGTTCTCTCCCTGGAGCTCTGCTGAATGTCAGTTTGCCAAATCTGGCAGCTGTTTATTTATACACCTGTTTTAAGGGGAGGATGCTCAAATGGCTTGCTTTGCTTCCTGCCTTCAAAGAATGTCAATGTTTTGGGGTTTTTAGGCAAAAAAAAAAAAAAAAAAAAGGGTTGAGTATTTTTTCCTCGTGTGTATAATTTGATTTGCACTTTACAAGGGATCAGATATTGAGCTAAGTGCAGTTTTGAACATGTATGTGAAGCTGCTGGCTGTTCATTATCCCATTTACAGCCAACACGGTAACTTCTGTAATATTTATCAAGATTTACGATCAGTATACAAGGGCTTATCCTATATGCTGACTTTTCCATTATGTCAGGAACAAGAGGTACTCAATTTTTCCACTATCCACATCCTCTTTTTGTTTTACTAACACTGTCAAAATGTCCAAGGATAGGGTGTCCTACAGCAGAATTGGGGTACGTGTAATTTACTCATGTAACGAATACAAGAAGTTAAAAGTGACCAGGGATTTCCAGACCCATGGATGCTGCAGGCTGTGATTTCACCCAAGTCGGTTCTGTTCACGTCTAATAGTTTGGCTTAACTGGTCAGGAATAAAGAGCTTAGAACTTGCAGCACAGCTTCTGCCTTTGTGTTCGGAGTCAGAGAATTGTTTTTCTTCATCTCCTTCTAACCAACAAAGAAATAAAAGGTGATTATACCAATAATAATTCTATGACGATATAACTAAGACTGGAAAATTACCCATTCTATATGCAAAGCGATCCTAGAAGTTATTAGCACACACACACACAGACAAAAAAATCCCATAACTTTGAGTAAACAAACATCTCGGTTTTCAGAGCTGATTACACATCCCTTAAGATCAACACCAAACTGCCGCTGGCTCCCCGGAGGGAAGGAGCAGCCCCACATTTGCCCTGCTGGGTCTGGGCTCCCCGCAGCCACGTCCCACATGCAGCCGGAGGCCTCTGCCGCCTGTGCACAGCCAGACCCGCTCCCTCCCGGTTTACTTTCGCTTCTCTGACTCGCCAGTGACCTCTGCTCATCCAGGCAAGGAGGACAGCGCTCCGGCTGCCCCGCTGTACGTGTACCGGGCACAGCACAAACCCCTGAAACCTATGGACGATGCTCTACAAGACATGTAAGTGCATATTGGTATTGAGGAACGGGGGCAAAATGAGCGGTCTGAAAATCGGAATCTGCAGGAACAAAAGCACGGAGCCAGGAAGGGCAGCGGCTGCGACGGGAATGGCCAGCCGGTCACTGCCTTCCCATTTTTTTTTCCTTCTTAGAGTCTGTTTTTATAAATGATTAGCTAACACTTGCTGAAGGGAGATTAGAGTGTAATCTGAGCTTTTAAGAAATATTTAATTGCAGTTTCTTAAACACAAAGGAAGACTTTGTTAAAGGAACTGCCTGCACTATCTGGATTTAATTTGTTCCTAAAGAGAGCCAGTCCTCTTCAGCTGTGGGAAAATAAGAAACCATACTGTGATTTAACAATTAACAGATAAAACAAGAAAACATTACATGCCGATGCAGCCAGGACAAGGGTAATATTTAGTAAATCAAAAAATCCACTCGAATAAACAAATCGGTCTGTTTAGCAGGAGAGAAACAGCAATGGCTTTTGAGATTAGCTAACCAGGAAGTACATCTGCTGTCCTTTGCTGGGAAATAAAACATTGTTCGGTAGGTCCCTTAGCTTCACCACTAAATTAGGAGATAGGAATCTGAAATGAATCACAGCGTTTTGGAGACGAGTTGGGCTCTGTCGATGCAGCACGCCTGCTGTCAGCAGGAAGCGAGGGCTTCGCACAGTGCCACTCAGTCTGGGAGCGGTTTGAAAAGCAGCATTACTCGCCTCAGAGAGCGTAAGGGTTTCGTAGCGCCGTTTGCATACAGCTCATCACTGTTATCAGCACCAAGCGCGTGTCCTCCATGTCCGGCTGCCCTCTTTGAATGTCACGGGCCGTACCGTGGGAGGGGAGTCAGTGGCCCGGCTCTGGCCAAGTATGTCCCCAGGGACGTGCCCCGCGCATGCGGATGGGTGTCCCTCCCCGCTGCCTCTGCCGTGCCTGTGCGACTCCCCGAGGACCTGCCTTTCCAAGGGAAACCTAACAGCGATACGGCTGCAGAAGTCTTGCGTGCCATGGGCATGAGGAGGAGATATATTTAACCCTTGATTCTTGATTCATTATCTGAACCTACAGGACAAAAATATCTCCAGGCAATGTGGCACTGTACACCGCGGCACTCCTGAATGATTGATTTTCACTTCCATTTCACTCACAGTGCTTGGAAATACTGTCTGCTAAAAAACATTTAAGATTTATATGAGAGATTTCAGTCTATGTCACATTAAGACGACCAGGCTTTCAGTTTTGTGGTTTAGATTCTGGTAGTGATTCCAGGGAAACTTTTTAGCAGAGCACAAAATGCAGTTAATTCACAACGGTATAAAATGGTCATAAAACCAAATCCTCTGCATGTCATACTACCCCTGCTTCTTAGTACAAGGCAACACCTCTTGCTGTAATATTTTAATATACATACTAAGCAGTCTTAAAAATATATAATGAGTTACAAAATGACAATTTCCTTTCCACGAGATGCCTGTTTCTGTTACTACAATACATTGCCAAAAATCACTCTGATACAGGCACAATTGAGGTGTCCATGTGCAATAATAATAATTTAAAAATCTATTTTCATGCTGTTCGGAAGATATGGATTCCTGAGGGTAAATGGAATAAACTCAGGATGTTTATTCATCTTCCCAAGGACACACACCATAAATGTCACAGCATCTGACAATACTAAAAATATTTCAGTGAGGTTTCTTCCCAAGTTCTTACACTTTCTAGATATCAAGAAGCTGCTTTCATTTGTGGTATGGAGGTGTAGACCAACATTTTGAAGAGTAAACGTGGGGATGTAGGTATCTCACTTGTTAATGGCGGTGCATATAATCCTGTGAGTTGGAGCAGATCTGGCTGGGCTCACCAGGAGGGTCTCTGGATGAGCCCCTCGGAGCGCAGGGGCGTGTGACGGGGTGCTGGGGCGGGACACTGCTCCCTTTGTGGAGCTGTGCCAGGCCAGAAACTCCACCCTGGCACTGAAAACAAAGGTGAGAGTATCAGAGAAAGAAATTATCCGGAAGAAAGCTTCAGGACTGACTGTGCGGCTAACCCTGCTGCCCCGCGACATGCTAGAAACGCCCCGGTAGGCCCCACGCACGTCTGTGGGGTTATGCAGGGTGTGACACTTCCTCCGTGAGACCACGAAGTGGCAGCACTCGCAAACTTCCAGCAAATTCCTTTTTTTTTTTTTTTTTTTTTTTTAACTCCCAGGCTAGCTGGAGCTGTCTCTCATCGGAGGGCGCACAGCGCGTATCCAAGCGCAAAGTCAAGTCCTCGCTAAATCCTCCCTCACCTCCCACTTGGCAACTCGTGCCTCCCCGGGTGGCTCCAGAAGTCCCGGCCTGTCAGTCGGGACGTGCTGACTTCCAGCTTCAGTGCTGCAAGGTCCCAAGACACGGCGCCGCGCGCAGCGAGGGGCCGTATGGTTTATTATCTCTCTGTTTAACCAGAGAGATATGCGGTACATCCGTATAGGCTTTCCACACGCTTGGGTTAAGATGGCACGGAGGCAAAATGGGACAAACCTTTCGGGCTCTCGTGGTCATCCACGCGATGGCGGTTTCCTGGGTAAGGGTGTGCCGTGGTGCTCAGCGACCTGCCACTGAGGAGGAGCAAACTGGTTTAGTAAGAGGCGTCTGTGCGAGGGCAGTTGTGTGGTTGAAGCATTTTACGTACCAGTCCGGGGGCACCTTTGCCTACTGTGATTTTAATCCCTCTGGAAGATTTCTGTCCCTCTTCAACATAAACATTCTCTTCGTGGTTTCAAAACAAGTCAGAATTACAAATAACCCCGTGTCTCTGCCATACTAGAAAGCCGCCTTTTCCAATACATTATAAAAATACCAAATTTTGCAGTAAAAAAAAAAAAAGTCTGCAGTAATAAATAACCTATCCCTTTCTTTATCTCGATTTGCAAAGCTAAGGTTCAGCCTCGCTCCTCTGCAGCATTTATACCTAGGAAGGCATATCGTCCTCCGAATCTCGCTGGGCAATTAAATGCCGACGACATTTTGTGCAAACGGGAGGTTTTAAAATGCACAGATTCCCTTGTATTTCCTCCCTCGTGAAGTTAATATATCCCAATTAATTAGATGCTTCACGGCAAGCTTTGCTCTGACTGGAGTTGTCCCTGCTCCTTGGGCTTGAGGAACTCCCTGTCAAATTTGCCTTACACGTCGTAGCTGCATTTAAACAAACGTGCACTGCGCTGGGCCGCGAGAAAAGAAAACATAACTTGCATACGGATGTTATGAAAACGCGGTCACGGTATTTTGAACAGTGAAATTACTTGTGGAAAAGTAAATTGCGGTATTACTAACTGCAGGGGCAGCCAGGCCGCCGGGGTCACCCCGCGGTGCCGCCAAGGCGATGGGAAACCCCCCACGAAACGGCGTGCCCGCACCTGGAGCAGCCCCGGCCGCCCCGCTTTCCGCACGTCGCCTCCGGCAGCGCCTCCTCCGCGCCCGGGAGGCACCGCCCCGCCCTGGCCCGGCCCGGCCCGGCCCCACCGCCATCCCCAGCAGGAAGGGCCGCAGCCCGCCGGCGGGCCGGGCAGGGCAGGGGCCGCCATGGCCGGTGAGTGCAGGCCAGGGAGAGCCCGGGGGTGGCGGGAGGGCTCCGCCGGCGGGCCCGCCTGAGGCAGGGGACAGCCGCCTTCTGAGGCGGCCTCGCGTCGCTGCTGCGGTCCGCGACTGGAGCGGCTGGGTGCTGCCGCGCGTTTCGTGAGGGCGGGTGGTTTGGTGCCTGCAGCGCTCCGTACTCGAGCCGCCTCAGCGCGGAAGCTCTGGGGGAGGAGGTGGCTGCGTGATCGTGGCGGGCCCGTGGGTCTTGGGGTGTGGGGGTGTGTAGGTGTGGGGGTGTGTGACCGGCCCGTGGGCCCCGGGGTGTGGGGGTGTAGGTGTGTGACCGGCCCCTGGGTCCCGGTGTGGGTGTGTGTAGGTGTGTGACAGGCCCGTGGGTCCCGGGGAGGTGACCACCCCGCGGGTGGTAGCGCGGTGTGAGCCCCGGCCCTGAGGAGCGGGGCCCAGCCGTGCGGCCTCTGGCCTCGGCCCCGGCCCTGGGCAGTGCGGCAGTGCTGGCGGGCTGGGGTTCGGGGTACGCGGCCGGTTTTACAGGGCGGGCAGGAGTCGGTTTGGGGGTTTGCGGCCGGCAAACACAATTAGGCGAGTGTCTGAAATGGAGCGTTTGTGTGACCCCACCGAAGGCAGGGGTGTGACAGGGGCGTGAAGTGTCTGCTCCCAGGTGTAGTCAGTGCGGTGCCGGATTTCGCACCTCGGCACACGTTGTGTGCTGGTGAAAAACAATTTGCTGCTGATGGCCAGCCTCCGTCGGTAACATCCCGTCTCTGCTCCTGTGCTGCACACAAGCTCTCCTGGTTGCTTAAAGGCCCTCTGGTTTTAGCCTTCGTCCGAAGCTTGGAGGACTGGGAATGTGCATAAACTAACGTCACACTTGAGTATCAAGAGCATTTTAATGTTTTGCTTGCTGTTTTATTTCTGTTTTTAAAAGATATTTCAGATAAAGATGAGTTACTGAACTTTACAACTACCTGAAAGGAGGGTGTAGCCAGGTGGGAAGGAGGGTGTAGCCAGGTGGGGGTTGGTCTCTTCTCCCAAGTAACAAGCGATAGGACAAGAGGAAATGGCCTCAGGTTGTGCCAGGGGAGGTTTAGATTGGAGATTAGGAAAAATTTCTTCACCCAAAGGGTTGTCAGTCACTGGAACAGGCTGCCCAGGGAAGTGGTGGAGTCACCATCCCTGGAGGGATTTAAAAGCCGTGTGGATGTGGTGCTTGGGGACACGGCTCAGGGGTTGAACTCAGTGGTCATAAAAGGTCTTTGCCAACCAAAACAATTCTGTGATTCTATGACTTGCTGTCATACATCCTTGACTTCTGGTTACTAACTCACCAGTAGCAGCAGCATGTTGCAGTGAGTGTGGCCAGGGAGGGTGACGCGTTGTCTTTCACCACTTCCAGCCCAGAGGAGCAGACCAGTTGCTCTTCATCGGGGGTGCATTTGGTAACCAGTGCAATCTGATCATCTCAGACCGCTTCTCTGCAGCCAGATTCCTTCTTAAATCCTCAGCATCCCTTTCTTGGGGTCTTGAAAGGGAAAAGCCAAAAACTAAATTAGCATTAAGCTAACATTTTGTTGAGAGAGACTTTTTTAGCTCTTTCCTGAGATGCTTCAGTGGGGAGTTTGCATGAACATGTACAAATGGCAAGTCCCGTGCCTTCAAGGTTCTGGTTGTCAGCTCGCATTTATAAAGTTTATATAAGTCTTCCAGGAGTTTTACAGAAGTTGCAACTTCTGTTTGCATTGCACAGCAGATACCATTGAGGTTTCTGGAGTGGATGTTTACAAATTATATGTGGTGTTAGGAAAATGTCAGAGAGATGTGTTGGGTTTTGTGTCTGTTGTATTTAAATTTATCTCCTTGTGATGATCTTGTCTGTTTGCTTGGTAAATTGAAGGAGGCTTTTAAGGGGAAACCAAACAAAAGATGAAACCATAATGAAGATACATTGGTGTCAGAGACAGTATCAAGAGTCCTTATGTCAATAGCGGTGGAGTTATTAATTGGAAAGGTGGAGGTATTAATTGGAACTGCCTGACTTAAGGCAGTTGGGCAGCATTTAAGCTCCCGAGGCCCAAGTGTGGACGAGAGCGGTTACGTGTCACAGCGTAGCGAGGAGGGGCTGATCGCAGCCTACAAATTTGAAATGCAGCTGGATTTATTAATTTACTGTGATAAACCTGAGGTGCAATGCAGACCCCGGCCTATGGTGGCAGGTCCCTGGGGCCATGTGGTTTTATCCAGAGGGGCAGCAAAAGTAGATCGTAGAGGAGCATATGCAGGGGACTGCAAGAGGCAAAGTCCCATTTGATATTCCTTGTACAGAAAACAACATGGAGTCTCTTATCGTAAGAATAATAAAGCAGAATCAAAATTACAAAGGTGTTTTTGACAGTCATTACAACCTGAAAGTTATGTTTTGTGTTATCGTTGTGCCAGTGGCTAGTGACACCTTCCAGGGACCAGAGCCCTCGCCACGGGCGTGTGGAGCAAGAGTGCCAACGCCAAAGCTCTTGTCTGATGGTCTGGCTGCTGCCAGGGCCTGGCACACTGGTGCCTAGGTTAGCAGTTGACTCTGAAAAAACTCTCTGTGAACACTCTGCTATTAAATTAGGCAGAGCTTGAGGAAGCGTGGCTCTGTCGCCCTTGACATTTTTCCTGCAGGTGCTGTGGAAGACAGTCTGGCACTACAGTCACATAGGATCAGATTTTTTATGAGCCTTGTTGCTTGGAAAAAGAGAATATATTTCAGCAGCCTTAAAATGCCAGCACTTAGTATAATGGCTGGGTCATTCTGCAGCTATTGCCAGAAACCTAATTGCCCATTTGGAAGGAAGAATAGAGATGTGTCATTTTATTGAAGGGTTGCAATGGGGGTGATTTTTACCTGCAGGTGAAAAATGCTGAGCATATTGCTTTGTTGCTGTCATTTGCTGCTTGCATATTTATCATTACTGATTTATGTATTCTGTCCTCTGTTTGAGGAGCTGCTGGCTACAAATAACCAGTAATCTCTTGCTTTTCTCTGATATCTCTTAATTATAGGTGTACTTCCTTCCGTTCCTGTGTGTGGTCAGGTGCAGGCTGTGTGTGTTAGTGTGGTGTGCATATGCTGTATGCCAGAGGCCTTTTGTATTTGGGTAAGAGAAAAAAGCGGTCATGTATGATGTGTCATGGGCTTAGAGTAATTATAAGTCAATAGCATGAAATTATTAGTCATGTTTTCTTCTCAAATTTCAAAGGCAGTTCCTGAGTTTTCCTGCTGTCTCTTTGACAAGTTTACATTTCCTCTGAGTAAGAAAATACTAATTTTTTTATTTTTTTTAAGCAACTTTTTGGTCAGCTTCAGTGATGTGGTATCCAATCTCAGCTGTGTTTGCTGCCTCTCTTCAGTGGGCTGAGCTCAGCCTCACCGCTAACCAGCCCTCCAGCTATGGCAAAGCCTGCAGACTCCTCCACTGCAGCTGCGTGCTTGAGCAAACCTGTGGCTGGGTCCAAAGCCTGTGGACAAGATTAAGCCCAGTTAGATTAATGGTTTAACTGCAGTAACATCAAATTACAAATTTGGAGTTAGATGCAATCCTCCTGCAGTCTGAGGCGTTAAGTGCCTGGCAATGCCATGCCTGTGCTGTAAACTCTGGTGAATTGACCTGGTCTCCCGATTTTTGCCGCTCTGAACTTTCCAGGCAAGTACTGACTAACAGCATGACTGTCCTTTTAGCGCTGGGGTGACTCGTACTGTTACCGGAAAGCGGCAAAATAATTCACTAAGACTTATTTTGAAGTTTTAGAAAACAGGCATTCTTTATTGCAGCGCTGGGTGCACGGGGCATAACTCCACCTAACGTGCACACCCAAAAGACAAAACTAGCAAGTATTTATACTATGTTAATATACATATTCAGTATATTTCCGAGTAGTGCTTATCACATTCATGGATTTTCCGGGAACTCATTAGCATATGCTAATGTCTTTCGCGCATGTTTGTTGGCACCTCCGGGCGGTTGTTGGGGGTCTTCAGACTCAGTCCTGATATCATGTATACCTTATCCCTCAAGGCTGGTTTTGTGATCACCTTGTAATTTTCTTTTCTTTGCGCATCTGTTCTTCCAAGGCCGAGCTGTTTAAAATGAGATTGTTCCAGCGCTTCTTATCTTACAACTAATTATTTTCTAAGTTACAATGGTTTCCCTTTTGTTTGGTTACATCTATTGAGCAATGGCTCTAATTGCTTGAATTGATCTTAATGTTTCAATGTTCACAGGTATCAGTACTTAAAAACAAAATCTTCTTAGTGTAAAGATTTAAATTTTTTTTGCAATAACTCTTGCCCCTTCGAGGCAGTGAGATAAAAGATGGACATGCAAAATATCCCAAAAAAGCAATCCCTAAACTCTTAAGACCTGACAGCACATCAATAGCCTTGTTGCAGTTGTGAAGTTACCTGGTTTGGGGTTTCTGTTACTTTAAAATGTAAATAATGTGCGTGTTCAGTATTAGAATTATTGTAAAACCTCATAGCACAGATGTGTTTGTACACCCATAACTGGGCCATGACTGGCAGCGCATGGGAGTGAGTCCATGCCATAACAAAGCTGCTGGAGCTCCTGCAGCAAGCTGGGTCCAGGAGCATCACGTGGTGGCTTCAAATGCACACGCGTGCTGTCCAGATACCCTTACTGCTCCAAAGCAGGGTACCACCTTCCAGCCACTAGGATTGATGGGGCTTTTTTTGTTTGTTTTCTTTAAATTTAGTAGCTGGGACACGATTCTGCACTGGTGGGCAGTGTCAATGGGAAGTTTCACTTCTCTGGTCTACCAGAAGCCTGAGGGCAGTTCCTCATGTGGTTTGGGTAGAGACTCCTCAGAGTCAGAGGAGCGAAAGGTTTCGAAAGAGAGAGGTGAGATACTTCTGCTCTGCTTTTATTGAGCTAGTGTTGAGCTTGATAACTGCTCTTCAGGAAATTTTAAACCTTGCACCCCATCCTAAATACTGAACTGATGTAATTTGGAGGAGGTGCAGGCAGGTGAAAGGTCTCTGTGGGAATGAGGAGGAAGCAGACTGCTTCATGGGTGCTTCTTTGAAATGTAGCATCCCATGGGATGGGAGAAGCATCTTGCAGATGCGTGAGCCAGGTGTAAGACCTGTCCTTGGCAGGTGCAGTGTAGCAGCAGCCAGAGAGGCCGAGAGCATTGTCTCATTCTCTTCCATCTTTTGGCTGAGATGGGAAGAAAACGTAGCCTGAAATCTGAGAGAGACTTGTGCCCCGTAATGCGGTGCACCAGCACACAGGTCTCAGATGGCAGCAAAAAGCCCTCGGTCAGACCGGTGATGGTTTAATGACCGTGTGTAAATGAAAAGTGCCACGGGGACACGGAGTGCTCCTCATGATCTTGGCTTAAATGCGATATTCAGTTAGTCTACAGTTAACTACACTGGTGTAATTGCTGCTAATAGACTTCTGCATGCTGCCTGTGCGGGGATTGGTAATGACAATCAGAGCAAGAAGCAGGGAAGGAGATGACACTTGGAGCCTGCTTTTATTTTATTTTTCTATACTCATTTTGCCAGATCCTTGTCATGCTTTTAGCGCTTGTTGTGGTTTCTTGTTTGAATGTCACAGTCTTATTTGAAGTTTAATTGCTCTGCTAGCTGTAAGACCCTGTTTCTTCTAAGTTTGCAGAAGGTACAGAGTTGTTGGTGACACTGAGAATCGCTACAAATCATGTAGCTGAGGCAGGAGGAGGAAGAAGCTGCAGGGAGTGTGGCACTTTATTCCCCAAAAAGTATTTGCATGAACAGACACAACTTCACAGTCTCCTGCTCCTTGCCTCAGCCTTTTGTGCATGCCAATGAGTTGATTTGAAGAGAAGTTTGATGTCAGCCCTGAATCAGATAACATGGAATTTCTTGCAACAAAAGGGAGTTGTGCAGCAAGTTTGTCAGGGCGGTATGGTTCTGACAGTACACTAAAAAGCTCCCTTGACAGTGAGCCATGGAAAAGCAAGGCATGGAAAACACATGGAAATAACAAGGTGTTTTTATAAAAAGTAAGAATGTAACTGAGATCCTGTTGTGCCTGTGGAATCGCAGCTCTCTATGCAGTACCCATAGCTGTGTGTACTTGTTTGAACGGGAGTGACACTGGCACTGGAGAAGTTATTAGGGCACAATGGTCACACTGGGAGGTTTTCCTGAACCCCTTCCTGTAAATGCTGTTAGTGCTGCAGAGGTACAGAAAAAGGACAGCATAGTACAAAAGAACCCAATCATGATATCGAAAGGGAAGGGCTGTGCATAGGTGCAGCGCATCGTGCCAAAGTTTTCTGGCTCTTTTCCTTCATTCTTTTGTTTACCTTCTCTAAATTGCAGGGCACAAAAGGTTGATGGTTATGTATTTTCTAGTAGCCAAAATACCATAAAACCTATGGGTTTGCTTTAAGTGGGGAATGTGCTGGAGGTGTGCTGGGAGTGGGGGTGTTTTGGTTTTGTTTTCTATGCTGCTTGGTTATAAAGTGCTGTACTGACATTTTAACACTTGCTTCAGACAGGGTCATAGACATTCTCTTTCTAAATCTGATAAGGGCACAGTAACCCGTGGAACCAGTCTGTGCCCATATCTTAATCTAAGGACTATAGACAAGCAGCTATAGGGAAAGCTGTGCTCCTGCAAAATCCGTTGCTGTCAGATTGGAAATGGTGCCTCAGACAACAGCAAGTCTGGATTTGTGTATTTGCAGAGGTTTGGGTTAATAGAAAAAGATGTGGTTTATTTGTACGTGTATTTGAGCGTACTTCTGCGGTAAAAATGTACTGCTTTTTGAATGCCCCTTATCCCCACTCCCCTGTGAAGTGAAGGCAGAAGTCCTTCCCTAAAAAACTTGACAGCTCTTTGGCCAAGATGCTGTTCCTGATGTTCCAGTTCTGTTTCAGTATGGGCAGTTTCTGCTGTGCATGTTGTTGAAGTCTCCCGTTAGACCAAAGGGAGCAATAAACTCTGAGGATTGGGTGATGTTGCGGCCAAATCACTCCGGCTCAGTCAGCCCCCAGCTTTGCCTGGCTGTGCGAGCCCTCTGTGTCCTGTCCCATCCCACCCCATGCTGTGCTGCAGTTCTCAGGTGCTAAGCACTGTGCTGTATGCCAGTATCAGTCATCTACATCACGTGAAGCCAAATTTATGTCCTTTTACCATTCTAAATCACAGAGAACCTCTCTCTATGAAATACGTATTTACATCAAAAAATGTATAAAACATATTTTCTATTATTTATGAAGTCAGATTATGGAGCTTAAAACTAATGTATCTTCAGTGATTTAACAACTTTAGGACTGTATTTGATTAGATATCCATCAGTGCTTGACATCTAAATAATTTAGAACCTTCTTCCGTTGGAAAGAGAGGCAGCACGAATGACCAGCCAGGAGGTCAGATGTGTGTAATTTTAAGTGGATGGGTCTTTGAAAGCACATGGCTGTGTTGTGTTTCCCTAGTAGATAGTTCAGCTTTCTAAAATTACATGATGGTGGTAATTTTATTTTAGCTGTTTAACCACTGTGAGGAAAATGAAATTTACAGGATTTAAAAATGGCTTGCTAACTAACTGCTGTGGTTTGTTCTTTCTGTTATTTTATCTCTAGATCAGTCATACTGTCATCGGCTGCAACACGACATGTATTTTCTTACAAGCAATAGCCGACTGAATGAGCAAGTGGTTGATAAAATTATTCTTCAGCTTAACAGAGTCTACCCCCAAATACTTACCAATGCAGAAGCAGAAAAGGTAATTTGATGAATTTTACTTTATCGCTGAATGTCGCGTTGTTTTTGCGGGTCAGTAGCTCAGCTGCCCTCTTCCTGCCTTGGCTCTTGGTGCCACATGCAGCCAATCTTCCTCACCTCTTACTCGCTGACCACTTGTATCTGGGATCCGTATCGGAGGAGCAGTCACAGGGCTGGCATGTTCCCTGTGCCACGTGGTTATGAGAGAGGGCATTCTGCAGCAGCAGCTTAATGCCACGGTCCCTGCCATGACGTCTGATGCTGCGCGTGCAGAAGCACGCTGTCTTATAATGGCTCCCTGGGCAGGATTGCACCCATCGTGTGACCAAATGCCCTGCATACCTGCCTCCTCATGAGTCGGTGTGGAGTGCCATGTCAGATGATCTGTGCTGCATCCACAAAATCATCTATGTTAGCTTAATCAGTTTTAGTTGCTGATTAATGTGACTAATAACTCTGAGTATTGGTAGAGAAGGGGGGCATTAGTCCCACCTTTAAGTGTGGGAGCTGTGGGAAGTGGGTGGAATTAGTAACATCTTCCAGCAGTGCTGCTGTGTATAGAGGAAAGCCACCTTCCCTGACGTGAAGCTTTCAAAAATGGGTGGCTGTTTTTAGGGATCTTTTAAACTTGTGTGGAGTGAAAGTTAAAGTCAGTTAAAAGCTTCCCGGATCCTACTTATAACAGTTTGTACTTGCCCTCTGCTGACTTCATTGTCTGCATGGGGCTCGGGGTTTTGGCATATAAGTATTTTAACGTTAGGAAAAATAGGTCTAATTTTGTCATAATCAAACTCCATGGGGACAAATGGTGTTTTGGTAGTGTAGAGCAGTGCTAGATAATCAGCTAAACCAGTCTAGCCACTCAGTTATGATAAACAGTGTGACATGCACAATTAAAGATCATCTCATTCCCACAAGAGCTTCAAAACAAATGCATAAAGAATCTGTGAAACGTAAATTTAGACTTCTGCACTTAGCAGACACAAATGAACTGCTTTCACGTAGGTCCATACAAGTTTCTGTCAACTCTGTTCAGTGTTTGGGAAGCTTACAATCTCAGCTAGACCTTGTGGGAATTTTGTCAGAATAAGGAGTGTTGTATAAGGTACGTTGCGTTCCTGTCCTCCTAGAGCAGGAATTGATCCTAAGTATACTACAAAGGTTATCTGTCATACTGGTCTGAAATAAAAGGATTTGCTGAGAATGCCTTTGGACATTTTCCAGATACGCTGAGATCAGTTTGATGTGTGTAAGGCTAGGTATGTGTTTTCATTCTCTTTGTAAGGTATCCTAATATGCATCATGTTTTGGACTACAGAAAAAAAGTACTTTCTTCTGCAGCTGCTCGCCATGTTGCCTGAGTAATGAGAATTTGTCCATGTTACGCTGGGTATGCAGCAGTGAATGGAAACAATGAAGTGTGCAATCTTGGCATGATGAACACTCCAAGACTGGCACTAATAGAAGCAGTTTAAAGTACTTTTTTTGGGTGATCATTACTAGGCAACTAAGGGAAAACTTGAAAACAAAAGACTTTATTATAAGATTTGTTCATATTTTTTATCAATAGCTGTCAGAATCAAATTGTAGAATAGCAAGTACCATGTTAGTTTGAATGCAGAGAAAACATCAAGTGTAGAGTAGCTGTCACTTTTTTGGGACAGAAGAAAGAATGAGGGAAGGCAGAGTCAATACACTCTCCATCAAGCAGCGCTGACCAGATGGAGCTCAGTGTCTTGAAGACTGCTGTGCAATGCATGTATGTCCTTTTTAGGTTCCCCTCATTTTTTAGGCCCCTTCTTTTAGCAAATATAAAACAAGCTCCATATCTTCACTCCCTGGCATAGTGATGTAAAATTGATCTCCAGCTGTTGTAATCTCTCTTCTGATGAGTGCTTTTCTCTTACAGTTCAGGAATCCAAAGGCATCACTCCATACCAGGCTTTCAGATCTGATCAAGCACCTTCAGAAGAAAGGAGACAGACACTGTCAAGAGTTTTACAGGGCTCTGCAGATCAATGCTGAGCAGTTGTATAATGACCTGCCAAGCAGGAAAATCTTGAGTAAGTTGATTGAGTTGTGCATTTCCTCATCAGTGTATTACAAAACCTCATTTCAGATGAGGCTTAGGTTCTTTAAATAACTTGTTTAGGTTATTAAAATAATTTTTGGGGTATACCTTAATTCCTTCTGACTGGAATTTTCCAAAAGCCATAAGGGGATTTGACTGCATTGTTCTTGTTATTTGTTGACTAGTGTGGGCAGTCCAAAACTCTTTAATTGTTTTGAAATATGAAATAGGAGTTTAAAAAAGTTAAAGTGCAACATGTAAGGCAACAATATAACTCGTATGAAGTACAATTTCTCTTTTCATTACCATGGATTCTTAATGGCACATAAGAACATTACAAACCTCAAATTTGTTAAGCTCAAAACTGGTGGCCCAGAAGCTTGGCTTTCTCTCAATCCATAAATCTCCTAGCTATGTCTAGTTTAACGTGGAGCAAACATTCATAGGCCCTTGCAATGATGAACTGTGATATTAATCACTTAGGACTTGTTTTGTGCAGCTGACAGGCCTGACTGATGTCCATAAAGTTGCCCCTCAAATATACATGTATGTACTTCAGAAGGACTGAGGCTCAAACAGATTTTGTCCTGTACTGCAAAGGAGCTCATTTTTGTAAGGGAAAGTATTAAGCCTGACTTGCCAACCTGGGATAATGCTTACTATGTGTTGGTATTTCTTTTTTTCTTTTTCTTTTTTTTTCCTATTTAATGAACTGGAGAAAATAACGATGTTCCAAATGGATGGGAAATATGTTCGGGCATCCCACATACTGAAATGACTTGAGGAGCTTGAGGGGAAAGCTCCCTCATTTAAGTTAATGAAACTGCAAAGGGACTGCGGTTTAAGAAATCCTTATAAAGTATCTAACAGCACTAATGTTGATTTCTAATTGTAAAAAACCTCCACATTTAGGCGCTAGGGGAAATTTTAGACACGTGGGTCAAACTCCAGTGAGATTCAAACCACTACACCAAAAGTCCGTAGGTTTAAAAAAGACAGACACCTTTTATTTCTGGAGTGAAAATGTCACATTGGATTGTAATTACCTTTGAAGATATGGCACTGTCTAGCTTCGTTTTGCCTTTCATTTTGAAGGAAAGGTTTGTATCTACCCAGCACAAATACATACCGGTGGAAGACAGCAGTGTTTTCTTGCCTGCACAGGGAGGCTGCAAAGTTACCCCAGGTCTCCACATCCATACCCAAACCCTCTGGAACTGGGAAAGTCTGGGCACATCCCTGCCTCAGAATCTCAGAGGAGCACAAATCCCAGTTGATTCGGCCTCACAGCAACTTTAAGGTGGCACTTTTGATCTGATATTCATCTTGCAGAAGTCGTGCCCTTTGAGGGAACGGGCTCTTACATTGAATAGTTGTGGATCTATTGTTTTTACTCAGGTAGAGCTCAAAAGCAACAGGTTTTTCTGCCAGGGTGACTAGAAAGTAGCACACAGCCTTTATTAAGTAAGATCAACTTAAGAAGTCTCAGTGTAGTCACTAAGAATAAAATTTCAGGACTATGTTGATGATTTAAGAGTTTAAGCTCTGTAATGTTCAATAACACCTTCTACAAGCCATTTCTGAAAATGTATCTTACCATACGTTTACACAGCAGCCAAGGCCTGACTACATCCCGTATAGACAGTCTGAATTCAGCTGGGTGCCAGAAATAGCATGGCTGTGGCCAAGATCATCCATGCCCGTAAAACTGACGTTGGAAATTGTGCAGATATTGTCACGCCTGGACAAGCCAGCTGAAAGGAGACTTGCGTAGGGTGATGTCTTCGCTTTTAGCTAGAGCATAAATGTGCTTGTCCTTGCACCTGGCTGACGTGGTTACTTCTTGAGAGCTTTGACTCAGGTAGCCACACGAGTACGCAGGTTTAGGGCTTCTCACGGTCAGACTGTGCATAACTAGTACACGTACTAGAAGTGCTTCCCTGAAAAAATTGAGCTTTGTGGTGCCCCAAAACTGTTTTGCTGCTGTTGAATTGTGCAAAGGGACTCAGTAACCATCATAAGTCATTAAATTCTCTGTATCTTGGTACGCTCTCTTATGTTACCATCCTCAGAACGATGACAATAATTTAAGTAACTGAGTTAAAATACTACCACATGCTGAGATGCTGCAGTTTCCTTGTATTGACCTGAGAAGGAAATCATGACATGATTGTGTTAATATGTCTGCTGCTTCTTATGAGTTCTGTAACTAAAACAAATGTCTGCATTCTGGACTGAATGGTTTATAATCATCTGTGCAGCATTTTAAGCTAAAGCTGCAAACAATTTTATTCTTCAGGAAAGCTTCCTTTTCAATATGAGGTGTTATTTCTCATTTAAGTGAACTTGGACATTTTGAATATTGAAGACATTATCCTTCAGACCTCTAATATGTACAATTTTTATGTTACTCAAATGTTACCCATAGCAGTAGTTGTTAAATTTGTCACATTCAGCACAGCGTTTACAGAATTGACACTAGAGTTTGTAAATGTGAAGAAAAAAGGGAATCCCTAGCACGGGGACTTTGTTCTAAATGCAGATTGAACTGAAACAAGCAGCGTTACAAACACGTGGAGAAGTTACTGGTGATCAACTGTGGCCAGGACAGAGTTCAGTAATAGACTACGTGCAGCTGTACACATGAAAAATGTTTTCTACGGAGGAAATCCTGTCAAAGATTTCTTTTTAATTTTTAAACCAACTTTAAAATTTGTGCTGGAACAAAATTTCTTTGCCTCAAGTATAACGTTGCAAGTGAGCTGTTCAGTCATGCCTCCCAACTCCCACTAGAGGGTAGGTAAGGCACACCACCGGCAGCTGCGGAGCTGTTGAAGCCAAACAGGTGGCTCGGAAAATGTTTTCATTTCTCTCAATGATGACATAGTGTGGAAAGATAAGGGATCAGATCAGCCCCACGCAGCGATAGTGCAGAGATGTGCATGTGAGGGTTTCTTAGCTAGAGTACACAGGGAGGACATCCCTCAAAATGGGCCGGCTGTGTGAGATTGCCATTGAGCGCACCATGGAGCATTGCAGCAATCCTTCCTGCTTCAGTGTCTTTCAAGCTTTGCAGCAAAGTGGTTCAAATGTTTGTGTTCTGCTTGAATGCCATGCCCTGTCACCCACCGAGAGGGATGTACTTAGCATGGGAGACAGGTCTTCGCAGTCTAATGTTGGCCGACAGCAGATCCCCTTTGCTGACTTGGTGTACAGGGCAGTTTTCCAAGGCACCTCACCTAGCTCCTGATTGTCACGTAGAAGAAGGAAATCAGTTGAAACCAAACAGTCTCAAATTCTTCCCTACTGACAGCCAAATTTGGAGCTCTCACTTTTTTTTTTTTTAAACCCTCTTGACCACAAAGAGGTTTGGCTAAAAAAGTTTTTTTACAGATTCCTGATGCATTGAAGGAAAGCCGTTCCCCTGCAGTTTACGGTGACAGCGGTGTTCTTTGGTGTTGCACACATGTTCTGCAGACAATGTTATCTCCACATCTGTATGGCAAAGGCACCTCTAAAAGAGCTGCAGGTCTTTCTGCCCAAAGCAGAAACTGCTTTATTGCTGCTAATTACTGAACACCTTGTCTTAAGGTCAACCTCCTTTTCTACTAGAATTTGCGGAAAGATAGAGGCAAAAATTATTTGTGCCAAATAATTAGCACGTAGTGCCTACAGACTTTCAAAGCAGCTGTATGTGTCTTTAGCTGAGACCAGAATTTAGATAAATAATCTGCTCCAAGCAGTTTGTTCCAAGTGCTTCATCTGCCAGATACATTAACGCCCAGAGATTTGCTCAAGAACAGAAAGAATGGTGATGTATTAAATTATAGGGATGTTTTCAGATTAGCACATATATTAACAAATAGTTTGTATTTATTACAATGAAAATTTCTGGCATTATGGAAGGATTAGCTCCTGTTTTCTCACTCAGGAAACAAGTGTAACGTTACTTACGTAATTCGTGCTTAACCAGATCAGAGGTGTTGCTGCAGCTATTTGTAGTTGCATTCAAATGTGTATGTGCCTATGTCTTTTGATCAACATATATCCAGATTTAACTATAACAATGGTTTACCTTTGGAGGTGTTAATATTTTATGTTAGAATTGGATAGTTTTCTGAAATGTGGTGTTTTGCACCATTTTGCATGTGCTGATTACGTTTGTTTGCTTGAGCTGAGTACTAACTTTTCATGTGTTGCTTTTATTTCTAGAAACCACAGATTCCACAGAGATAGACACTGACAAGGAGAAATATATGCTAAATGACAGGGGTAAATAAATGCATACAGTGTCACCAGATGGAATGGCTTTTCAGATTATGATGCAATTTATTTTATCATGTAATTTGCATTTCACGTAACAAATAGTTTGTTTTATGATGTCTTTACTGTCACAAGTTAAGTGGAATTAATGGAGGAAAATGTACTGAGCTGCTGTTGAGGAAACCAGTGCCAGGAAATTGAAGAGACTGTAGAGTTTAATCAATATTGATAATGGTATTTTTATTTACACTGTTATAGCTAAACTCTTCATTTCCTATGATTTCTTCAATGCTTGAATAGTAAGGTGTAGTCAGCTGCTGCTGTCATTTTGCATAAGACTATCAATAATTTTTTTTAAATAGCTTTCAAATTTTTTCTTTTTTTTTAATCTTTCAATATAAGTACAAATAATTTGAAAACAAAGACAGAAAGCAAGATGTTTCCTTAGGAAAACATGTTAATTTCTTCCCCCTTCCTCTGTTCAATGCCCAGATTACAGAGGCAAATATTTTATTCACTAAAAGGTGTTTTGAAAAGGAATTGAAGATCTGAAAGAAAGCTGAAGACTTTTCAAAATTTATAATGAACTATTTTAGCATTTAGGTTTAATTGATATTTTATTTAGAGATTTGAATACAATTATGAGAGAATAAAAGCACCTTCTATGAACTATGCCTTTTTGCCAGTTTCCTTCCTGAGAGAAAACCGAAATGAGGGGCAGAAACACAGTTTAACTCAATGCATATTTTGGCCTGTATTGTTGTTACTTAGAATACTGAACCAAATTGCTAGTCATATTTTCCACATTGCTATTGCTGACTGCAGCATAACAGTACAGGAAGAACAGAGGAAAATGCTTGGAAATAAGAAAATTAAAGAATTTCTATTCTTACTCATGCTGATGAAAGAGCTGGCCTCAGACTGGAGACCGTCCAGCTGCCGGCCACACTCGCTGGGAGATTCCATCCGAAGGAGGAAGCACGTCCTTGCTCCTTCGCTGTTTCTCCAGTGTCCTTGTCCACGTGCTCAGGTCCACTAATTTGTTAGTCTGCAGTACATTTGTCCTTAAATTGACAGGTGCAGTTTAATTGTAGCTATATTCATAGTGAAGTAGTAAATACAAATAGAATATTAGATAATAAAGAAGCAGATATAAATCTTTATGAGGTTTTGTCTGTGGATAAGTATGGATTAGAAAGGTTTTATTGAACATCAATACTGAACGTCAGCGCTAAACTGCATGTAATTGCAGGCAGGCCCATGAAGGAAATGTTTCCAGTGGGAGATTTGCTTCAGGGGTGCGTGTGGCTCTGCATTTCAGCTTCCAGCAGAACTGCAAACAGGAACAAGAATATTTGCTTTTGTCATGAAAGTGGAATTTGTGGAACATCTGTGGGGAAAAAACCCAAAACCCTAAAAATCCACTTCTAAGGGGCTGCAGTCTCCTATGATGTACTCTTACCCACAGGCAGTGCATTGCCCCAGCAGGGGCTATTTATAGAGTAAAATGCTACACTGTGCGGTGAGGTCCCAGTAGCCTGGTTAGTATTTTGTTGTAGTGTTTAAAGGGGATTTTACACAAAATTTTAGAGTAAGAAAACGTCTAGGGAAGCTTTCACTTAAATTTCACAGGATGAATAGAGGCAAACAGTGAATGGTGTCAGCGCAACTGTAGTAAAAATTAATTACAGTATAGTAAATGTGCTTCATAGTACATTAGCTACAGAACATACATAATTGTGAATGTGTTAACTTCATTTGAATACATTTAATTATGCATATTAATAGCAATTGATGATTTATGAACTGAGCTAAACTTCTACTGCTGTGTTCTCTCTTAATGTGTCTCCTTTTTTGTTTTCTTGAGGTCCAGTGTTTTTCCTCGCTTGTTTCAGCATTGCTGCAGGATTTGCGTTATTTTGGTATTGCTGTAACTCAGGTAATCTACTCCGGGGTTTTTTCTCTTGGTTGCCTTACTCTGGCGTGGGAATGGGAGAGCAGCGTGCCTCTTGATCTAACATGGCTTACTTAATAGAGCGGGTCAAAGTGTCATCATTCATTAATGAGGTTAGGATACAAATTGTGCTTTAGACATGCTGAGATATAAATAATGGATAGTTTGCCTACAGAGGACGCCACAACTAGGGGCTCTTTTTAAAGACAGTAGTCATGTGAGCTCCTGCTGCTATAGCAATGGGTTGTGATTCCCAGCAGTCATGAGACAGACCCAAACCTTCTGGCTTCCACTCCCCTTGGAGCTGGTTGAAGCACGACCAGTTCGAGGGCCGGATGACGCTGGCTTCATGTGCTGAGCCCGCACAGTTACAGCCATTGCCCCTGGGTGCCAGCTCTCCCCATCGGCTGAAAGTCACCTGCTTCTCAGCAGCCAGCAGAGCAGAGCTCCTGCTCCTCTGCACAGCCCTACCTTCCGCTCGCCCAGCGTCGCCACAAGAGCGGCAGCTCTTAGCAGAAAGTGCATTGATGCATCCACATGGATGAGCTTCAGCGACATGGTGAGTCAGTGCCGGGGGAGAGCTCCACGGGGAAAGAGTCGCTGATTCGGAGGTGTCACCTTCTCTCAAGCCTTCTCATGGTGCTGCAGGAAGTGCCAGTCTTCACGCGGTAGATGGGGAGCAGAATCCAAGCTCCATTTTGGTTTAGTGCCTTCTGCTCCTCATACCCCGGTCACAGCGGTTACAGTTGGACATCGTTCTTTACTATTTTTTTCCCTGAGCCATAGGCTGCAGTACCACCAGTTCATGGACATTTCAGGTGACGTGGGAGTCTGGGCTATTCCCAGATCAGAGTCCCTCAGCTGGACTGTCCATGGAGTTGGGGTTTAAGGCTACAAGGGAGCCATTAGACCTTCGAGACCAACCCATGTGTTTCCTTAGCTGCCATCACTTCCCTTCATCGGCTTCAGAAAAGCATTCAGGGACTGGTACCAAAAAAACGAGAGAATCCATCGCTTCCCTTGATCCCAGTTAATTGTCCATAGTGTTAGAAGTGTGTGTCTTACTCTGAGTTTGAACTGGTTTCAGCTCCAGCCTATCATTTTTGTTAAGCCTTTCTCTACCAGGTTGCAGAGCCCCTTAGCCCCTTGGTTCTGTGCCAGCTGACACTTTATAGTTTCTCCCTGTGGAGGTCCTTGTGCCTCAAGTCAGCTCTCCGGCTTTATTTTTGCTAAAATTAGCAACTAATCTCTCCAAGTCCTTTGTTCCAAGGCTCTTTTTTCCAGTTTTTGAGGCTCTTTCCTTTACCTATGCAATGTGCAACAGGGCCACCAGACCTGGATGTGGTGTTCCAGGCTTGCACCATCCGGTGCCATGCTCGGGTGTAAAGCTGCCCCCTTACCTAACTCGGTAATCTCCTCTTCGTGTGTCTGAACTTGCAGCAATGAATCCTAATGGATTCATCGTTATCCTGTCTTGGCAGTTGGTGTATGTAATACTGAAGGAAATGGGCTTTCCTCTAGAGTCATTTTTTATTGATTTTTATTTTTTCGTAGATGCTGCTTACTAACTAGAATGAAACTTATTTGTGTTCACTTTCTCTTTTTCCTCCCATCTTCATTCTGGTTTAGATGCGAAAGTCGTAGGAAGACCCAGGAGAATCTTGGGCTTTTCGCCTATTATCATAGGAAGGCACGTTAGAAATATTTGTATGTTGTATTTGGAAGACATATGAAGAAATTAAGGAGAAGCTGCCTCTTCGCTTGTCTGTACAGTATACCTGCTGCGGGAAGACAACGGTGCATGAATATTAATGTACTATACTCTCATACCAAAGATTTTACTAACTAGCTTCATCAATAAGTGTGTTGCCTCAAGATGTATTCAGAATTTCAGCTATATATGTCCGTCCTTATGGGAACGGACCATTTATTTTTGTAAATGCTTATTTTAAAATATTTATCATTTGGATAAAAAATATTTTTAATACAAACTTTAAAATGATATCCTAAGTGATCATGGGTCTTAAGCCATGTTTGCATATGTGTTTTATACTGGAATGAAGGATCACAACTGTTTAAAGAATGCTAGCCTATCTTTTGTGATAATTAATTGAAGAAAAGCACTTACACGCACTCAAAGCCTTACTAAGAAATGGATCGCCATCTCAGGACTGTCTGTTTCGTCTGGATCCTTTATACTGACTGCCTGAGCTCAGGTGCGCACTGGCACCTACGGAGCTCCTCGGTGCCAGTAACCTTTGCATCTGCCTAGCACTTGCTGTGTTTGCCGATTCTCCTCTTCGTGCCCCGTCCCAGCCTGCCTTCTTCATGTTGGCCGTGTTTGAATGTACTGGAGCTGGTGCAGACTGGTTCCCAGCCCACGGAGGGGCCCAGGGACTGGAGTGCCCCATCCCAAGCACTTGAAACTACCAAGAGAATTTTTCAGATTTATTTAGTATTTCTCTTTCCAGTGAAATGTTTTGCAGTCTGTATATCTGAGAAACTGAAGTAATCCAAGATATTTTGCAGGGACTTAAGTGCCATGACATGGGGCTTTTTTTATGGCCAAAAACATGTATACTAACTTGAAGAGCCTGAGGTTGTTCGTAATGTTGTTTATGATCTTATGTTTTTCTTCTGTGAGTTGAAACTTGAAAAACTTGCAGAAACCATTGTAAGACTAAAATTCTGGAGGGAGACACAGGGAGTCAGGGCTGGAAGTGAAGCAGCTTGGGGTTTCTTAGCTGTAAGAACCTAGCCTTGCTCCTGCCTAGCTCAGGACAAATGGCTCTCCTCTTCCAGAGGGGAGGTGCAGTAGTTCTGAACCGGCTGTGAGAAGTGACGTTTTCAGTGCATAGTTCTTCAGTTCCCCGCTCGAGAGCGGACGGAGCTTGGGGAGATCAAGTCCCTGTACCTGGGAGAATGATGCCTTGTGGCTCTTCGCTCACTGACGCAACTTTTAGTCAAGTGAAATTTGATTTGATCTGGAAATCTCTTCATTCAGTCACCTGAATAAAAGTTGCAGCTGTATCACAAGTGACCACACGCTGGAGGATCCCATGCAGAATTTTAAGTCATTTGGAGTGGTTTTCTCAAAACAGTCAGACTGAAAATTGTCTTCTAGCTTTAAACTTTATTCATGCTAAAAAAATGTCATCTTCTCCAAAGTAAATCATCTTGTAATAACTATTTCCTTCCAGGACAGCACTCACGGGATATAGTAGCAAGCATAGTTCCTCCTCTGGACTATGAGTGTAGGGCCAAATTTTCAAATAAAAGACCCAAAGTGTATTTGTGGGAAACATCTTGAGAGATGACAGAGGGCTCAGAGGACCTGATTTTACTCTTCTGATGAAATGTTTTTACCGATGGCATTGGAGCATGGTTGGGACAGGAGCCAACTCCACGTAGAGGTAGCCACAGTCTTTGTTAGGTCGAATCTCTTTGTGGTCGTCACTGGCCTGCGTGCAGCTCACCTCAAAACACCCAAGTGCAATCAAACAGGCTGCAGGGATAAGCTCCGACCCCAGTGTAAGGCAGCACAAGCTGTTTGGTTCGGTATTTATTGTGACGCTGGGGAGGTGAGCTCCCAGTTGCTGGGTTTACGCTGCTGATGGTGCCTCCAGCAGCCATGTCGGAGCTGCCACGGCTGTTTTTGCACAGCTCCAGCCGCTGCTTTGACCGCAGAGCTGGCGTTTCCCTAACAGCTCCCCGGTGTAACTGCAGCGCTCAGCAGAGCAGTTTCCTGCAGGGGCAGATGGACGTACCCTGAGATCAGCAGTGGGCCCAGGGATATTATAAACACTTAATAGCCTGTCGCTGCAGTGAAAACATGGAATGAGACAAACGCCGCGCGAACAAAACAACACCCAGCAGAGCAGTTTATTTAGGCTTCTTTTCCCCTGCCTCCACCCCACCAGCTCTTGGGTCTCTTCGATCTAATCTCCACGGGGACTCTTATTAGGGAGAAGATGGTGAGGGAGCTGAGCGCGTTTCCCGTGGAATTGGCTAACTGTGAGGCTCTGCTGCCCTCGTTACACAACGATCTGCTGTTGTGCCGCCTTCCATCTTGGGAAGCGCTCTAATTATATTCTGTTGTTTCCTTTCTGCCTTGCCTTGTGCTTAAGGTGACAACAGCTTGGGGTTTTTTTTCTCCAAGAAACCAGCTCTAATTTGTAACATTTGAAATGAAATGTTCCTTTCCCCACTGCTGCTTACCTCCTACAGCAGCCCATTTTTAAGGGACTAGAAAAAATACCTCTGAAATCTAAAGGGGTTTTAAATCTTTGCTTTGAAGCCAACTTTGAAACCTTGTTAGAGGAACAGTATTCCATTTTACAAAAAAAAAAAATAAATATTCAAATTGCAACAGTCACATCTCATTTTAAAGCAGAAACAGAGGCCTTATTGCTGCTAGGCAGATTCTTTCTGTTTAGATAACCCACTGTGTTACCCTTTGAATAACAGCTTGCAAATTGTGAGCTGTTACTGAAACCCACAGGAGTTATGGTGCCTTATTTAAGCTGAAGGTGCGATTCTGCTCTACTTAGAAGGATGCCTCACCGTGCCAGGAGCCCCCCGGGTGGGTAAGACATCCCCGGGAGCACACTGGCTGTGCAGCAGGACACGGCCCTCCTGCCTCCTGACACCGGGCAGCTTGCTCGAGCCTTGAAAACCGTATGGAATGGGAAAGTTTGCTAAAGGCTGTCACTGTGTTGCTTCCCTTTCTGAGGTTGCTTGAGATGAGGATGCCTCGCGGGGCGGGGGGGGAAGTCCAGGATGAGCTATCCCCAGGGTTAGGGCTGGGAGGAGAGAGGGAAATGAGTCTTGGTTCATCCCCATGTTGTTAGTTAAAGGACGTGACAGCAAAGAATAGAAAATAATCTGTTCCTTTATTAGTGCTAGTTTTGAATGTAAAAAGTAAAAGTGAGGCTAGCTATAAAATTGGCACGTGCCTAGGTTGGGAGACATGCTTTTCTTGGAAGATTTTTCCTTCAGGAGCAAATTCCAAGGTTTAGTACGCTTCTCCGCAAGCGCATCTATGCAGCGCGTGCAGACAGCATGAAGTGGTGGTTCCATCGTCAGTCCTGAGGATGCCCGCCTGTCCTTGCGCGGGAGCCGGGTCCTTGAGGCAAGCAGCGTGTGTTACCCGGCACCGCACCAAGCAGGGGCTCGGAGGAGCCTGGCTGGCTGCAGGGTTCCCTGTCAAGTCAGGAGTAGCTCGGCGTTTGCTGCTGAAGCTGTGCTGGCGTGGAGGAACGTGCTTTGCTCCATGCGCAGGGAAGGTGTCCTGGCGGTGTAAAATTCAGTAGGTGGTTACGCGTGCAGAGGATGGAGGCCGTTCTGGTGAGCACCGTGGTTCTTGCGCTGCAGACAGTAAATGTACAGGAGCTATTTGTACATACCCTCTCTCGGCTTGTGCGGCTCTCCTTGAAGAAGTAGAATGTTTGCTTTTCCCTACAGCACGAGCAGCATTGTGCCTTCAGCGGCATTCTGGGCTGAGGAGCCAAAGCTCTGGCGCACGTGGTGCTCTCCAGAGGGCTGGACATGGTGCTGGGGAAGGAGAGGCCAGGGTCTCTGGAGGGCGGCTGTGCGGGTTGTCGGGCAGTCGGCCACCCTGCCAGCTCGGGCTGTGCTCTGCAGAGTGCCTCGCACGCCGACCCGCTGCCGCTCCCAACCCTGAATCCGAGGGGAGGGAAGAGGCGATGAGCTCCTGCTCTTCAGCCTGGAGCACTCCGGGTACCTAGCCAGAAATCATCTTCCTCCTCTGGGTTTTTTTTCTTATGAATGGGCTTTTTGATTTAAAGCAAAGCTGAGCTGCCCCTGATTGTCTTGGTGGTAATGTTGGGGCTATCTACATCTGAGGACAGGAGGGACCCGGTGCGATAACCCGCTAGGCAGAGCCGCAGGCAGCCGCCCTGAGCCGTGCGAGTTGTTCGGGCAGAGTGACGGGGCCGTCTGCGCGCAGAGAGGCTGGGAAGCGCAGTGACGGGTCACACCAGGATTTGCACAGTCCCATTTAGAGACAGACTGCTATTTAAAGTACTTCAGTGAAGTATGATGTGCCTGCGAGCCAGGGCTGGAATAAAGCGATGATTCATTCTGGGACATACTGGGCTACTTCATAGCTGCTGGCTGCAGTTTTCAAAGCTGCCGAGGCAAAGTTACTCTCTTTGTTTCTTTCACTTGTGAATTTTTTTTTTCTCATACTGTAATAAATTGAAAACATATTTAGTCAAAATTTGCAGTTGTGGATGCTTTTCACTGCTGTTCTGTATGCACAAATGCTGTTCCAGAGAGATGCCATGCCATAGCTGTGTAGTCGGCGTTGCTGTTACACTGACAAATGCCAACAGTTCGCTGTACTTCCCAGGTCCTGTGCGTTGTAATCGTTTCTCCTAACGTACGTCTTCTTGAATTCTGTAAAAATTCATGGAAGTTGGTTGTTGGTTTTTTTAATGGGGTGAAGCTGGCAATTAAATTGAAATAAAATCTGTACTGAGAAAAAAGAACTGCTGTTTTTCTTGTAGTTACTGCTTCACGCCGCCCTCCAGAAGCATCCCACAACGCGTTGCCCTCCCGTGGCTGCTGACCGCTGACTGACCCCCTCCTGGTCTCGGCTCTGCCATCGCATCTTTGGTCTGGGCGTTGGTGGCAAGATTGTCAACGTTTTCATCTGCTTTCAAAATTCTTTGCAGTTTTTCTGCTTAACTCATTTGGTGATCTGCAATTGAACAGGACCCATCGGTGCAGACGGGGTGTCTTTTGGTTGAGCCCCGACTTTGTGTCATTTTGGTAGTCCCCTGAATCGTTGCCCATCAGGACTTGTGCGGAGACCTACCTCTGCTTGGCATGAAGTGACTTGGAATCAAGGTGGGTATTCAGGGTTACTTTGACCACCCAAAAAAGGACTTTGGGCAAGAAAAACATGGCAGACAAATTTGTTACTGGCCTGTTCTTTTGGGTAAACTGTGAAGGAATCTGCTGGCCCGGGTGCTACTATGGGTCAGGGTAAGGATCCTCCTGCCGAAGCGACGTGCTGCTGTAGCAGGAGGAGTTTCGGGGGCATCGCTGACCCGCAGCCTGGGTTGCATCCCCTGCTGCAGCATTTTCTGGGGGGCCCAAGAAGAACCCCAGAGCCTCGGCGCCTTCCCATAGCAGGCGAAGCACTGTTAAACTGAGCTGGGTTGTCAGCGTCAATGGAGGAGGATCTCCCGTGAGATAACTGCTGATCAGCAAGAGAGACCCTCCTGAGCCTTTGCCCTCTGATGAGATGCAGCGAGTCTCTCCCCACCTTTCCTGCTGGCCTGGGGCTCTTCGGGGCAGAGCTTGGTGCCAGGAGAGGGACCGGCACAGGGCGTTCTCCATGGGCATCACCGGGGTTTCGATGTGAGTGAAAAACCAGCTCAATTAAGCTACAAAACTGGAGGATTTGGGGGAGGGGGTAATTTTCATTATGGCTTCAACTTGTCCACAGGGACGTCATTAATGCCGCACGCAAACAGAACCTGCGGCTGGGGATGAGGCAGGCACGCAGCAGCATCGCTCTGTTTAATTCGATGGAGCTGGTTTGGCATAAAAGAGCATTTCAGGTGAATCCTGCCCTGCCCTTTCTATTTTGGAGCACAGGCCACTATACACGGCAGTCGCAAGGAAAAGCTTTCTGCCGTGTTGCTGTTGATAAATCTTTAACAACATTGTGCCTAGTAAAGCAAAAAACTTTCAGACTCGGTCTGCGCTTTGCGAGCTGGTAACAGGGGGAGTCAGATGGCAGGAGCTGGGGTGCCACGGCACCTGAATAAATTAACGGGCGAGATGTGTCCTCACGGTGTGACTGTTATCAAGTCCTCTCTTTTCAGTAGCAAAATATTTCATCACTTTGGTGGTTTTTTTTTCCTTTTCGTTTAAGCCCAGGTTTTAGCTACCCTGGGGGTTTCGCAGCCCCCGAGCCCCGCAGCCCCCTGGCCAGAGGATGCTCTGTGGCATCCGGCGCTGTCGCACCCCCGGCACCACTGAGCGCCGGCTCCGGAATGGCCTCGGATGGTCCCTGCGGCTGCCTCCCTGCTGAATGCCTCCCTGCTGAATGCCACAGCTCTTGCGTTAACAGAAAGGGAGAGATCCAAGATTATTTTTCCTCTGTCTGCACTGAGCAAATTAATTTTAAAATCTCCTAGCAGAGGTTGAAAATAAAATGCCCGTACCTCCTAAATATTCCTGATCCGTAATGGCTGCGGACAGCTGGGTTACGCTTCTCATCTCTCTGGAGGAAACCCCCCCCCCACGGAGAGTGAGATTTCCAGATCTCCCCGTGGCCGAGCAGCAAACTGGAAACCTTTGGGAGAGGTGTGTTACCCTGCTCCCGCCGCTGCAGCGCTCGGCCCGCTGTCCCTCTCCCACCCCTCCGTGTCCTGGGGTGCCCTTTCCACTTGCCTGGGTGTCTCACTTCTAATAAAGATTTTTTAACAAGGTTCCCAAGCACAATGTGGATGCTGGGTATTTTCAGGGACAGAAAAGAAGAAAAAAAAATAAATCTGCGTTCTCCATCCTACCAGTTCCAGCTTGGGGCATGTCCTCGCTTAGAAGGACAGCACATTTTTAAAATTCACAGTTGTCCAAACCAAAGTGTTGCTCCTGAGCAGAGCTGGGGTTTCCTGCCCCTCTCTCCTGCCAGAAGAGCCGGCACGGAGCCGCCCGGCCCCGCCACGGTGGGGTACGGTAACCTGCACCCCGCCTGGCGCTCAGGCTGCTGGCACGGGGGAGCAAGGGGAGGCACGAGGGACATGGGCACCGTGCTGCACCGGCCGGGAGCTCGGCGGGAGCTCCACTCTCACGCTTTTCCCTGGACACTGAGAGAGGAGAACCTAGCGCTCATCACTACCTTCAAACGCCACGTTGGACCCGTTACGCGGAGACAAGCGCTGACCCGTAAGCGGCTGTGCTGGATGCTTCGAGGTGTGTCACAGGCTCCAGACGGGCACCTCCAGGTGCTCTCGGCAGCTTCTGCTCTCTGCCCCACGCCCGGCTGCATTCTGGTGGATCAAGGGTCCTGCAGAGGGGACGTTCTCGTCCCATCGCTGCCCGCTTGGGACTGGACCGGCTTCTGACTCTCTCACCTGGAGGGGGTACAAGGCAAGTACAGGAGCCTGTCCTCCCACCCTTAAATCACACACCGCTCCGTGCCCGCTGGGCTTTAGTTTTGTGCCGGTTTGTGGTTAAGCAGCAAGGTGCGGTTAGGGCCTGCGGAGGGGAGAAGAGGCTCATCCCTCACTCTGGGGTCCCACGGGAGCATCTTGGAGCTGGCTCAGAGTCACCCCGATTTAGCACTGCTGCTTCTCGCTCCTCTGGAAAAACTCCATCCTGCCAGGGGGTAGAAGATAGTTTATGGCAGGTAGGAACCAAATTCAAAGTCCAGGTATAGCAGGTAAAATGATAGCAGAAAAAAAATAAAAATGCTGTAGATATATGGCAGTTTTCTATGAAAGAGTTGCAAAGGCGTCTTTCAGGGTATTCCCAGGCAGGGAGCACAGGTGAAACTCGTCTGGACCCGCACGGAGTTGTTAAGAAAACAAGTAGGAAGGAAATTCCTCACTTGGAGCTGGATGAAATTCAGCCCTGGATGAGTCTAGGCTGGTCCTGGCTCTGGAAACATGAAAAAGGCGACTCATTATTCCATCACACCCTGTCTGTGCAAGTGAGGGGAACGTGCAAACTGAACAAAATAGTACCAGTGCCATCAGGTCTAACGATGTCGGCATCTCTGTCTGGTAACCGTGGTCCCTTCCAGATGTGAGGAGACCTACCGGGGTGGCCACGGGATGTGGGGCTTTCAAGCCTTGGTTTTTGTATCAGCATGGAGAAAAAGGAGCTTTTACAGAGTGAAGGAGAACACCGCCCCAGACGGGCCCGCCGTGGCTTGCTCTCACGCCGCCCCATTCAGTGCACTCCATACGGTTTGATTTCGTTAAGTCGCATTCCCAGAATTTGAATCTCAGGAGCGATGGAGAGGCCCGGGGGGAAATACAGTCATTTCTTTCCTGAGCGATGCTCTCCCTGGCATGCCTGATGAATCATATTTTCTGACACAGAAAAAAATAAATCCTGTCCCAGAGTAAAGACACATAGCTGTCCCATCTCCCCCCCCCCAAGCTTCCACAAGTCCAACGCAAATGTGCAACACGAGGCCTTGCCAACAGTTTAAATTATTGTCATCCTCGATGCCAGAAAACTGGGCTAACGCTGGGTGGTGATGAAACCGAGTTAGTCTCAAATATTTTGGGCACTGGTGGAAATGGTTGGCAATGTTGCAGGAGTCCCGGTGTGGCTCTTCATATCACGGCACCAGATTTACCGCTCACCCCCTAACTAATTAAAACTCGTACCGTAAACAGGGGCTGGGGCTACCTCTGAGCTGGGAGATTGGAGAGGAGGAGGGGTGGAGGAGGCTGAAGGAAAAAGTAGCCAGAGTTTTTGCCACCTCCACCTCTGACAAAGCCCAACTTGCCTGATGAGCAGGCGTTGGAAAGCCTCCGTTCCCAGCTGGGGAGCTGTGGCACTCTCCTTGGGAAGGCAGCCCGGTTATTAAGCAGTTCTCGGTATGAAATAATCCAAGGGGGAGCGGGAATAACCACGAAACCAGATCTTCACTTCAATAATCTGCAGAGGAGGAGGAAAGTGAGACTGAAATAATCCATCGCATCCAATAGCAGGGAAGGTAATTTTTTTTGTCATCACCCTTGGATAATAATCAGTTAGATAAATTCTTGAAAGGATTGTATTCTGTCTCTCCTACTATTTATCACACCGCGTCCTGCGATGACCTGTAGGTAACGCTCCCAATGATGTCACGGCCAAGGGCTCTTAGAAAAGTGGGGCCGAGGGTGAGTGTGAGCCTTTAGTACAGAGCAAAGCATTCAATCCGTGTGAAAATACGAAATTCCTCCTTGCAGAAGAATCAGCCTTTAAGCACATTTTTTCACGCCAGCCGTTTGGCTGCGTATGTACCTGACACGGCCAGCGTTTGCTCCCCGAGACAGCGGCCGGCTAACGCTGCGAGCGTTCCCGTTAGCTCTGCCCACGCTCCGGCCCTCCCGCTGCTGCTGAGCGTGTTCCGAGGTGAGGCTGTGGCTAAACGGCCATGGGGACGCGGGTGAAACTCCGGGTACAGCTGACACATCACCCCGGCCTCTGAGGGAAACTCTGCTCTAAGAGCTTGCTGTGGCCACGCAGTCATTTATCTCTTCCTCAAATGCTTTCTTGCATTTATTTTACTTCTTGCTCTAGTGATGTCTTGTCTTCGCTTTTGACTCTCGATGACCTGCCAACATCGAAGGGCTGCAGCAAGACCCCTACGTGACACTGGGGTGCGTGGGGTGCTCCCTTCGAGGAGCTGGGACTGGCTCCTCTCCTGCTCCATGTATTTTCCAGCTGTGGAGCAGCGAAGTCTCGGTTTCCCAGGGCAGAAAGAGCCTGCTGCTCCGGCGGGGGGCTGTCCAGAGAACTGGGGACACAGCAGACTTTCTTCTCGTTCGCATGGTGTCGCAGATGAAAATGTTTTGACATGGTTACAATTTAGTCACTTCAAAATTTATTAATAGGGTGAGTTAAATCAAAGGTTGAATTTTAGCAGCACTCAATGATCGGCTAATTTAAAGATTTACAAGTAATTCAGTAAAATGCGTTATGATCAAAACAGCAACTTAATTACAGAGTCGAAGATGACAAGACTGACAGTAACTCACTGTAAGGTATCTCAAACCAAAGTTTGTAGATACACATGTACAAACACAAAACATGCAGGTCCACGCAGCCAGAGAGAGATATTTGGGCCAGTGTTATTTGTCACCCGCAGCCATAAAGGCAAATGTCTGTATTTAAACACGCATGGAAGTAGAGCGGCGGATGGAGGAAGCCAGCGCCCAGTGACGCCGTCCCTCTCTGAGTTCAGAGCACGCGTTCACGACGCACCCGCATCCCTCCGCGGGCGGCAGTTGAGGCCGGAGAAGGCTGCCTTCGCCCTGGCAGATGATTCTCACCAAGTTTGGTCCTGAGCGGTGTCCCAGCGCGGGGGGGGGTGGTGGTGCTGGTCGCAGCCCGCTGCGATCCAGGAGAGCTCCGAGGGTCTGGCTTAGAATCGCTGGTTATAGGGGCCGAGAGAACTGACGCTTGTCAGGTACTTTCCACTCCGGCCCAGCTCGGATGGTGAAATATTCTGGTACTTCCCCCAGCTGTGCAGACTCAGAACTTTTCTGGCATCTCCCCTTCGGGCCACAGCCGAGGTACAGGGGTACCAGGCCGTCAGGAGGTGACCGATTGTTGCGACCGGTCCCAAGCAATGAGGGAACAAGCACCCCAGGGCGGGGGGATGGCCCCGGGCACCGAGCGGCTCGGGGGGCTGCACCACCACACGTCCTCCCGAGTGGGTACGGAGCTCGAGCTTAGCGCTGCTGAGTCCTGAGATGGAGTGTGCCCGCTTTTTGACCGGGGTGCCCTGCGCTGTTGTACATGAAAGCTTCTAAAGTCAAAACGAAGCGCTGCAATGTTGTTTCACAGAGGAGAACGTCATCTCGCCTCTCCCCAGGTACGCGCTGTCCTCTGGGGTGGCTCCTTGGGGCAAAGCCTCTGTCTGAACACACCTCGCTGTGAGGTCGTTAAATTTGTGTCAGATTATTTCAGTGATGTTAGCCATGTTCCCTTCTACTGAAGGAAAAAAAAGTCATTTACAAATGGGCACCATCTGGCGATATCGGGGTGCCACTTGTTTCCGGGCTAATTCAAAGGGAAACGCGGTCTCTACGCTGCTTTCTGGAGCGTCCTTTCCTGGGCACTGCTGTCGCAGTGATAATACCGAACGTGTCGTCTTAAGACCGAAACGGGACTGGTTCTGCTCCATCGCCTCCCTGCCGGCAGCGTGGCGGAGCTGCTGGGAGCGTTCAGCAGCTCGCGGGCTGTCGTTTTTTAATTTCGTAGCAGAAGCGCAGGGTTGGCCGTGCAAAGGCGGGAGGCTCCACCTCTGACATTGAGATATTATACTTAGGTATACAACCTGAAAATCATTTCTTTAAAAGCGAACCACTGTCATTTGGCAGCAATGTGGGGATTTTTGTGTGCAAACAGCTAAGGAGAGGGAGAGCCTGCTGCTTTCCAGGCTCGGCGCCTCTCTATGCCCTACGCTGGCTCTAACCTTCTGGGAGATCTGATGACTGATTCTCAAGGAGCGGTGTGTTCAGATGTGGAGGTTATCCAAGATATGAGTTATATGTAGAAAATATATCATCAGTTTTTTTCTAAGTGTTCCCACTGCCCTGCAGTGAGCAAACACACTTTCAGTAGCGCCTGTTCTCCTGTGGTTTGACAAAGTTATATTGTATAACAGCTTTTGACATTGTTTTTTGGGGATTTTAAAAACAAACAAACAAACAAACAAACAAACGTAAATCAGTGCATAAATTGGTACCACATGTGGCATTTCCTGGACCAGATAAAACTTGTAATGGCCAACTCCTTTGGTAAGCTAGAAAATAAGCAGACCTCAGCGTTCGGATCCTGTCACTCGTTTCTGATAACTCTTCCGTAACTCTCTGATCAAGATGACCGTGCCTCTTCCAGCCGTTAACAACAAAGGGGCATGTGAGCTCTCGGGGTAACCCGCAGCTGCGAGCCCGTGCCCCGGCCGGAGGAGGTGAGCGCAGGGCACCGTGCCCCGGGCAGCCGGCCCCTCCGCCAGCGCGGGGTGGCAGGGCTTGGGGAGCTGCGCGGGAACGGGGCAAAGCCTTTGTCAGAATAAACGCAAACCAGGGAGCAAACCCTTCCGAACGACAGCTGCGGGGAAAACAATAAGCAGGGTTGTGCTTTCTAGTTCAGCCTCTTGATGTGATACTCCGCTGCAGAATAAGCTTCAGCAGTGACCTGGTTTAGAAGACAAATACTTAAAAGCCAGTTCTGGGAACTATCGCTGTTGTCACCCGCTCCATGGAATATTTCGAGCCGGGCAGCCCGAGATGCTGGCGGGACTGACGAGAACGACCAGAGCAGCACGTGCAATTCTTACTCAGCTCAGCAGCTTACGAAACAGAAGTAAACGGCTGACCTGGCACGAACTGTTTCCCGAGACGGCCCGTAAAAATTCATCTCCCTTCATTATTGATGGCCTCTTTTTAAGCGAAATGTTTGCCTACAACCAAGAACTCTGGAGAAGCGCAGCAAACCAAAGCACCACTGAAACCAGTGCATTTGTTTGCCGCCCCTAGGAGATACTCGCTAGGATTTTAAATAAGCACCTGACTTAAAAGAATAGTAATCATGTGATTAAATTATTTATGCTCAAAACCAACTTGCAGATGCTTTTGTCTGCTAAAAAATACATGGTCTCTGAAGGCTCCAGAGGCTGAAAACACAGATTGCGTGACTGAGGTTGTTTTGCAAATCTCTCTTACAATAAAAGACACAGTAATAAACCAGCATCTTTTTTATTTAAAAAAAGACATCCAGTTGCAAGTTGCATACTGCTGATGCCCAGCACAGTCTCATAGTCAGGTGGATGGCTTTCAGATCGGGTTTTCGTGTGTTTAGAACCAAGAGAGCAGGCTCCGAAGTTGCAAGGATCTCCGCTGTGACGCTTCAGCCACACGTTCAGGAGCTCGGGAGGAGTCACGGGGGGTGGGGGTGGTTGTTGTGTGGACCCTGGCTCTGGCAGACCTGCCGTCAACAGCCACCTACCCCTTAGCGCAGATCTCCACATCCAGCTCGTGGCACCCAACAACATGGTCAAGCTCAAAGTATTTTTCCTTTCCCTCTTGTATGTCCCAAACGCCGCGTCTCGCAAAGTCCACCGGAATCTGTAGCTTGCAAGTGGTCGCCTGGCGCGTGCCCCCCCCCCCAGCTCTGGATCCAGGCGGCTCCCCACGCCGCTGCGAGATGGGATACACAAGCCCTGGCAGTTTCTGTTGGACAACAGCTTAGCAGTAAAGGTGCTATAATAACAAATATTATCTTTTTCAGGAGGAGCCTACTATAACAGCCTGTTTGCTTGAGTAACCTGAAAAATATGGTCCCGCAACGAGGGGAATAACACGGGAAAAGACGTGGTGTGTCCGTTCTGCACCCCCCTCTGACTGCTGTCAGGTGTTGCAGTGCAAGACAAGCACAGCCATGCTCGTTAGAGGGCCGTGGCAGTACATAGCACAGGAATGGAACGCTACAGTCAAAACTGGGCCGACTCACCACCACGGGTAGATGTGGTAAACGCCAGTAGAGCCTGGGCGTCTGCCTTTGGGGAGTGGGACAAGTCAAAAAGTGAGAGGATTAGCTAGGGCCACAAACACAGTTCTTCCTATTTTTATCTCTTGCTTAAAAAACTAGAATGATGCAAATCTGGCAGTGGAAAATACCTAATGTTCAGACCCAAGTTAAAAGTAACTCTCTCTTGGACAGGTTACGTATTCAGGACAACACAAAGCAACTGCTCCAGACATCTAGCTTGGGTACAAAGTCCCCCACGCAGAAGAGAGGTAGCTGCCTCCAGAGAGCCTCTCCAGGCGGGATCGGATGCACAGACGGGCAAATATTCCAGAGAGTAAAAAGGTGAAAGGTAACCAAGGCGGTACAGTCAGGAACCTTACCAAAATTACTGCCCAGGTTGTTACAGTTTTCAGCACTGCCATTTGGCCTGTCAATTCACTACACTACCGCGACAGCACAAGTACGTAGGAACAGTCCCTCAACAGCTCGCTGGTTTGTAAAAAATAAATAAAGAAAATTGTCCTGAGTACCTCGTTCAGAACTTGTTCTGAGCTCCGTTTAAATTAGTACAACATGCGCGATTATAACCACTGCTTGGTAGATACTGGTTAAATACATGTTAAGTTGGAAATGAAGCAATAAAAGGTGAATTAAATAATAAAAAAGAATGTCTATTCTGTTACTAATTACACAAGTTTCTGATTTGTTTTCTGTTAGTAATTCTTACAGAACATGTAAATGAAGATATGGTACAGCCACGAGCCTTGAGATATAACTAAAGAGAAATGTGATCAATAAAAATTGTGAGATGAGACACATGGAAGTCAAACTTCTATTAAGATGTGCAGGGGAGCACTTAAAATTAACAGTAAGGAAATGTCTTAGTACAAATCTGCATCTACAAGTAAGCACAATCTAGAAAGCTAGGATTTTTCTGATCACAGGCGTGATACTTCGGAAATAAAGCGACCGAAATGTTTCCGTTTGTAGAAATTTTGATAACCTACACCATTACTAGAAACAGCGTCTTTAGAAAAAGTGTCAGTCCCTGAGCCAGCAGGTAAGAACCTAGAAGATACTTATATCTCTCTCTATATATATTTAAAAATAAAATTTAAAAAATTAGCTATGCTTTTAGCCATAAACTCGTAAGAGCAACACAGCTGCAGCAATCAATCTTGGGAAGAGGGAAAAGTAAGTCAGAGAGGGACAAATTTCTTTCAGTTTGCTACCTGGACTGCTGACAGCACTCCGTACCAGTTTAGCAGGTGGAGCTCTCCCTGTATCCTCTAGTTTTCCAGTTGAGCCTAGAGAAGGTAGCACTTCTAACAGGGTTTCCAGGAGTACATATCATGCACAGAATACAGAGTATAGCAATTAATAGTAAAAAACCCATCAGCAATTAGGTGATTTGTGTGTCTGTGCACAAAGGAGAGGAAATTGTAAGTGTGCTCCAGAGATGAAGGAAGAGGCCAAGCGAGTACCCGTGAGCACAGCTGCACAAGGGTGGCCTGCTCTTTCTGTTTGCCTCACCTTTGCTTTGGCTAGAGGGGGGAAAAAAGAAACCAAGGCACAGCTACCTTGGCCTATGGTGGGCGAGTGCGTGGGTTTGGTGCCAAGCGAGTGAAATGAAGGACAACGTGACCAAGCCAGAACCGAAAGCCTGTTGTTTCTTACCACGGTGGAAATGACAAATTGCCACAAAAACAAAAGGCATGGAAAATGGGAAATCCTGTGAAGTGCCACACGTTGATATTACTTTGTTTGATGCGCTTATGCCACTTCTGTGAAAAACAATTAGATTCTACAGAAAGTGAATGCCAATATTCCAGGAAAACAATGTCCTTGGGTCAAAATCAACCTTTCTTTAGATGCCAAACAGTTTAAATATTAACACATGGGAACATTTTAGGTACACCTTAGTTGTTGGAAACTTGAGAAAGCTGCTCAGTATGTCCAGCTTCTTCAGATTATTTTTTTTCCCCCACTGTGTCCAAGTGTAACTGGCTCAAGTGCAAATGGCATCGAGAATGAATGTTTCAGGTCTCTGAAATACGAAACAAAGGTATTGAGATGTTAGTGATACAGCAATTATAGTAAATGACCACTCTGCCTTAAAGGGGGAATTAAGTTTTCTCTGGAAAAGTGTGCATAATAGTAACGGTGAAGCCAGAAAATGGTGGCCACTCGTTCTCTCAGGGCTTTGAGGAGACTGTGGCAGCCGGACTGAAAAAAACTTATTTTTCCAGTTACATTCAGACGACCAGGTGTTTTTAGCAAGGGCAATATGTACAAAAGAGCAAACAACAGACATTAACATTCCAAAACAATGAAGAACTTCTGCATTTAACAAGTCTGGAGCAAAAAGACACAGGCCCCAGACACCACATTTGGCCATTTCATTAGGAAACTGCATGTGTGAGAAGCATGAAGGCAGGGTCACACAGCCGCTGGCTTTGTACAGATCCTTAGACATCCTCAGGTCTTGTTCCTACCTGAGGTTACATACACCAGCTACTGCTTCTCCTTTATTGAGGCGCTGCAGGTTTATTAAACCAGTTTCAGCAGTATTTGCCAATCATCACGTTTATGTATGTGAACAAAGGCTCTGGCTGTGCATAGCTGCGTGCGATATACGATAGACAGCTGTGTGAGCTGGTACCGTCTGCTAGGCAGAACTGTGTTTCACGTGCTCATGGCAATCTCAGAGAAGTTACATGTGAACTGGTTTCTCATTTAAGACTTAGCTTTCTAACTGGGGATTCCACAATTAAGCCACAAACCCCTTTGGGTTGACAGTTTATGGAAAGCAGAAGGAATAGTAAAGGAGCAACTCCAACACAAATGCAGTGAAGAGCCCCCTCTTGCCAGACGGTGCCAGCTAGGTGGTAAGACATTGCACAAACCCACTGATGGTTCCAGAAGACTTACCCACATATGTGCGTGAAGGAAAGGGAAAGCAGACAAAGCCCACGGACAGGTGGGAGAAATTTGCAGGGGGATGCACTTTAAGTATTTAAAGAGCTAACGCAGTCATGTTCAGAAGCCAGCCTGGCATGTTAGTGCTGTCCAGAGCTGAATTGGATTGTAACACACAAACCAGATGTCCTGCAAACTCTGTAACAGCTGCAGGGCTCTTCAAAGCACTTCAGTACTGAGTTCTGCTGTAGAGAAATGCAGCAGTCATGTTGGGGAAACACTGCAGAAGCAGCATCTCCTAAAAGCCAGCGAGAGATCGAAAAGGGAGCAGGTACTGGGGAGAATCAGTAAGGCACCTCACCGGAGAATGCGGTGCTAGTGGAGAAATTGCAGATGAAATGTGGGTGAGCTCACCCCTCCAGTTTCCTGGAAAGGCAAGGTGTGTCATACCCACCTCTGGATATTAGCTGCCTTCTCAATATTCCATTATATTAAGGCACTAACTGGCTCGGGATTGGATTGTCAACTCATCTTCCTCTCTATACGTTGCTGTGATAAGCAAAAAACACTTCTCCTCTCTTCCCTCAAGTTTTGCTTTCACTGTATCAAAAAAGATACAGTGCAGCTTGGATTCTGGTGTGCCACCTTGTCCAGTATTTGAGTTTCTTGATGCCTATTTCAGATTCTTGTCTCTGCCTCTGTTCCTGGCTATTCTGCATGTTTTTTCCTGTGAAGACAGCTACAATTCCAATAATTTTTCATTCAGTTCTCTTGGCTTTGCCAGTGCAATTTTGTGGTTAGTGTTTCAGTATTGTTTCAATATGTACTGCTGGGATAGACGTTCTACCTATAATTCTGACAATATCTCAGAAAATCTATGTGCTCTTTGTTGTTAAAATTAAATATTTTTTCATTTATTTGTAGAGACTATGGCCAGAAAATACAATAAAACTACCTTGTTTCACTGACAAAATTTTACAGGTTTTGGTTAAAGCAGATGATTCTGCCCGCACCCCGAAATAAATAAATTTCATTCTTTATCTTCCCAGTAATTTCTTGCACTGATTTTCCCCATGCTGTTTAGAGCCCTGATAATTTCTGGTCTGGTTTCCATTCTTGTTACAGATTTCTGTTGCATCATTCATCTTCCGATTAGGGGTTTAAAGGCCTCGTATCTTCTTTCTCACGGAGACAGGGTTTCATCTAGGAGTTAACTCAAACCAGTAACAGCAGACGTATGGGCTGTCCGCGTAGCAGCCAGCGTACTGCGGCTGGTCAGGAAAGGCAAGTAATCCCTTCCTTCGGCAGGTCTTCTGAACGCGGTTTGAGATTTGAAGATAAAGAGCCAGAGCAACGTTGGCACACACAGACTTAGTTCTATTTTAAGGCCGAGGTTGGACCATAGTGCTTCTTGGGCTACAAGTCTACAATTTAGGTTTATCTCCTCCCAAATTGTTCATCATAGCTATGATGCTAGGAAGATACCCATTTTGATTCCCACAACTCCTATATTTATCCTTCTGTATAAGTAAATAACAAACTTTACAATGCAGGTAAATCAAACAATATTGTTCTGAATGACTGCGTGTATCAAGTAAAGTGACAGTGCACATCTTGGTGGGCTGAGTCTCCCACAAAGCAAAAGCCCTGCAGCCTGCAAGGACAGAAAAGCCACTGAAGGGCTTCAGTGACCTGTAGTATTGGATGTTGGACTTAACAGCCCTAGTTACTTGGATAAAGATTGTCTTCAGTGTTCATAACAGACTGGATGCAGTAGACTTCAAACCTTTCTTAAAAAAAGAGACATTTACGGGAAGCAAAACAATACTGTTTCCCTTCTTGGCTTAGTCAGCAATGAGGAAAAGGAGTGGCTGAGCATTACACTTCCTATGCACGACACACGCAAGGGGCCCTGACAAAGTAAGATGCTGCCATCAACTCCTGAACTCTATATTTACAGAAACACTGTAATAACTTCACAGTTCCTCATAGCGTCTGCTTTTGCAGTAGTCCGAAGTAAATTCATTTATCTGAAAAGGCTGGAACTGTATAGATAAGCTCGTGGCTATTTTTGAAGTCATGCCCTAGTGTGCACTGCATTTCTGTAAGCTACGCCCTACTACCACCTTATGGTGCAGGGAGACCACACTCACCTCATACTTAGTGTCGTGACGCTGACTCAGCAACTGGCTTCTGCACTCCAAAGGCAGTGATAAAAATATTCACAACTACTATAATGAATACTAGTCCAGTTGCAAGGTTGTTGAGGAAATCCAGCTTTCCATGCTTTGCAGGGTTGTTAAGGTCATATTTTACTTCAAAGAGAAAAGGAAAAAAAATTAATTATATGTATATTTCAAAATCCAGAATAAAAGTCTTCACTACTCATGTAGTTCAAGAATTTCTCTTACACTGAGCTATTTGGATCATACTTAAAAGGGAGGTAAGATTCCACAGTGTCAGCAAAAGTGCTAAGGGAAAGATCTGTAACCACAAGGAGTCTGTTAGCTTCCAGTAATTAGCATCTAATCTCTGTGGAAGCACATGGGAAGTAACGGATACACAACCATTACCAGAAATCTTCTGAGTACTTGATCTCTTGAAATCTACTTTTGCTGCAGACTTTAAGCATTTAAAAATTATTTCAGTCTTGAATACATGAAGCTTGAAGCCCTGACAGGATGGAATGAAGTTAAATTTCCTGCGGTTAAAATGTTACAGGTCCTTCACAGACAGCCCAATCTCTTTACCAGTGCTGGATTTTTTTTGTACTGGTGCCCAGCTCTACTCCCTGCTTTTGCACTGAGTCTGTTTTCAGAAAGCAAGGGCATTATATCTGTTAAACAGAAGATTTCAAAGCAATGTGGTTGCAGTCCTTTTTACAGAGAGCATCAGCTGTGTAAACATTTTCTTTTGTTTCTTACAGTTGTTCTTTGGTCAAACTGCTAATGGGAGTGAGGGAGGAACACACAAGGGAGATAATACTAATTTAGTTTAAGCTTTGATTCCAGGCCTTGTGAAAACGTATGAATGAGTTACACTGGACTGATAACAGACTTGATGATCAAGCATGTGCTTGTACACACAGTAGAAGTCTGGGGGCGCTTCCCTGGCATCATGTGGCAAACCTCTCTCTGCTCTCCTGCAGTAAGGGCAACTCAGATCCTCTGCAACTCAGATCCTCTGCTAAATTTCTGGGATGCAGGTGGAATGAGTGCCGATGAATTCTGGAGCAGGTTTTGAGAATGGTTTTTGTCTATTTAGACTCCTAGTTCTTAAATGCTTAGATGACGGGTACAGGGCGTGTGAGAGAAAGTTTATACCTGACAAGTTTTTACAGCAACATAAATAAAACTTTGAGCTCCAAGAGGCACATACATAGACATGTGCCTCATGCTTCTACTGCATGAAATAAACTTTCTGACTTGCTTTTAATGCAATGACCCTGTCACCATTGCAGAACTTAACCACGGAACCAAGACTCGCGTGCTGGTGGAAGCAGTTAAGTACAAGCGGCGGCAAACACACTCATGATGCCAAAGTATTGAGAGCCAGCTTCGCTTGGTGTCCCTAATTAGGAAGCCTAATGCTGGTTTGGTTTCAAGGAATTCTGGGCACCCGTTCAAGTTCTGTTTGCTAAAGCAGTGTAGTCAAACATCACAGGCCAGTCAAAGCACTGAAGAACAGCGTGGGGGAACTCTCTGAAAAGCTTAAGCTACTGCACACCTGTGTAGGCATGAAATACTTTAAGCTCAGCAGTACTTAACCCTGAAAATGAGTTTATACGTGTCTGTAAAGTATCTGGAGCTATGTGGATGCTTGCATCCCAGCAGTACCTAGAAGGACTCTAGTACTGTCATGTGAATGAAACGGAATAAATGAAATGGAATAATTAATCCTGAAGTATGGAAGAAAAGCATTTCAGATGGTTGGTTTAAAAAAAAAACAGGCAATAATGAACTAATGTGTTTTGTGAGTTAAAAGAAATCATGCTCAAAGGAGAATTGACACTGTGAGAGCTGTCCCTTTGTCCAAATACGGGTCAGAGAAGACAAGTATGGCTTGTCAGTTTAGGCGGTGCTCTAAATTTCGCAGTAGAATTGCAGTAATCCTATCTTTGTGATTATAATACTTAAGATGAGGGTGTTTGTGAAAATGTTCTGAAGAACAGTTATTCTTCAAGTATTTTATTATAGTGGGATTAGATTACTATGATTTCATGCCACTTAAACTATTTCAAGACATTCTTTGCTTTTCTTCCAAAAAGTTAAGATTACCAAATCACTCTCAAGAGCAAGTTTGCTGAACATTTTTCAAAATGTTTTTGTGAAAGGCTCTTTTGAAGGAGGAAAAGCTTTTAATCCCTAGTAGAGAATTGTGAGAACCAGTAGCTCCCGGGATAAACCTCTGTCTCAAGGAAAGAAACTGGATGGTTGCACAGACTTTTGTGTGGGCTTGTGAGAGCTTGTAAGAAGCAGAATTTTGTGGCTGGACAGAAAGGCAAATTGTTGCTGCAGGCCAAAACTACCAAATGCACACTGTGAAAAGCAAGTTCTTGCTATGATACCTGTATCTTTGTACCTTCATATCCTATTTCCCATCTTCAGTACTTCGGAGCTCAGCACGACGGCATCGCTCCAACAGCATACCGATGTAAGCCGAGGGCTTTCTCACCCTGGGGTGCCCAACCTGCGGCCACGGCTGATTGCGGAGCGCAGGCTGAGCTCCTGATGAATCTCACTAAGTGCTCTGTGAACTCGACCTCAGCCCAACTTTGCAGTTCGGGCTGCTGGGTGCTTTCTTTACTCTCAGTGTGACAAAGATAAAAATCACAGAGATGGAAGCCATTTTGGCAATGTCTGGCAGAAACGAGCATTAGAAAGCAATGTCTCCGCACTGAGAAATTATTGCCCAACAAAAAACAGGGAACTTGATTACGGCCTCAAAGCCTGCTTAACTGAAACAACGTCCAGGGAGATGCGAGAAACATAGCTGTTTTGCTGATTTCTCCAGGACTCTCGTCCAACATCCCCCAGTATCACCAGGTTGCTTTTCCCAATCCCTTTCTGGAATCTCCTCTGAGCCAGGACCTGGATTTTGCTCTTGTACCTACTCTACCAAATGCAGAGACAGCTGTATTCTGTCTCTTTTGTAAGAAAGAAAAAAGCTACGTCAGCTGCATATCAATATTACAAGCCTTATGTATCCTGGTTTCCTAGGAACTTCCTCCTTGAACAGAAAGTTGTTTTTTCAGTTGTGCTAAGAAACAGAACATTGAAAGACTAACAGAGATGCCAAAGGCAACACCTATAACCTAGTGAATGCCACGTGTGAACTCTGGCTATCACCTTCAGGGCTCTTCATTTACGGTAGACTTAAGATCTGTCATATAGTACCCATTAATTTACAGGGAGAGATTTGAAAAAAAGCTTTGAAAATAAATGATCGTGTGTTCACTAGCAAAAGAAGTGATCCATAGCTGTTTCGTACCAGTGAAGGTGTCATTTATTTCGGTGAATAATGGGATTCAACTGATGCTGAAACCTAAACACTTCCTCTGATTTCCACAGGTATCTTTGATCGACTCTCCAAAGTTATGGCCTCGGGGTTTGGGTGCTGGTAACGAATGTCACAGGTTTTCAGCAACTTTGCAAAGTGCCACTGGATTCTTTTTGCATTTTGCCTTGCAAAAGCATGGGGGGAAATATCACAGTAGGTTAAGACAGCAAAAAGTAGTATTGAAGACTTGCTTAAGGTCAAACCAGAAAACTCAGATTTCCAGAAGAGCGCTGGCTCTCCACTCTCTGTGGACTTTCAGTTGGGCTTTTTTGGGTCATTCATGCTCACTTCGTGATGGCATTGTTTTAGAAATGAGCATGGTTCTATAGCTACTTAGATCAATATTCTGCTTTACAGAATAAGGCAGAGGGTGTAGGACATATGTGTGCTACTTATCTCGCAATACTAACTTAAAATACCTAATTGTTAGTGATAAGTACCTGTCCTTGTGCCTCATAGCATTGTACCTATTAATACTGAATAGTGGAACCTATATTTTTGAGAACAGCAAAGACGCTGCGTTGAACTTCTTGGAATGTGAAGGTCTGTAATTCAACAATTAATACAGAAGGGGCGGGGGGGGAAGGCAGGGAGCAGGGAACTAATTCTACAGCTGTCTCACTGAATGTGTCCAAAGCACACACTAACACAACTCCTATTTGAACTCATTCTCTTTAAATAATTTCTACCATATGTTAAAGGTTTTCATCATGTTTCTTTGGTAGAAAGTAGAAAAGGTTTCCCTAGGGATAAGCAGTATTCAAGACAATCTATTTGTAGTCCCAGGATGCTACTTGGACTGTGTTTTCATATTATAGGTAATTTCAAATTTTTTGACTGAAGTCGTAGTATGTGGATAACAGCTGAGGTATGTTCTTACGGTGAAATCTTGCTCCAATTAGATTATTTTTCATTTTAGCTTTAATTTCAGTCTAACACAGGTTTGAAAATTAACAGTAACAAGTACATTTCTACCATTCCTCACCTAGAGATTTAGGATGCTTTGAATAGTATCCTAAATTTAAAACTAAGGGGGTTTTTTCATTATTGTCAAGCTTTCACTATCAAACCTTTGATCTGATTGCAGAAACACAAACAAATTGAAGACAATATGCCACACCAACGCAAAGATGGACATTTCAACTTTCGCTTCCATTTTGGAGTTCTATGTTCACAATATATTCTTACAGTATTACTTAGGATAAGACTGATACATATGAACAGATACATTTCAGTCATAAGATTAAGTAACAGGTCTTGCCAGAAATAGTATTATGAAACTGGGCAGGCTGCATGATCCTGTCTGGCCTATTAACGATTCTTTTACAGTATTTCATAATTTTCCTTCCTCCTCAGGCCTTCTGAAAAGAAAAATATTCATGCTCTGGGCATAAGAGTGTGAGGAAGTTGATCAAAATTGAAGATTCCACATGAAGCTGCCCTTACTCCTTTTGTTGCAATATTTCTATGGTCTTAAAAGAAAAATTTAATCAATTCTGAGGTACAGACTTCCAAATATAACATTTTTTTAAAAATAAATGGGGAGTCTAGATACCATCTTATATACCATCTTATGGATTGCACCCTATAAGAAAAATACATGTCAATGGTTCTTGCTATTGGTACATACCAAGGAATATCAGGAGTACTCCCACCATAACTTGCAGTGTGAGCGACAGGCTGATAAGAACGATAAGTGGGATGTAGAAGGAAAAAGAAGGTCCTTGCTCCATCACGGCTTTCAGCTGGGATGCGTTGGCCATCAGCAGGGCAATGTCCAACATGCTCTCTGCCGCGCTCTTCTTATTTGCGTAGTGGTTGATATTCATAGGTCCATTTCTTTGAAACCACTGCGACGTTCTGCGCTAAAATTAGGAGAGAGGAAAAAGGTTATTCACATCTCTTCTAACTGGTGTAGTGAACGAGAGATGGCTTGGCCCGATGACTGATTTCTGTAATCATACTGGCAGAGTAAGAGTGGCACGGAGACTGTCAGTGCATCTTTTTCATGGTTACCGCTGTCCCCCATCTGACAAGAGAGCAGCAAATAGTGTCTGTACCGGACTTTGGCAGAAACACCTTTTCCAGCCTGTAGGATCATTCTAAACAGTCACTATGTTCCTACCCTGAGAAAAGGAAAGATTGAAAAAGCGGAAAAATTTGCACTGAGAAAAGTTCGGAGGGAAAAATGACTGTAAAGCAATCAAGCAAACAACAAACTGTTGTAACTAATTTACTCCTAAAGGCATACTTTAAAACTCAAATACTTATTAAATTCACCCTCTGCCATCACGCATCTATGTAGTTCCTTAATTACTCACGAGTCTGGTTTTACGGATTTATGTGGAAGTTGGCCACTGTATGAGCTTTCCTTGACCTCTTTCCCTGCTGCTTCTTACTCCACCTTGCCGCTGCCCGGGTCCTTCCTCACACAGTGAACTGTTTTTCTGTTTAAATATCGTATGATCTGTTCTTGCCAAGCACTGCCCAATTACAAGGGAAACTTTTCTTTCCATTTTCTCATCAGCACTTGTGTGTGGGGTTGGGTTTTTTTTTTAAATTCCCCTCCAAACAAACAGGAAAATAAAAACCAACTGCAGGGCAAACCCAGAGCTAGTTAACCCAGCGGGATGAATAAAATTAGTGTTTCCTGATAACGCTTCCTGTGACCCGACTTGGAATTTGACAGCTCATCTCCCAGGGGTGCCTGTTTCTCCAGGGATTAGATGCAGCTCAGGGTAACTAGGTTAGGCTCAGATGCCCAACTCTGTGATGAAGAAAGCCTTTTCTGCAGTCTCTGAACAGGTTAGGAACTTCATTCTCGCTGCTCTTATTTCTAGACTTTATTTTAAAAAATAATACACAAATATTTTAAGAGTAAGCTTATTCTAGCTGACTTCTTTAAACCTGCTTCTCAGAGACCGTTTTACTGCACAGATGTGTTCCTGCTTGCCAGAAAATACTGTGAGGGAAGTCTCTCTTTGAAGGTTAGTTCAAATGCAGAAAACGCCCTCTAATTACTCTCTTCGGCAGCACTAATAACTATCAAATTTCCAATTCCAAAGCCAGCTTCGCCACTGTCCAGACTTAAAAGTGTCCTTTTAAATAGGACAGATATTGATGCATACAGCAAACACATTGCCAGTTTTTCCAGGGCATTCAAATACCAAACTTGACCTAATTTCACCAGACACCTTGTAATCAACCGCAGTCTCAATATTTTACTGAGAGAAAAACGTTCTGGGGCAGCAGCAAGCTTTTTTTCTGTGAAGAGGAGGAAGCCATGGAATTGCAGCTTTACGCAGACAGCTTCATTACTGAGGCCAGGCTAATGGGAAGAAAACAGCACTGAGGTGGATGCTGACTTCAGTCAGGAAGAACTCAATACTCATTTGGTTTTGTCTATATCCCACAACCTAAAAATGCAGTTTGGGTGGGGAATCTGTCCCACATTTGTCACCTTTTCTCTCCCCAAGGAGAGCCTCCTCTTCCCACCCTCCTGCCCCATTAAACCACTAAAGCATTTGGATGCTTCAGAAAAATACTGTCATTCTAGTATACCATCCACCAGAAGCACTAAACCGGGTGTGGATGTTCATTTCCATATGGAAAGCAGCATGGAATATATGCTGGCGGTACACAGTAGAAAAACTAACATTTCTCCCTGTTTACCGCACAGTAAAAAGCCAAACGCACACATTTAGCTCTTGGTTACCTAATGCTAGCAGGGTGAGAGGGGATGGGGAGCTACGTGTGTAAAAGAGCAGAATTCAATTTCTGGGAATGAATTTAAAAGAAACTCTTCTCAGTAGATGTAATATGATCTATTTTGTCACAAGTTCATAATAGAGGAATTTTTTTCCTATGTCTAGTAGCTAATTAACTCCTTTCTTCCAAAAATACTCAGTTTGAAATAGCTACAGGGGCTATGAGGTTGCAGTGTGTAACACAGGCAAAAACTACACGGGTAGCTGTGACTTGGTTCTTAATCCTGAGGGAAGGGGACTGCAGTGAAAACGTGACGACTGGTTTCCTTGTTTTCACTTGATGTAGGAATGTGGTTGTATTTGATATGGGGGTTTGGGGGTTTTTTTTGGTTTTTTTAACTATACAAAAGAGTAAATAGTCTGGGCTACATCTTCCTTTCAATTACATCTCTGACTACATGATGTAAGACAGTTTCTACTTAAACAACAGAATATGACCTTTTCTTTTTCCTGGGGAAATGCACTGCTGCACTTTTAGGACCTTGCCGTTTGCTGATTTTCTGGTTAAGTTGCAGGTGGAAATTGCAGGCTATGGGCTTTGAATTGCAGTGGAGGCGAAGGGTTTGAGTCACTGCTGAACTCCAATGAATGGAGAAGACTTTGAAAAGTAGAGTGCTGTTAAGGCAAACGAAAGCAAAACTTCTTATTCCTGGAATGACAACTCAGCTATTTACTATGTTTAGATTCTAAAAAAATGGCATTTTACCCCGTTAAGAGGCTTTCAGCTATCACTCCTGAAAGCAGACCAGTTCAGAATCAGAACTAGGAACATGGAGAACTGAAACATTGGTTCTACTGTACAGAGCTTTTTCTGTCTGTGATCTTGCCTTCTGCCAGGAAAAAGGACTTGCAATCATGAAAGCCCCAGAAGCAATCATTTCCCATCTCCTGACTGAGAAGTGGAGCCTCTTGACTCATGCTGGAAAACTATAAACCAAACCAAAACAAAAAGGAAATTAGCCTTGCCTTCTGGAAGCAAGTTGAAGGCAACCGCCAAAAGTAGCGCAACAAAAGCAGCCAGTACTATGGCAGCAGCTTTTAAGACCAGACTACGTGTTACACAGCAATATATAGACAGGCAATGAAAGGAGAGCTGTTGCCTTAACCTCAGGATAATGACAGTCATGTACAACAGAAATTACATGGGAACTTTGTTATGTGGCTTTGTGGTTTCAGGGAGATTCCACGCACATGCAGCCCACAGCACCGAACACCACTTACTGTGCTGTTACCACCTGCAGGGCTGCGGAGAGGGAAACTTGTGAACATTCTGCAGGACGCACGTGAAGTAAGGCTTTTCCTGCAGGTGTCACTTGGCGGGAGAACAGCCTGTATTCCACACAACCTGCTTCGGTCTCAGTGTAATCAAAACACCTCATTACACACTTTCAATATTCAAATTACCTAGTACAAACAAGCTGATCCTTTCAGTTGATATCACCAAACGAGTCTGAGAAGAAACAGCCTGTGTGTTCACACGTGTGTGTGCATGAGTCAGGTGCAGCTGGAACTGCTGTATCTTCCTTTCCCTGTCAGTGACAGCCTGCTCTCAGGTCTCCCGTCGCCCACAAAGCATCACCCTCTGAGCAGAACAACCTGCCGTGCTAGTCTACACACAGTTACAGACAGGAGAGGAGTGAAAAGCCTCCTGCTCTCGCTCCGCCTGTGACTGGAAGAATCCCCTGTGGAAGAGGTGATTTTGACGGCCACACGATGCTGTCCCCACAGACAGCACTGCTCCGTGTAGCCGCACGGCAGCAGGGCCTGCTGGCTTGCCCAGAGCACTGCAGTTTGCGAGGCTAAAGCTCCGATGCTATGTCAGAAGCTGGCACTTTTTCGCTTCTCCAAGACCAAACCTTCACGCCAGGAGTGACTGGTGTTGGACACATAGTCCTATTGACAACTGCGTTGGTCCGGACTTTGCTGCTTTGCTTCACTCGTCATTTCAACAGCACGCCCAGAAGAACTGAGTCCCTCTGAAGCACAGAAAGGCTGTACTCATTACTTTTATTAAAAAATAAATAAATGTGGCACCCAGGCGAATGTCCGTAGATGCTGAGTTTCATGAATCACGGCCAAGACCCACCTGGTGATTCAACAGGAAGGAAAGAGCACTGAAAATGGAAACATTTGTAAACAAATAATAAAGTATCTTTGCTAAATACAGTAACTTGTTGTAGTCAGGATTGCTGCTTCTATTACAGCATTAAATCGATACTTGTGACAAAATTTATGCAGCTGTTTGCTCCACAGAGTATTTATCAAACACTAGTGACCACTGAAGTAGTCACATTAACATCCTGGAAGTCTGGCCAAAAAAAAAAGGAAAGCCCAAGAGTAATTTTTTTTTTTCCTTTTTCTGGTCCAACCTGACCTCACTGTTTCCCCAAATGGCACCAGTTAGCCTGTCCAGAGAAGACAGGTGGGGGTTTTGCCAGTCATCCGTAATCCACTGGGGAAAAAACCCCACCAGTGACAATGACGCCTATAGTGCGTTTGCATTTAGGACTTAGTTATATTTGTTTCTGTCACTCTGCCCTATGAATTCGGGAGGGAAGAAATCATTTGGATTTTGAGTGCAAGTTTTTAGGATTCATTCCTTCTCTTTTGGTATGTTCCTAGGTATTTGACTCAGCTTCTTACATGTCTTCCACCACATATATGTTCCCCTAAAGAGATTGTTTTAAGAAAAGCTAAAAAAAAAAAAAAAAGCCAAAACAAAAGCCTCACAAAAACTATAAAAGACAAATATCGTCTGAACCAACAGGACCTTGAAATTTCCAAGTTAAGAGTCAGATCTGTCATGAACACTGAATTCGCTACTCTTGTAATGAAGTTAACGGATATTTGCAGTAGCACAAGACTGGTTACTGGTTTTTTCTTAAATCCCACTAGAAAACTAGTATTTTGCAGTTAGCAAGGTGAGCTTCCAATTTCCCAAATGAATACTTAGAACCAGAAACTGCCAAGCAAAAGCCAGAAGTACAGCCTGAGTTGCTTTAACTTTGATGTGTAATTTGTAATTGCAGCTACTTAATATCAGCTGGGGCTGCAGGACCCAGAGCTCAACATATGTTGCTTGTCAGGCCCAGAGTGTCATATCTGGGTTCTGAAAACACACAAATACTTATTTTAGTATTGGTACAATGTTAGCACTAAATATTTTCACAGTACGCTAATTTTAAATCATTATGCAGTAGAATGCCTTTATTAAATACAGGAGAGCCACCGTTTTGTATGGGATAATTGGGAAAATAATGCTGATTATTATTTCTATATTCCAAACAAGGTTTCTAAGAACTGTGCTTCTGATTAACAACAACTTCCTTCAGCTGTCAGAAGATTCTTCGCCTTCAGGTACATTTGTACATTTACTCTGAAATATAACCTTCATAAACTTTGGCTTGCTCTAACTCCGCATACAGTTTTCTTTCTATTTTAGGTTAGTGATTACTGCAATTGTACGGCAGCTTTTAGGCACTTTTAACAGCCAAATAGCCTCGATTCACAATGAGATCGGGCAAGCTTGTTGAACAATATGACCTCATGGAGCAAGCTTCCTTAAATTCTTGTGTTTAGGGGCAGTCCTGATTTAAAATAATGGGAAGATCCTATGTAGTAATGAGGTTGTGTAAATAAAAGGCTGAGTCATGCTGATCTTACAGTGGACTGTTCTTTACTGTGTTTTGCAATAGTATTTCTAATCAAAACACATCTCCATCATCTACATACTGCAGATGTAACGGGCCATGCACGGCTGCTCTGAGACTGGACTTCCCCTCCATCTCAGAGATCTTGCCGATCCAGAAAAATAGGGAAAATATTCTACAAAGAAAAGAAATATTCTTCCAACAAAAATATTTTAAGCTATATCAATTGTGTAATGGATGATTAGATCCTTTGTACACCTCCTCAGAAGATATTATTTCTTTTCCCCCAATAAAACATTAGATCACTTGTTCAGCTTAGCACTGACTCAGAGAGAAAAATCCCTACATCTGGACTGAATCATCAGTTACATTTCCTGTAGGAATTTCATTTGGGGGGGGGGGATCTGTCCATCCAAGCACTAACCTAGTGTAACACTAACTAGCTTGTGAGACTTCTGCAGTCACATTTTGAGACAGTGTGGTTGCAGGCAACTGGAAAAAAAAAAAAAAAAAGAGGGAAAAACTCAGCCTGTGTCTGTGTTCATATTTCATAGACAGCATCAATTTTCTAGCATCTTGAAAAGCTTGTGCTTAAGAAGTGCAGCTTTTCTTACAGAAAGACAGAAAATGCAAGTATGATTTTGTTAAGAAAAAAAACACCAGTGGTGACCATGCTGATTCCTGAGAGCTAAAAAGTTAGTCTGACAAAAAGGGCAAAGTACAGTTCTGTGAGCTCAGGGCAGAGCACTGTTTTCCTAAAGCTTGCTTCCATGACCAAGGTAGAATATTTTTACCCATTAAATGACTTAAAATTAATCAGCTCGCCTGATGACTAACTTTGTGAAATGAAGTAATAACTTAAATGTGTTCATACAGCTGTTTAAGTAGAAGCTTTCTCCTGTATGATTTTTTTTTCCTGTGTTGCATTACTACTGCTCGTTCCGGTGATTTGTCTTATAATACTCTTCCTCACAATTGGACTGTGGGCTGCCTACTTTGTGTTGTTAAAGCACTGTTTGTTTATTCATGCTACTTAAAAACCAAGCAAACAAAAACTTATCACCAACAGTTTCAATATTTGGAGTATATCAAATACTCCAAATTCAAATTGACATAATTAATGCTTTAGAACATGCCATTTCATTCTACATGCAGTAAAATTCTTTCAAGTTCATACAAATTTGAAATTTGTTTCTTGCAATATGATGCCAAGAAATTGCCATGTCCCAAAATTACATATTAATATACAAATTTGAATACATTTTTAGTATTAACATGACTATAATAGAAGCCCACTACTCCAGAACTGTTCTTTTCTACCATACAATTCCTGTCCACCTTTTTCATAGTTGTTCTTTAACACATTCAACTAGCATTTCCTGTTATCTTGGAAACATTAAACTAGGTTTTTACAACATGGTGAATCTAGACTGTTTCCCATGAACAGGGAAAGCAAACAGAGGAAGATGCAATTGTTCACACTAGGCCAACCCATGATTAGAAGCAAGGAATTTCTTGCTTCTAAAAGCTTGACAGCTGCTAAAAATAATTATCTAAATTAATGATGCAGTTAAAATAAACCACTGTGTGACCACTCATTCAGAACTAGTCTTTTTTTATTCCGCGCGCTTCTACAATGCTTTGAAGGTAAGACACCTATTGTGCATTTCATGTCAGCTCCTCTGCAAGAGGAGGTGGCAGTCCGTTGCTGAAGATGTGCAAGAGAATCTGCTTTGAGGAGAGGGCAGACACTAGGACGGGCAGTAGGCAAACCAGGGTGGCCCAGCTTGCGATGCCTTCGAGCATTCCTAAAAGCAGACACTCGTGCACTTTTGACTCCAATACTGAAGATTCAGGCACCTGCGGATTTGTGGTCTCTCCGGGGCTGCTGAGCTGGGGCGTTCTTTTGTTTGTGTGAATTGTGAACTTGGTCAGATTTTTTAAGGTATCTCCTATTCACAGATTGGTTTTTAAGAAATCTGTCTCCATCTGTTTTACCACGCATATACTTCATTTTTTTTTTCTTCTTTTTTCTGACAAAATCTAATAGTATGTCTCGCTGCTTATTCTTTCTATGGCATTCGCATTGGACTTGCAGCTCCTATGGGAAAGATGTAACAAAGTGATGACTGCTCGCAACTGAAGATGAAGTAAAACAGGAAAGTTGCAGAATTCTTGGAGCAGACCAAGTTAAAGAAAATAAATCCCCATGACTAGCACTTGTGATGCAATCATGACTCTGTGTTAATAAAAAAGAAAATTGCTGTGAGGTCAGTGGCTTAAAGAAAACCCCTTCAGGCCACCAGTTTGACCAGTCTATCCCAGCTTTGATTCTCTTTGGGTACTTTCCAGGATTTATTAAAACCAGATTTTTTTTTTTTCTTGGACTGATATTCATGACTACAAGGGTTTGTCAGGAAGGGAGGGAGGAAGGACAGATCTGGTCCACAATCAGTCCAGTCTGCCTGTAACCAGAAAGTTTTACTAGTGACGTAAAGGTGGTTTAGTACAACTGTTTTTATGTGGCAGAGGCTTAGGTTGGAATAAAAGCTGCTTTTTAGAGTTTAGTCTCTTCCAAAACAACATAAAAGACAGTCTTTTACCAGTCTGGCTTTTCAGATAAGTGGCATGCTTGGAAAACATCCTTTACACATAAACAGAATATGGGATGAAATGCTTTCCAGTGAAGTTCTCTGGTCATGTTTTGACTACACGGAGTAGTGAAAAGCTGGGTATTTCTCTTGGTTTTATTTGGATTACTGTATGGAAAAAACCCACCACCATACAGGCCCAACCCTTTAGGTAATTCCTCCTATTTTTGTGCTCATTTATCACCTGTGTATATACTCCTGAGTAACTTTTCCATCCCCTCCCAAGTCCTCTGGGTGGAAAACCCCCAGGTTCAGCGCGTGCCGGTGTGCTCCGAGCAGCGATTCCTGGCTGGGAGGACACCTGACAACCTTCCCGCTGACATGTAGGAACTCAGGGGTCATCGTGCCAAGGGCCAGAAAGGATTTTCTGTTCAGTCCTTCCTTGGCACTTGCCTGTCTTCGAAGTGAGACAGAACGGGATGCTTGCAGCGGCATCCCTACAAAAAAAGCGCTGAATCAATGGAAGACGTGTAAAAAACCCCAATAACGGAGAAGCGCCGGTTACAGGACTGCAGTCGGCACGCCATCCCCTTCCCGGAGGTTCCTCAGCCCGAGGGCTCCGCGGGGGGCACCTGCCGCTGCCCCGCAGGCGGCCGGGGCGGAGATGGGCCATGGGCCGCCCCCGGCCCCCGCCTGTCCGACCGGCCGCTGCTGTCAGACCCGCCGCTGCCCCGGCCCGCTTCCCGCCGGGCTCCGCCGCCTCCTCACGCCCCGCTCCCGCCCGCCATGTCGGGCAGCCGAGCCCGCTCCCGCCCTCCGCCCCCCGCCGCCGGCGGAAGCGCGCCGGGCCCCTACCCGCTCGACGACCGCCTGCTCCGCGCCCTCCGCCTGCCCGTTGAGCTCGTAGGTCTCGCCGCCGGAATCCATCGCGGCGCAGGGGAGGGCGGTGCGGCCTCGGCCCCGGCTGCCCGCGAGGAGCCCTCTTCTCCCGGCCGGGGCCGGCTCGGCGGGCCAGGGGCGGGAAGGGCCGCTGAGGAGAAAGTTTCCAGCGAGACGGCGATTACCAGAGCAGGCACGGCGACCGCAGCCGTCCCGTCCCGCCTTCCCTCTCCTGACACACACCGCCCCGGGGCCTGTCTTTCCAGCCCGCCCCGGGGAGGTTCCCGCCTGGCGGGGGGCCGCCGGCCCCGCCCGTGAAGGAGGCCCCTGCGGCAGCGGCTTCGTTCTGCCGGCGCTGGCCGGGGTGAGGATCCTGAGCTCCCGCCGAGCTTGGGGCTGAGCCGGGCCGGGGGACCTGAGCCGGGCCGGGGGACCGAGCCGCTGTCCCGCACACTCAGCGTGCGTTTAAGACCAAATTTCCAACGTTGGCCAAGAATCATAGTTTGTGCCATTCTGGGGAGCAGTGCTGGTAATTGGTATTGTATGCAAATGTTTCATTTTACAAAACTCTGTCCTGACAAAATGAAAGTTGAAGGCTACATTTTATTTAAGAGTGCTCTCGTCAATGCTTCTAGGTGATCAGTTTCATTATCCTATTTTTTTTCTTTTTCTCCCTAGACTTATTTTCCCACAGCAAAGGATGCACATAAACCCAATTAACATACAGGTTTGATGGTGATGCAACATCAGAGGAAAACTCGGATGCATAGAAACACAACTGGTGATGAGAGCAGTAAAGTAAGCCTGAAGTATGAAACAAAGCAAAATAATTTAAATTAGATTTTAAAATGTTATTGTTACAAGGAAGCCTTCTGCTACTTAAGTTTAACAGTGTTCAGAGTAAAAAAATAAATAAATAAAGAGATGTGTCTTATATGACCACATGTAACCTCTTTTAAGGCTAGGAATGAACTGCTCATCTGGGCTGGAAATGTTCTTGAGTCGCTGTTCGGCAAGCCTGTTCCTATGTGTGGTGTCCAAACATGGATTCTGCAGGTTGACTCCTTCAAAATCTTCTATGTTAGGAATCACTTTTCTCACTCTCTAAACAGAATTAAAGGATATTCTATTTAAATAATGTAAACACACATACAGAATATAAATAAACACACAGCAAGTAACTATAAATAAATATAAATGGAATTTTTTAAAAAAGGTATAAAGGCCTTTTGCTAGACCTTGCATAAAGGGAGACGATGTAGAAGCATTGCTTCCGATTCCTTTATCACCAAGACAGGATTTTTACGTAAGTGGCTCCTGTGGAGGCAATCCCAATTGTATTGCCTAGCACAATAACCGCAAAGCTGTTGGACCCACCATCATGAACAGGTTCCAAGAGGCCACTGCTGGAATGGCTGTCCTCACTTTGTAGCCATTGTGCTACAAAGCCATTAGCCTCTAGCCTGAGTCCCGCAGGCGTGCACCAGGACCATCTGCAGTCCACTTCAGCAGGTCCTCCAGCTGGGCTGGTCAGAAGATTATACAGGAGGTCTTGGACTCCAGTGGACCCTGCAGAGGGGGTCTGCCCAAAAATGCAGACTCAGGCTTAAGGATTGTGACACATTGAATGAAAATCTCTTCCATATACCATATCGCTGCAGTTTTTTCCATGCAGCAGATGGGCACGGCTCTCTAACATGCAATAGCCACCGGGTGGATATGAGAGTGGAAATTGTGGCAACCACCTTAAAATTTTATGAGTCTTTGTGACTAGTTAGTCCTATGGAGTTTCTCCAGTGGGGTTTGACGGAAATTCGTATTCACCTCGGCATTAAATGGCACTGACTTCTCGTAGCTGACTTTTGGGTTTGAGTTCACAGTGATTTTTTTGCTAAAGCAGATTTAATTGGTGACTAAATCCATTTTTAGAGTCCACACAAAAGCATATGGACAACCAGATGTGGCTAAGCACAAATTAAGCACATGTTAGGCTTCCGTTCTTAATGCTGAAGGTCACTGAAGATTACATTTCACTGTACTCAGGAGTGTGTTGAATTGATCATTATCTTTTGTCTCATAAAAACCCCTTGCTACACTCACAAGTCACTGTCTTCACAAACTGCACAGCAAACATTTATTTAATTAGACTTTATAGGAAATCCTCATCTATCTTGATTCCTAGCGGCCTTCTCTGCCTCTCTTTAGTACAGTGGGCTAGAAAACACATATTTAGGGAGAGAAATAATTTTGTTATTATAGTCCATGGAAAATGGAAGAAACAATGTATTTTGAGAGCAAAGATATATTTGTGTCTCTTGTTCTTATGCAGAGGAGAATACACAGTAAAAGGAGAAGAATGGACATGAGCTGAAAAAAGTATTTGTAGCACAATTTTGAACCAGTGCCATGTTGAACCCTCCCCTGCGATGTTTCCAGTGGATACGAATGTCATATTAATTGCTCAGGTGGTGTTATGGCTTGCCAGGGTGGGCATTATTATTTTGTCAAAGGGTAAGCGCAATGCGAGGTGGCACTGGGGCCCTTTGAAGCACAGCTATAAACCACACTACCGTGTCAGTTCAAGTCCAAGGCTTGAAAAAGCACAATGCTTTCCTCAGTTTTTGGGTTTGTTTGAACTTCAGTTTGCTGAACTTCAGGAATGCACTCAACTAGGCTAGCCTTTACCAGACACATTACCAGTTAATTTAACTGTCATTAAATATGCTTGGACTGTAATTGCCACAATGGTTGGGCCCTGAGAAAAGCTGGTCAGCACCCTCTCTGGCTGCAAGTGTCCGGCGATGTTTTCAGAGATACTGCTATATTATTAATTGCCCCTTTTTAATCTTCTGTAGCTCTTTGCAAATGCATTTTCATAAACCTGTTTGGCAGTTGTAAAGGTTTCATTCGCTCTAGTGAAAATATTCTCCCCGTAATCCTAAAAATTAGAGAAAATTTGCCCTCTGGAGGTGACACTTAGGAGTGATAGCGCCGAGTTATTCCTTCTCTGTGCTAACTCACATTTGTACTGCACAGTCACATGCCAAAGAGATCTGTCCTTAATCTTATGGGAAATGGGTGTAATTTCAGTGGAACTGAGAAATAGCTTAGTCTGAGCTTGTGATATGACCTGCGAGCCCATATTCACATACGGTCTAAACCAGTCAGTTCTGTTTTGTGTCTTTATATCGTTGCACTCATCAGCCCAGTATCGATTTTTTAACAATAAATTTTCCTGTATCCAGCCTTTGAGTTAGTTCTGCTGGGTGAACAGAAAAAACTAATTTTTATACATTTTTTTTTTTTGCTGGTTATGAAAAGGACCCTGTGCTCCTATAGAAAAATAACTGCAGACTCAAGCTGGTGGCAAGAGAGGTAATAGGCTGGTGATGCGATCAGTCTGCAGCTGTGTAATGAAGCAACAAGACAATACTGGGTGGTAGGTCATTCTTGTTTGTGCATGAATTTGAGCACAGTCATTATAAAATGAGAACTCTACAAGTGTTATCACATGAGTCTGAGTCAAGATTTTTGGTGAGCATTATGCAGAGCAGATATTGGAGTGGTCCTTGGGACCACTGTCAGAACAGCCACTGAGGCCTGGATGGAATTACTCAGGACAAAAAAACATTGCACTGCATCTTTGCATCGTAGCCATGAAATTAATTTGTAGTCTGTGTTAGACTCTCAATCCATTAATCATTATTAACTGTTTTGTTTGCTTTTTTCCTTAAAATCACTGTGATGACTGTGTGCCAGGCACAGAACAACACTAGAACACTAATGAAACCTAACTAGAAAGGACAACGTTATCCGTTTTCACTAAAATGTCAAGAGTTTTTTGGTTTGGTTTTGGTGTGGGATTTTTTGGTTTGTTTGTTTGTTTTTTAAACCTAGGGATTGGTTTTTTCTGAGTGAATACTATTTATGTGGCCAAAGAGACAACCTGAAGAAGCCTGAAATAAAAAGTACATGGTGCTACCTGGCATTTGTGGTCACTATAAAAACAAGTCATTACGCAAACTGGTGCTTCCTAACTAGAGCACAAGTTTAAGTAAACGAAATGGCGTTTGGTATGATCTCTCTATGGGAAAAACAGATCAGTCTATCAAAATATAGAATGAGGGAAGGATCAAAGGAGGAAGGTACTGGTGAGGAAGGAAGGAGACTGCATGAGCTATTTAACACGGATGTAGAAGCTTGAATTCCAAAACTGGTACTTTGTGTAAGTTACAACTCCATCCCCTTTTATTATGTCCTCCTACCTCCCTCCACACAGCGCACTTTTCTTTTGCTGGCATCTAGATTTACATACGTGAAATTGCAGTTCCTTGCCCTGGCAGCTATGGTCAACAACAACAAAACCCCTCTTTCTATCTACTGTACCATATGTGTAGTTTGATTGTTGATTTGTTTTGGGAAGAGGTGAAGGTGTGTTGAATCATTGAAACTACTTGGAGCAAAAGCACATTGTTTCGTGCTGTTTCTTCCTTTTTTGGTTTCCTGTTATTCCTTCAAGCCTTGCATTATACCCTGCAGAAATAGAAAATATTTAGAAATAATTTTAAAGGTAAAGATTTTAGAAATAATTTTAAAGGTAAACGCTTGATTTAGGCAGTTCTGGCTCCAAATGCCTGACTGATTTTAATGAAAATAGTGTTTAAAAAAATAGCTAGCTGTTAGTATCTGCTATCTTCTTAGTTCATGACTCCTGATAGGTGTGAACTCTAGGAAAGAAACTGGCTTTTTTTTCTTTATATTTTCACCTGAATTATGCATTTAGTTGTTTCTTGCAGTTTCCTGTCATAATTTCCTGCCTGATGCTCGCTTTGTGTTTATGTGAACTACCTGGGAATCAGGAGAAGATGGACAAAAAGGAGTTTCCATGATACGCTCTGTGGATCACAGGACGGGATGCAGTAGAGAGATATTCTCCACCTAAGGGCAAGAGACCTGTCCCGCTTTCCCTTTTAAAAGAAAAATTTTGTGGATAAAAAGATCGAAGCATTCATTTGAAGAAAAAGCAAAGGAGATTCGAAGGGCCTGACAAACATCTAGCCTAACAGCAGAACTGCAAAATTCCCTGCATCTTCCATTCCTCTCTCTAAAATCAGTCTTTGCTTCATGTGCTTCTGTCTGCAAGTTCCCAGCAAGGCAACCTGTTTAAAATAACTTCATAATGTATATGAAAATGGTGCTTTCTTCTATTATGAATGGTGCCTGCATGGAATTACAGCTCTGCAGCTGGACATATCCAGTGATGTAAGTGACACTGCAAGCTAATCTCCTGTAGTTCCTTTTGTGTCCAGGGGTCATGATACATAATTTAGATCTGACCTGTTGCATACCCTGGCTCATTTAGTAGACCTGTATTTAAATGACATTATTAATTCCATAGAGCCATAAGGTATTTTGCAATATTTATGTTACAAAATTACTGACTTCCCACTAACCGCAACTTAGTCTGGAGCAATGTAGGGCAAGTAAGGCTGGAAGGTCTCGTGTGATGATGGCTATCAAGCATGTACACACTGCAAAAAAGTTTAAATTGATTATCTGGACTAGGCTCTGTGTTGGAGAGAAAGAGGAAGAAACAGAATTAAAGCTGTTTTGGATTATGGCTACAGCTGTCTCTAATATTACAGTCGGTTGTGGATGGAGGAGTTGGTTGGGCATGCTCACTGAAAGATCTTTAGATAAGCTGAAACTTGTCAAAGTAAAGTTTTGATTTGAGAATTAGTTGTAGCAGTACATCTACTATGGTCATGCAATCAGAGAAGCAGGCCATTAGAATCTTTTCAGGGGCTGTAACAAGTGCCTGGGAAAGAGGGGTTTACATTTGTGGGTGTATAATATCAGTATGACGAAGCAGCTTTCTGTATCGTGGGCAGATAACTAATTCTCTGCTATATCAGAAACCATTTCGCGAACGATTGCCATTACATAACACAGTGGTGAGGAGATTTATGAATCCACTATATAACAGCCTATTTGCATTGGAAGGCTGGAATTGCTCCAGAATAACTTAAATTGTAGGTCTGCCCCAGGAATCAAGATACAAGGATGGTTACGAGAATATCAAACTTCTGAAAGAGACCTGAATATTTTGATTTACTATGAGCTTTCACAAAACGCCAAGGACCAAGGCAAGTGTTGGTGCCCTTCACGTCTAGTCACTAGGTTCTGGAAAGACATTTTGCCTGTTCACACAGAACCGGTTGTGGGCTTAATGCATGAAGCACGGAGGGAAATCTCTAGCCCCTGTTATTCAGAAGATGAGATTCAGCGATCACAATTGTCCATTTTGGATTTAAAATCTGTGAAACTGGTCATTAAAAATATTTTTTTGCTTCAGATGTGCTGGCTTGCTTGGCACACACATACTTGAAACAGACTTTTTGAAAAGAGAAGGTTTCAAGCAGCATTGGACTCATGCCAGAAGGAAATGAGTAAGCTCCTACCTAGAATATGCAGAAACATCTACGCAAATGGTTTAGCATTAAAATAGGGACGTCTGGAGTTCGTGAAAATCATCTGACCCAGGATATACAATTTAACAATAATCTTGGATTAATTTTTGATGCATTTAGAAGTGCAAGGAAGCTAATTTTCTCAGCAAAGAGCAAGTACTACCTGTTACGTAAATGACTCCTCCGTGCTGTAGTGCTTACTTCCCCTGGGTTGGCTGTCCTTCACGCACTGACACATTTTGGTACAGTGCATTGTATTCACAGTACACAGCAAATTAGCTGTACACTCAGATGAACCTCTTAACTGCTCTACTCTGCATTGTGCAAAGAGATGTTCCCGTAGTATAAAGTGCTTCGTATTGTTTATTCCAGCAGCTAGCGTGCCAGTGGTACAGATGTTAGCTCGGGTGTGCCTGATAGGAATGGCTTTAGGGAGAAGGGCCCTGGTGGCCTTGTCTCCCTCGGAAGGGGACGGCCGGGGTGCTGCACCGCCCTGACAAAGCGCCCAGAAGCGGCTACATCTCCCCCGAAGGTAGAGCCCAAAGCAGCGGCACGACCATGCGTCGTCTGGAAACCGGAGAAATCCGCGTAGGGTTGGCGTCGCATGTCAGTGTGCTGTCTAATTACAAACCATGCGTACGATGATAACTGTGCGGTCCCCTAGCCTGGCCCACGGGGCAAAAAACCGTGCTTTATAAAAATTACTGGCATTCCTCCCTGGAGAGTCTGTTGATCCTCTTTTTTTATATTTTTTTTGGCTGATGACAGCCAGCCAGGTTGTCAGGTGGTTGTGCTGCTCTCTAATTCCCGAGCACGCTTCCTGAGGAGATCTGGCACTGTTGGCTTCAGCTTTCTGTTAACTCCATCCTGGAAAGACTGCCGAGGCGTGTGCTTCCATTGCTGCGCCTGCCCTCCCTGTCGGGGCACAGCATGCGCTCTTTAAGAAGCGTTACCACACAGCGCTATCTGGGAAACTGGTTTCAGCCTTTTACTTAAAATAGGAAATAAATGTCAAGAGTATGGATAGAAGAGACCCAATAGGAGGAAATAAAGCTCCTATTTTTATCCTCAGTCTTAGGGACTTCATAACTTTTACATTTTCAGGCTGAAATAGCTTAGCTTGGTCTATTTCTGTATATTAATTTCTCCTTTTTAAAGTCCCAGTAAAATCACTGCATCTTTTTTAAAGCACGGCATGTATGTGTGTATTTGTGTATTTACATGCTTCTACAATTAGAGAACACATGATTTTTATGCAAAAGTTGTTATGAAAAATCATATAGCTGAAACGAGATGGGATATAAAGTTACAAGTTTAGCATCATAAGGCTGGTCTAAAAGTTCTGGTGAGCTTGAACATTGCCTTTATTAAAACTGAGTGTGAAATGTCCTGTGATGTGTATTAATGATTTAGCTTAGCTGGTAAAGTACCTTGCTAAGAAAAACATGTATTTGCATGCATCTGAAGCTGCATAACTTAGCTGCATGCTGCAAAGTATACAAATAACATATAGGTTTAAGAGGTGATGCTGTGTTTTTAGGGGGTATACAGATAATCAACTTTAGAGGTGCTGAATCTACGTCTAGGTAATGAATATGAGATCAGGAATCGGTTGCATCTAAGTTTCAAACTATGTTGTCATTGTTTTATTCTAGCCAACAGGATCTTCTTATTATCATGAAATTCTTTTTATGGATTTTATTACATAAAATAGATGGAGAATCATTTAAAAACTTCTACTTCCAAACTCTGGGAAATAATGTTTATTTGTGAAAGGTTAATTTTATTTTTTTTCATCAAATATATACCCAGTGGTAGGTCAGAGATGACACAGAATCAGTAACACACTCCAGAACAATGAGTTTCGAGAAAAAGCAAGCCTGATGTATTTTCCAGATGTTGTCAGCAGAGGTGCTGCAGTGCTCTAGAAGAGAGAGTGGCAGGAGGTTCATTGTAACCCTGAGTGAAGCCTGCATCTCTTTAAAATGCCAGGTCTTTGTACAGGTGGGCATCTGAGTGGTGTGCCCTTCTCCACTGCGGGGTAAATAAGAGAAGAATCAGACCTGTAACTGCTATTGGCAAAGTGTGAGTCAATGAAAGGAATAATCCAGTTAAATGAAAAGGCCTCTGTATGTGGAATTACTCCAAAATGTAATTCATAGAACAATGCGTGCTATTGAAATGTAATTTAAAAAGAAAAAAAAAAGCGAGGAAAAAAGAGCTGTACAAAAGGTGCTTTTGTATCACAGACTCATGCTTTTAGGAGTGGTTCCCAGCTCACAAGATGTACAGGCAGAGGAGGGAGGGAGGAAGGAAGGAGAGGAGGACATGTCCCCACAAGGTAGAGCCCCAGCTCCACAGGCGCTGCAGCAGTGCTGAGCTTCCCTGAAGCACCTACCCTGCACTGGGCCAGAGGGTGGAAATGCAGAACCATTGCCAAGGCCCAGCCCATCCCCATTCATTATGTATTTTATTAATTTTACTGTCTTAAAAAAAAAAAAAAAGTGGTCCTTGCTAGATATCACAGTCTTACAGCAGTCAGTCAAAGTTGTCAGAGCTCGTGTGTTGGAATAGGAGTGTGACCGTGTGTGGGGCTGCACAGGCTGCAGGGCCTGAACCTGTTGGGGTTTGTTTGGGCTCTCCCAAGACCAAGTGCAAGTTCCACTGTCTGCGATGGGATAAGTTAATGTGTATTGTGTGTGCACTTAAATACTGCAAAATAAACTTCTTAGTGTGACTAACGTATGCAACAAGGGAGACCGTGTCCTGAGCGCGCAAGTAGTGAGGCTGTTCTCAGTGTCTGGTAGGAGTGCCTAGTTAAGGCTGGTTTTTTCAGAATTTCTGGAAGTTGTATGTTCCTAGATTCTTAGGATAATTCAGGTTGAAAGAGGCAGCAGGAGGTCAGCTAGCGTAACCTTTTGCTCACAGCGGGATCAGCTCTGAGGTCAGACCAGGTGACAGGGCTTTACCCCAGCTGGGCTTTGAAAACCTCCAAAGTTGGAGATTCTCTGGGCAACTTGTTCCATTGCCTGTCCTCATGGCAAAAGTTATTTCTGCTGTGAAGTCCGAATCTTTCTTGTTTCAGCTGATGTGTGTTATCTCTCATGCTCTCACCAGGCCCTGCTGTGAAGAGCCTGGCTCTGTCCCCTTGGTGGGCTCGCTGTGGGTATTGGGAAGCTGCTACGAGGTCCTCTCAAATCGTCATGTTGGACAAGCTCCGTTCCCTTGGCCTCTCCCTCGCAGGGCCTTGCTCCAGGCCATCGACCATCTCAGTGACACAGTGCTGAGCTCTCTCCAGGTTACTGATGTCTGGTTTCTGTTGGGAGCCCAAAACTGGATGCAGTTATCTACAGGTGGTCTCATGAGAGCTGGGCAATAACCGCTTCCCATGATCTGCTGGCTGCGCTGCCGTTAGCACAGCCCAGGGTGCTGTTGGCCACCTTCGCTGCCAACACATGCTGCTGGCTCATGCTCGTCAGCCTTTAAGGGATTTTGTGGTAGTTTCTTTGTCATAATAATGTTCTAATATATAAATTTCAAATATCACTTTACATCCCTTTCACATTGTCTTTTTGACAGTTTCATAGGCAGAAGTTTTTTTGGAAAGCCAGGAATTTGACAGTATATGTTTTTGTTTCTTTGTTTCTTTGTGGAAACAACATGAAATCTTTAGGTCTGGATCATTTGAAATAATACCTGCACAATTTGATTGCTGTTCATTACTGAGACATGGTTTAAAGCAGCAAGAGGAAATTCCATCTCAAATGTGTATTTCAAGGCTGGAAATCACTATCGTGATAATTTTGCTTGAATTTCACTCAGCACCACTTACAGTTTGCTCAGTAGCTTGTGGTTGAACCAGAGCATATATTTTAGAAAGACGGTTGGTTTTGTTTAAGTCCTTGGCATTGCTTTTAAAACTGACATTGAAGGTACTTGACAGCTTTGGGATGTGGTGAACAATCAGCCTATAGGCTGGACTGAACTGAAACCATTAAATATGATAGATAAGGGTTTTTTTAATCGACTTGGACCTGAAAGCGCTGAGTGCCTTCAGCAGAACGTGTAGACACTTTCATTCCACCTGTGATCTTCAGTCACTCGTTCCCCTCTGCAGTCACGCTGAGTGTTATTGGCTGGCTGTAGAAACAGAGATTTATGTTGGTGTTTTACTGGCAGACTGTCAGAAACCATTGCAAATGTTTTTTTTCTTTTGGTTCCTACCTTCAAGAACACATAGATATGTAAGCCATTTGTTCGTTAGAGACCTGTTGCCTAAAGAAACCAGCGCCATCTGGCTTTGTGTTTCCTCGATCAACTGAGCATTTGATGCGCTATATCAAAAGAATTTCCAGTATAGCCAGTTTACAAGCACTGTGTTGCCATGTTTTCACTTCATTAGGTGCTTATGCTCGCAATTATTTCCCATTGTTGGCTTTTCTTCTTTTATTTGCTGAGTGACTTTTCTATTCTTATTAAATCTTAATGGTTGCACTAGTTGTGAGTAATCTTCTCTGACTTAGAATATAATAATAAGGGAATTAAGCCATAAGTCATTAACAGGTCATAAAATAAAGAAAAAAGCTATCAAGAACATCACAACATCAGTTACGTAGCCCACAGGTATAAAAACACCTTTGTATTTACAGGATATTTGTTGTAATTCATTCGTATCTGCTTTTGTTGTAAGCTTTGTGAGGAGCTTTGTGAGTTCAGGGTAACTGCCCCATTAAGATGCGTATTTTACTTTTTAAACTTTGTCTGCTGTGTCAGTTTGTGGCATCTGCTGAACTGCGCTGCAAACGTCTCTGTTAAATGCTCACATTACTCACATGAAGAAGTTGAGCATTGGTCCAGCGTTACAAACTGCAATACTGAGGAAATGAAGGAGAACTGATAAATAATGTTTTAAATGGGACATAGATAGATGGGGTTTAGATCCAAAAATGTGATTTTTAAAAGCCCTGTCTAGTTGGAGATTAAAATCAATAGCTGTGCTTCTACCTAAAGTCAAGAACCACTCGCGTTGAGCATCTTAATGCTGAAGCCGGACTGAAATCTAAAGGCTGGTTAATTCACCTCCCTGAGGGCTGAGGATGGATCTCTGTTCCCCATCTACCCCAGGGCATGTGCAGTTTATATTAACAAGACTGGGATCCCTCTAGTGTGCAGGTTAAGATGCTACTTTACTTTCAAACGAGGTCCTTAGAGGAGGCGAGTTGGTAGTTACAGGTAAGAACGTGGAGTTACACCCAGAAGTGGGAGGTGTGAGGCCTAAGCCCAGGATGGAGCTGCTCAGTGGGGGCTTTGGGGAGCACAGGGAAAGCCAGTCCTAAACCACTTTTTCCCCAATCCAGGAAATTTTTCCAGGAGTGATGGCATGACTTTGGCACGAGAGGTGCTGAGCACCCTGATTAGCATAGTGCGAAAGCCATTGTTACAGTCTTTGGGCACAGGTTTGAACCCCTCTTACTGGGACAGGAACTGAACATAGCTAAGGTCTCTAACAACTACACTGCTACAGTTTAAAAGGGAAACACTGTTGCTCATTTATTTTAGAATAAAGAATTTCACTCACCTCTGGGGGGGGGGAAGTCATTCTGGTGTCTAGGCTATGGATCTTAGATTAAATTGCATGACTTCTTACACGGTCTGAGGACAGAAGGAGGAAAAGTTGCTAGTTAAAACATTTGCAAGCCAGGCATAGTAATGAAAGCGGGCCCCAAAGGAAATTGAGCATGCTGGCTACTTTGAATCCCATTTTGATAGACCAGGTTGGTACCAAAACTAGAATCCCCAGATTTGCTTTGGGATCGGATGCTTCAGGATGAAGTATTGCCGAATGTAAGTTCCGTACCGGATCTGGTTCTTAAGGGACCTTCAAGCCACTAAGCACAGGCTACATCCATGCTTGGAGCAGAATCCGGGTGTCCCCATCTGCAAGCCGGTGCTCTTATGCGCTGCCAGCCGCCCCGGTTCTAGGGAAGGCTGATTTTAAGGCATGGAGGCAGGCAGAATTTAATCTTTTGGGCTAGAACTGCCTCTGTTGTAAGACTGTATGTGAATCTCTTCTGCAGTGCAGCTGGATGCCAGGAGGTCTGACTGTGAAGCCCTAAATCTACCAGTCAGTGTGATGGATTGTAAAAGGGTTACAATAAAAGGGGAAGTCATTAGTCCCTTCTGAGGATTTCCTTCTTGAGCACTGCCAAATCATTTTTCTGACTTCTTAAGTAGGCAGAAGGAGTGAGATATGAATTTATCTTTCTCTCTGGCATTGCTTTTCTGCAGGATTGATATACAAACAAGAGATAATCAATGGCTAAGAGACAGGAAACATTCTAATGCTGGGGCCAGGGCAACTGTGGTTTGGATATTGCTGCGTGCTGCATTTCTAGGCACTTGGGTTTTATTTCAGAAGAGAAACTCTAATGGTAGTGTGTAAGAATAACGGGTGCTTATACCGACACACTGGCCAATCTCAGAACCTTTATAAAGGCATCGCTACTAGTACAGAACAGGAATTTTGAAATGGTTAAAAAAGAAGTTTGACCAAGCAGGGGTTTCTGGATGAAGACAGAAATAACCACCTACCCATTTTTGGGAAAAGAAAACATGGAGTCTCGGCCTAGCTTAGAAACACTGCATTTTTTCATATCTGTGGCCTATAAAGATTAATCAGGAGGATGAGAAGGAAATCTGTATCTGGACTCCTTAGTCTGGCTGCACCATGCACTAATCACCATGTTCTAAATCCCTAGTTTATAGTATGGTGGAAATATTTAAATTATTGTCAGCAATTATGGATAATCACTTTCTTGGTAAATAACATTGCAAATTTGCTCAGCAAATTCTTCTGCCATGGTGCCGGCTGTATGGGAAGTGAAACATTATTTATTACTCTGAACATATACCTTCTTAAACAACTGCTGTCAAGATAAATACAAATTGCTAAAGATCTGCCACTTACCTACTTAAAATGCACTACTCTCAAACCTAGCAAACCTAGCATGAGGATTAAAGCAGGTGCTTAAAACTGGTGCTGTTTTCCTGACCAATTGACTGGAAATATTATAGGAAAACTAAGGATTCAAATTTATCCCCATTTGAGGGATGCCAATTTCTGATTATATGTATGTTCCAAATAATTTTTGCCTTAATGCTTAAAAACAGACCAGAATTCAAACTCCAGAAAGCTTCAGCTTTGAGACCTTTATGCCAGATCCATTTGCAGTATCAAAGCCCACACGATTCAGACACCAAGATGGACGTTAACATCCTGGTTCAAAAAAGCACTGATTTTTTAAGTGTTCTTAACTGTTGTTCAGACTGGACATATTCAAGAACATTTTTTAATTTTGGTGGAGGCTTAAAAGTGGCTATACAACAGGATAAAATATAAGAGGTATGTGTATGAGCTAGCATGTGAAGGGATCCATCTTATTCTGTTCTTCCAGAACAACAAGGTCATTAGGAAAATAAATGAGATTTTTATGTCCATTTTCACCGAGAGAGGTGGGACCAATGTGCTCTCAAAGTGGCTTTCCAGGAATTGAACATTCTTTGGTAACCTTAGGGCAAATCCCAAGATGAGTTTACAATTTTAATCCTTCAAATGCTCACAACACCCTGCCACCAGATGGTATTTATCCAAGTCATAAAGAAAACAGTGCAAAATAGAGATTGCCACTATTATATGTGATGAATTATTGGAAACCAGCTTCTAGGATTTTATTACTGTTATTGAAACAGGTCCATTTTATTAAAGGAAATTTAATCCCATAAGTATATACAAAGCCTGTCTGTCAGTTTATCTATCTACTCCATATCATATTTTCTCTTTTTTTTTCCTTTTTTTTTTCTTTTTTTTAATAAATCTGTCATAAGCAGAAAGGAAAGGGCATCTTTGGTCCATGGTCTGAGTAAGTTTGTCCTGATGCTGTTGAGGATATAAAATACATGCTTATATTAATTTGTTGTAGTAGTGATCCCAAGAAATTATTTGTTTTGCTTTTAAGTGGTGTACCTCACTGTAGACAGTATTACTGTCCATTAAGGAAATTAATTGAAAGTATAATTAAGGACAGTTACACAAGACTTGAAAAAAATACGGCCCCATAGAACAAAAACAGCACAACTGAACCAAGAGCGTCTTGCAGCTCCTTAACCTGTTTTGATGATTTGAAAGGATTTGAAAATGGCTGATTTGTTTAACTTAAATTTTTCACAAAGCTCTTAGCAAAGATGTCTCTTAAAGCTCTCAAGCAATTCGAGGTAGGGGATGAATCGATTGCGAGTTAAACTGGTTAAGCAGCTGGAAACAAAGAAAGTCATAGCACTGTTTGTGTAAGTAACCCCAGGTTGGTGCCGCGGTCCAGGCCCTGGGCAGTTTGGGGAAGGGTTTGGGGAAGCTGCTGCCTCTCTGCCAGGAGGGAGTTTTCTGCATCCCTCGGCACAGGGGCAGAGACGAAGGGCGAGCGGTGCGGCAGGGCGCGCGAGGCTGCAGGACGTTCCTGCTGTCACTTCAGGTGGGCTGTGGAGAACAAGCACAATAAGCTGCTTGTGCGCAGATGCCATCGGATACCCCGGTATCACTGCCGCTGCTGAAGGGTCTGGGTCCGCTCTGAAACAAGAGAGCTACTCTCAGTATTGCCAGTATAAGTTAGAAGCCAGAAATCAAGAGTATGGTGAAACTGGCCTTCAGAAATCACTCAAAGGATACAAAAGGCTTCTTACTAAAGGTAAATCAGGCCTGTAGACATACATTGGATGATACTTTGGGTTAGTCCTCAAAGTGTGGTTCTAGCATACAATTGTAGGCTTTTGGACAGCTTTTCCTGTTGTGCAACTGTAGAGCCAGCAACTGAACTCAGAAAAGGAGAGTAAAATTAAAACTGTATTCTATCTCTCCCTGTATCGGTTCAGGTTTAGAGATACAGCTTCCTTTGCTTTAAGAGTATCTAGAGCCATTCTCTTCAAACACAGTTCAGTACAAATTTGCTGTGAAAAGCAGCTACACGTTACTGGAAGGACCAACAGCCAGGCTAAGGCAGAGGTTCTGAGTTAAGTGCAGATGTATTTAACTTTGATAACACTGTTTCTCACTTTGCTATTGTTTCATGGTACCAGTGATTTAAGAAGCAACCAGGCACACAACCATTTATTATCCCACCAATATATATACTGAGACATACCAAGGAGAGAGACATAAACTCTCTCCCCCCTCCAATATTTATATCCTAGCTAGATAATATTGTAATACAGAAAATAGCTGTGTATTCTGGCTGCTGGACAATATTCCTGGATGTGCTAATGCAATCCCACTGAAGCGGAGCAATCATTTTGATGCATCTTTAAAGAGACTTTTGATTTTTAAAGTGAAATAACTCATGGGGAGGGAGCTGCTACCAACATGACTTCCAAGTAGTAGATGTATGGGTGAGCATCTTGCTTATATTGCTGATGTACTGTGCATTGTTTGTGATAATGGGAGGAGAACCTGGGTTTTCATGAGCTGATCCTAATCTTGCTGAAGTTGAAGGAAATCCTGCAGTGAGCTTTTGCTGAGTGCATTGAACAGGAACCAAGACTGCAGTAAAAGATATAAAATAAAAATTTGCTTTTAAATAAATAAAAAAGACATTTGATACCTGCTGTGTAGTTTGCATGTTTTATCTCCGCTGACTTACTCTTTAATTGCCTTGCCTATTTTAGCTTTTCTAGGTCTCACTGTTTTGGTTTATATAGAGTCTATAGCTGTGGGTTTCTCTTCTTAGCTGGTAGTCTTTTGTAGGAATAAAATACGCTAGCAGGAGGGAGAACCAGGCTGCTTCCAGAATAAAAATGTACTGCCTGTATCAAATGTCTCATCTACCTTCACAGCCTGATTGGAAAAAAATGCATTTAAAGTCTATATTGCTGTGTTTTTTGTTTTGTTGGAGTTTTTATGTGGGCTTTTTTGTTTTGGTTTGGTTTGTTTTTTTAAGGTGATGGTACTTTGACAGAGTATCTGCCTGGTTTTCTCCATCTCGCTCCTTGCCACTCCATTTTGCCTGCTCCATCTTCCTGCGATGCCCTCTCTGTCCCCAGTGTTTTAACTGCTCTTTAATCCTCTGGAGCATATCCTGCAGTTTCTCTATGTGCAGTGTGAACAATTCCTTTTTGCAGGCTCTGTGCAAATGTTTCTATCATGGCTCTTTAGCACATGTGCTAGCTCACCGCGGAGGGCAGAACTCTTTATTCCTTACAAAGTACTTGCTGGTTTAAAATTACGGAGCTGTAGGTTAAAATGAAAATAACACATTTATGCTTGCATGGTACATGGTGACTGCGTGCAGCCCTGCGTGAAGGCTTGGTTATGTTTGGCCCGTCTGCATTGCACAGTAATGATTTTACAACTTTGTGGCAAACAGCATAACCTTTTCCATAGCACCATCAGCGATGACTTTGTTTGTCTCAACGGTCCTGTGGAAAAAGACTCGTTGTATTGAAATGGGGTGTAAAGCTCCTTACTGTGGGAAGAGCACAAATGCCGCAGCCAGCACGTGTATCATATTCTCTCTGCAGTTTGTAATATACGCTGATCTTAATATTCAAATGAATAAGCACAACCTGAAGCAATAGTGTGGCTCTCTGTGATCTTCCCTATTTATTTATGTGTAGCCTGACAGAGGAATGCACAACAGAAGGCGCAGATACTGTGGGTGGTGGGTGACAAATGAATGCTCCCATCTTCAGTGCTGAAACAACGCTTGCAGTCTGTGGCTGGATCAGTATTGAGATGGCCGTGTCCTCCCACCTAGACAGGCACCAGAATGCTTTATAAGATGATAACGGCCAATTCCGTTAACTCTGCTTTTTGTCTAACAGAACGTGGTTAGGATGGTTCACCGAGATAGTGCTTCAGTATGGAACTGCGCGGTCCTAAGGGTCCTCCTAAAGGTGCCATGGGCAACTCAGGGAGGGTGGTGGTTGTGCAGAAAGTAGATGCAGTTAGGTGAACACCCACAGGGACAAATGCCTTAGTGCCTCCTCTCCTCTGCCGGTTCTGTCCTTCCCCCCTTGGCGGGGGAAGTCCACAGGTCCCAACCCTGGCCACAGAGGTGACGGTCGGTTCCAGCAGTGGGGCTTTTTCTGCTGAGACATAGGCTGGGGAGTAAAGGTCTCCTTGCAGAGCTTTTCAGAATCTCACCACTGACGGACAAGGTCAGAGGCAACTAGTCAAGGGTTTTCTCCATTCAGACTGGGGCCGTAGGAAGTGTCAGTGCAGGAGCACAGTGGACTGCTGGCAGCCCTACCCATGGGGTATGACCACCCTCCACCTCAGGAATTCTAATCCATCCCATAAAAATGAAAGGCTTTGATTCAGACAAAGGTTAGGCATGTAACTCATCGTTTTAGGACTGGGGTTTGAATTAAGCTTGGCAAAACCCCTAATGCTCACGTGAGCACTTTTCAGCTCTGGGTGAGTGCAAGCCAGGTCCAGGGAGCAACACCCTGCAAGTGCCTGGAAGACATGAGGAAATATCTCCTGGGGCAGATTCAGGTTGTCAATTAAAAGTTAATGATAGCCTTTGGCAATATGAGAGCAAAGGTTGGGTCTAAAGCCTTTGTTCAGTCCTATAAATAAATTAAAGCCGTTAGGTCATCATTCAAAAGACAGCTTTTGCCGGTAAACACAATCACATTGTGTGTTAGACTGTGGAATCACAAGTACAACTGTACAATGACAGAAAATTAAAAATTGGCTTCCACTGCAATTTTAATATGGTAAATATGTATAGTGAGTGAATAAAGACAAGCGAGATGGTTGAACACAATTGGACGTAGCTGATTACTTACCTGTACTGGTTATTGTTTGCACAGGGCAGTGATGGTGGCGAGGTGAGAGAGCCGGTGCAGGGTTCTTTCGGGATCTCAGCAAGCAAGGCCTGACAACAAATGGCTTAATAAGATGATTGCTTTAATAAGACGGAATAATAAGAGGAGCATAGGTAGCAAATAAATCTTAGGTCCCTTTAGATGCTGGGTACCCTGCGTTCATGCAGGATCGGACAGAGGCTGGATTGATTTTCCCCTGCTGCACTGCGCAGGGCAGAGCAGATGCTGTCCGTGGAGAGAAGCCCTCTCTTTTGGTTATTCAAGCTAACATATAATTTCCCTACGAGAAAAAAAGTCTGTTCCCAAAGGGTGCTGTCCTGAGGACTCCTTGCTGGGCTGTCAGGTAAAGGCAAGGCCAGGCGGGTGGCACAGTTGTGGTACCAAGTGGCACCTGCCCACAGGCTCCTCCGTTCCTCCGAGCCGGCTGAGTTGATCCTGCAGCCGCGGGAGTTGTGTGGCGCGACGCAGGTCTGGGAGCCACGCTGGGTGTGCAGCCTGCGCAGCGCTGCGCCTGCTCGCATTAAACTGCCCTGTGGATCGGATCCACTCCTACACATGCAGCGGTCTCGGTCAGGATCAACGTTCCACCCCGTGGTCCGCGTGCAGCTCACCTTTCCCAAAGATACTGTAAGTTACAGACAGCGTTAATGCATATGGGCTTCTCAAACCTGAACTACGAGGTAGTAGTTACAGACAGAACAAGTGTGGAGAACGCCTGAAGTAGGACTGCCTCCCCCCCGATAAACCAGCAGCAGATGTAAAGAGATGGTATGTCTTGGTAATCAGAGTGTCACTCCTGAGAGCATCCAGCACCAGAAGGCTTGTTGCTAGGCAAAAGCACAAAGGAGTGTGTAATAATGTTCCAAAGAGGAGCCTGCAGATTTGATTTCAAGAAAACAGCTGAATTTCAGTAGAGACATTTACATATTTAGTTTGTGGAGCTGGTGTTTGATATTAATTTTAAAAGAAGTCTATAATTTGCTTTGCTGACTATCGTGTTTTAACTGTGGCGCTATTCTAATGCCTCCCATTAAATTTTTTTCCCACTGCAATTAACTTATGTAAAATCAGGTTTCCAGATTTTTTTCAAATTTTATGAAGAAAATTGCCTTGAATACGATTACTGTGCCCTGGCTTTTCACAGTGCGTTTGTTCGCTGTCTTACACAGTTAAACATGTGTTATTAAAATGCAATAACAGTAACATCATAGAGTTGCAATTACATTATGAAAATATTATCTTCATGGAATAATGGTACTTGAGGGACACAGTATAGTACAGGTTTTCACAAAAGCATCTTGAGGTTATTTTACCAACACGATGATGTCTTCCTAGGCATGTCATGAGACTTCTGCAAGGCTTTTAAAGTGAATGTGTAATAATAAAAAATCCTGAAAAGTAGCTCTTGCTTAAACTTTAGTGACTTAATTTAAGCAATTTGACTACCTTTTCTGCATTGTTGTTCATAGCTGGAAGATTTTAACTGTTGAGGGAATTAACCGGTACACCTATCTATGGATGTACCCCGTATTTATGTGCATATACAGACAACACCTATGAATGTGTGGGTGCCCGTGTCAACCCAACTGGAACACAGACCTGTTAAGTGATTGGATATCAACAGATTTTTTTTTTTGTTGTTTCAGTTTTCTCAGAGACATTGTAAAATCTTAAGGCTGGCCTTAGCCGTTGGCCTTTGCTGGAGCTAGAATTTCAAACAGGCATGTTAACCCTCAGTCCAAGAGAAATATAAAAAAAAATCCAACATTTGAAGTTTAAATAGGAGACATATTTTAAGATTTTGAGCAGTTTGTGTGTGTGGTGCATGTGTGGGTGTTCCACGTCCATCCTGGTACAACAGGGTAGTAAGAAGAGGGTAACACTTCTATACCCTTTGTGGCAAATTTTTCTGCTCTTTATAGGCGATCTGAAATGTAGCTGACGTGCCGGCACATGCTGAATGTCCTACAGACACCGAGCAGTGTCTTATTCCCTTGATAACAGCTGGTTCATTACTTGCTGTAGTACACCTTGCTATCCCATGTAAGTGGGCAGAATGACACTTAATTTCAGTAGAAAATTAACAGCAATAATTATGAAATCAATGTACAAACTTCCTTACATAAAAAAATTAAGTAATTGAAGACAAAATTAACTGCTCATAATAGCATGAGTCATATTAATTCAGATATCTCTAGGCAATTCTATAAAGATGGCTTCAGCATTTATATTGCTTACAAAGTCACAGCCTGTTCTGGCATGCAGCTAAGGAGGGAAGAGATTATTCTGCAAAAAACCAAATGAAGTTATTTGGAGTAATGTTAATATCATTGCTTATTTAGAAAAAAGTACTCATCTGTGTTTGTGTAGAACTAGCTCAGAACTGATGTCAGCTGCCAGGCAAAGCAGGGCTGCAGGGAAGCTTATGACAAAAGGACTTCAGAGCGAGCAAGCGGTTTTCGCCTGGGGACCGGGTCTGCTGGGGTTGCTGCTTTTTTTCCCTGCTTCACCAGCCTTCCTCGAGGGTGATGAAGACTTGGTTAGTGTCTCAGGCCATGGTAGGGCAGAGGCTCTTCCCAGAACTCTGCCTCCACAACCGGCTCCCCTCCACATCCATGTCCTTCACCCACCAGGTCATCCTTAGGGATGGCAAGGCCCTCAACGGGCATGTCGTGCCTCTTCATGCCAAGATGCCGTTGGTAACTGCCTCCCTTACACCTGGGGCTGCTCCATAGGTGAGCATTTATATGCAAATGCATATATGTGCTGTCTTGTCTTTGGCGTGTTTATACAAGCGTTGTCCACAGCTGTCTGAATACAGGTTTTTTGTGTCTCCTTACTCTTTCGTATGTTTCATAAATTTTGAGCCACCGAACTGCTGAAGGAAACATTTGATGTTTGATGGAGTTATATTTATGTGATGGGTTTGCTTGGCATCTTCGTATTTTTGCTGATAAATGAGCTTGTCGGTATATAAGCAGCAATCTGCTGCATTAAGCAGCTCTAACTCATGAAAAATGATGCTAAGAAAGTGTACTTGGTTTATATTGCTATGTGATTGGCTTCTGAGGTGGAGTTTCAAACAATTATTCCATTCAAATAAATGAAGGCAGGATGGGAAATTTTCTTTTCCTCTAGTCTTGGACTACTAAAGGTATGATAAAAAATATCAGTGTTAACAAAAGAAGAAAAAGCGTGAGGTCTTTATGGGTGGAAAGGCAGGAAACAATTTAGCACCTCCTAATCATAGAATCACAGAATCTTTAAGATTGGAAAAGACTGCTAAGATCATAAAGTCCAACTGTCGACCCAACACCACCATGTCTATTAAACCATGTCCCAAAGTGCCACGTCTACACGTTTTTTGAACACCTCCAGGGATGGTGACTCCACCACCTCTCTGGGCAGCCTGGTCCAATGCCTGACCACTCTCTCAGTGAAGAAATTTTTCCTAATATCTAATCTAAACCTCCCCTGATGCAACTTGAGACCATATATAACTGTTCTAAAAGTGAACATTTATTTATTTATTCTACAGTTCTTTTAGAAAAGCCATTGCAAGGACACAGGCTACCATCTGTGAAAGGTTGCAGGGATTGGTTGGGGGGATCCCTGACTGCTGGTGGTACCAACGCAAGTGGTGTACATATCCTCAAAATGGCAAGAAGGACTATCCAGGGAACTACAGCCTAGTCAGCCTCATGTCTGCCTAGAAAAATCACGGAGCAAGTCTTCCTGGAAGCCATTTCTGGGCATGTGAAAGAGAAGGAGGTGATTTGGAATAGCCTGATTACCAAGGGTAGCTTGTACTTGAACTTGATTGCCTTCTGTGATGAAATGATTAGATCCGTGGGTGACGGGAGAGCAATAGGTGGTGTCTATCTTGACTTTAGCAGGGCTTTTCACACAGCCTCTCACAGCATCCTTGTATCCAAGTTGAGACCTTAAGAGCTATGGTCTGGATGTGTGTTAGTCTAGTTATGATCTAGTAACGACCTAGACTAATAGGTAAGTGAAAGACTGGCTAGATCATTGGGCTCCAAGAACGCTTCATGCTCAGCCTGGAGACAGGTTACAAGTGGAGTTCTTAGAGGTCTGTGCTGGGACCCGTCCAGTTTAGTATATCTATCAGTGACTTGGAGGGGGAGATGGTATGCACCTTCATCTAGTCTGCAGGTGACAGCAAACCAGGCAGTGCAGCTGATGTGCTTAAGGGCAGGGCCACCTTCGGAGGGACCTAGGCAGGGCAGAAGAAAGAGTCATCGGGAACTCCATGAGTCCAGCAAGGACAAAGACAAAGTATTTGCCTCTGTAAGAGTGCAGGCTGGGGACTGACTGGCTGGGTGGAGTTGAGCATTCTGACAAACAGTAGGTTGTGAGTCAGCATTACAGCCTGGTACCGATGAAGACAGACAATGTGCTGGCCTCCATCAACAGGACGGTAGTCAGTAGATCAAGGAAAGTGATTTTTTTTTTTTTTCTATTTAGTTTGCACTTGTTAGACCACATATGGAGTTTTGCATTCAGTTTTGGGCCTCTGTGATGTTGATAAACTCGAATGAGTTTAGTGGAGGGCCCTTAAGATGGGCAAGGAGCTGTAGCACATGAACTATGAAGAGAGGCTGAAGGAACTGGGCTTGTTCAGCCTCAAGGAGAGAAGGGAACACAACAGAAGTCTTTCCTGTGAGGTGGTTACCAGGAACAACTTCCCTTAGGGGCATGATGGGAAAACGAGAGGCCACGGTCATAAATGGGAGGTTCCAATTACACGTAAGGAAAATATTTTTCATTGTGAGGATAATTAACCCCGGAATAAGGACCCAGCGGGGTTGTATAATATCTGTCCTTGGAGATGTCTGGGTAGTGGCCCAGAGCAACCTCATTTGAACTCAGTGTTGACCTTGCTTTGCGCAGGAGGTTGGACTAGAGACCTCCTGATGCGCCTTTCAGCCCGTGGGAGTCTCTGGTTCTACACAGTAATGCAGCAGGTTCTCTGTTGGAGAAGGCTCTCAGAGTTCCACTACAGCCCTTGAATCTACAGCACATTATGTGACTTCCCCTTCTGTTCCTCCAACATGGAAATAGAGAATTGTCCTAATTTGGTATTACAGCATCCTTTTCTGTGTCTGAGCAGGTATGTGATACCCATGAAAGAGTAAATTTGCAGCACAGTTGATAGGAAAAAAATATAAACCCAAGAAACTTCTCTGGGATAGATTTTAGACCAAGATGTAAGTTCACAACAGATTGCATCAGACAGCATTACGTACCAAAATAACCCCCCGCAGAAGCCATCAGCAGAGATGCAAGCAATCTGGCAGCAACCGAGTTGACATGAAGTGAATGTGTGGGGTAGGCCAACCCTGAGGGCTGGAATAATACACGGAACATAATACGTGGTCATCTCTTCTGCAATTTGTAAGGAAACGGAGAGAGGAAATTATGGCCACAGTTTCCAGAGAAGCAAGAGCAAATGAGGAAAGATCAGGTTTTGCCATCCAACGCGATGTTAGTGGAGTTGCCCTCTAGGGAACCAACCCTGCGTAAGACTTGGACACGCTGCGTGCGTGTAAACGCCCCGAGCCTTAACTGCTTTGCAATGTGCCGTACCCAAAGCCACGGCTGCACCAGGTAGGTGTGAGGCAGACCGCCTTACTTTTTGTTATAAGCGATGTCTTTCACAGGAACAACTTCTTGCTCCTTGCCACGTGAAGTGTTTTTAGGCTCGTAGTGTTTTCTTTTGCCTGTGGCTTTACAGGCTGTGACACAGTAACGTGCTACACAAGACAGGAGTGCAGCATCAGGGTTTCTCTCCATAGCTGGGAGGATGTAAATTAGTTGCGCAGAAGTGTTGGTGCCGGCAGAGCTTTCAGACATCTGTTTACTTTAGCCACAAGACTTGCCACCTTGACTTCCACCTGCCCAACACACAATGTCATTTTTTGCTTTTCTTTCCTATTGTTAGGAGCTGGGCAAAAAAAATCTAACCCACACTGCTGCTGTATACTTGCACTACTGCTTGCATGTCTGAAATGATACTATTCCTTGTAATCTTTGCAATACATAGCTGGTATCTCAGGCTAAAACCCCTTCCGTAGTTGAACATATGACATGCTATGACATACTGACCTTACAATGATCTTGTATAGGTGCAGACAAGTGTACTGTGGTTAATAATGGCCTTTTCAAATCTGCTTTTACTGACAGTCCCTCCGCTGACTGCTGCCCGAGATTAACACCACACCCAGCGTTGCTGAGATACAAGGCTGCTCGCAGGTGGCCCAGCTTGATGGATTTCATGCACCACTTAAATGTGAGCCATATGTCCAACACACTCATCTTTCCCACCCTCCCTTGGGTTCGCAAGTATGTTTTGTCCCAAGTCTGCACGCTCTGCAGGTGCAGCAGCACGTTCACAGCTGGGGTGAACCGGCACACTCTGCGACACTACCTGAGGACGGGGTCTTTTGTTTGTGTTTCTGATTTAGGAATCAGAGGTACTCGAGGAGACGAGCCCCAAAGTGTTTGGGGTTCTTTTTTTTAATTATTATTATTATTTTCAGCCGAACAGCTGAATATATATGTTTAAAGCATTTTTTTAGTCTTCTCTAGTGACTCACCCTCCCAGTGAAACATGGTCTGTAATTATGTTCTCCCTTGGTTCTTACAGTGTCTAAGCATTCCTATTACATTTGTCTGATGCTTGTACTATTTCTTCCGCCTCTTTTTAATTTTTATTTTAAGCCTATGACTAAGGAAAACAATTTAAAAACCCATTACAGAGTTGTCCTTGATGATGTGTTCATCAGAGAACAGCTCATAGTGCTCTCCTAGGACTGAAATTATTGGGTATCTTCAAAGCTCAGCTGACAGAAACTAGCCAAGCGAGGGAATCAGCCTGATCTACGAGACAGAAGAAATCCCCTTCTGCGTTTGCTGAAACAGAATAGAAAGGACCGTTCCTGGTGTGAGGGAAGCATCCTCCACTGTGGCCCTGGCCACTGGCCTGCACCGTGAAATGTGGATTATCCACCACTGGAGGTCTTTTAAGAACAGGCTGGAACAACATGTAACTTGGCAGGAGTATTACATGCTTTGACGAGCCTGGCTCAGAGCATCGGGTTGGACTAGATGACCTCTCTTAAAGTGCTTTTTTATCCCTGCTACTCCAATATAGTTGTCTTTTTTCCTTGCTTGACAGGCAGTACAAATGTAAATGCCCGTGTGTAGCTAAGCAACGTCTCCAACTAGATCTAAAGTTTTGCCCCCAAAGTCACTTTTTTCCATTTTTGTCTTTGAGAAAATTCAGAACTGGAGGCTGGCTCGGATCCCAGGGGAAAGCTGCAGAGCCGACGAGGAGCGTGCATCTCCTCTAGGAGCACGGAGGGGAAAAGAGCATGTCCTGCTCCCACGGAGCCGTGCTTTTCAGGCCCCCCACCCCTCGTTCAAAGCGTAGGCTTGGAGATGAGATGAACAGGCCAGACAAGAGGCCTTAGCGTGCAGAATACGCAAAGAGAAGACAAAGGTATCTAGCTAGGTTCCAGGTGGATGCTCCAAAATCTGTTTCAATTTCTCTCAGATCTGCCATTTAAAAACTTTGAGAGCTGATCCAGATCAGGAAAATTAATCTGAATTCAGGCTGCAAGGAAAACCTGGTGCAATTCTTCAAATTTGTCACATGCCTTACTAATCTTTTGAGTTTCCACTAAAGAAAGAATATATTTGGCTTTAAAAAAATTAAGGAGAAACTTGCATTAAAATCTGCTGTAATTCAGTTGAAGGTCTTTTGGATTCCAGCTAAAGTTGGATGGGGCCTCATTTTGCTTGGGAAATGCAGCACCCAAAGTGGCTGATGTGCTGTGACCGCAGCGGCTTGTTTAAATGCATTCTGACTGACTTGAATGAACCCTCTGAAGTTATGATGCATCAGGATTTATGATGCAAAAGCTTCTTTTCCTTTTCCTTTTTGCCCTCTTAACTACTGTCCGAACAAGCATAGCTATCATCCAGAGCAAAATCTGGCATTGCCAGGTTCATGGTGCAATATCTTAGAGACAGTTAATACGGCGTTTTTTCTGTTTCTTCTTACCTTGTAGTGCAAATCCTCGCTCTGTAACGCACCTGGGGGGGACAGCCAGCACGGAGGGTCCCTTGCTGCTCTGCCCAGCTGGGCGATGGGATCCAGTCCTTGGCTGCTCAGGGTGGGAATGTAGCAAAATCACTGCTCTCTTCTTCCCTTCCGAGGCAATTTAACCCCCAAAAGGCTTTGCTCCTAGGCAAGTTTCAGTTAGTAACTATGCAATAGGGGTTTTATCCAGAAGTGATTACAATCTTTGATTATTTTAATCATTTGGAGTACTCTGGAAATGTCACAGCATTCAGTGAAAACTGCTGACAGCTCTTCATAATCTTAATGGGGTATCCCTTTGTTGTTAAAAATGTATTCAGTGTAAAATAATGTGATGAAAATAGGCAGAAACTCTCTCTCTCGATCTAGTCTAAATGTAACAAAAAACCCCCCAATCTTGCTTAGTTTTTAATTGACAGCTTTGCTCTACTACCTTGCGCATACTAATACAGTCTTCTTTTAATAATAAAGAAGAGAATATTCTTAAAATTAACTTTATCAGCAGTTAACTTGGCTTCATATTATTGGTTATGACTGTGACAAAAGACATCTTCTAGCTTCCAGCCCAAGAGTCACCGAGCAGGGCCACTGCTGCCATTAAACTTTTATTTTTTACATGTTTGTATTTGGATATTCTTTTTCTATCGTGTTTTTTAGTACGGTTTTTCAGGTCTGTCTCAGATTCTGTGTAAGCAGCGCAGCTCCCAGAAAAGGCAATGGACCAGATTAACCACTGATGCCATTTCACACATACAGCAACCTCATCTAACTTGCACATATGTTATCCAGTTATTTTATAACTTGCATGCAGAAAATGTTGAAGGGATTCTGCAGGTAGAGGAAGCACAGCTAACGGAAATTTCCTCAAACAAGACTTGCCTCGCAGTTAGCTGTGATATATGATAGGGATTGTTCTCTGATAATCTGCTCCATTAACTCTTGCCATTGGGTTGCCATGTGCAAGGAAGGAAGAATCTCTTTTTTTATTGCAGGAAGAGGGTATGAAGAAAGTTAATATGAGTTATGAACAAGCTGCACACCAATATAAGCCATAATGAAAATATACGGCAAACTGGAGCACTGCTGAAAGCAGAAGGGTGTTGAAAGTGGTGCGCTATGTACTTTATTTGTGTTATTGGCATCATAAAGTGGTTTTGGATGGTGTGAATCCTTATCCACCTCTAGCAGAAAACGATAGCTCTCTGCAGTCACGCTCAAACTGTCTTTCTTTGGTAAGGTAAGTCCTTTCTGACAGCAGAAATAATGCCCCAGTAAAAAGCTTGACCAAAGGTTTTATTCCTCCACGTGAGCGTTTCCCTGCTGGTTTTCCTTATTTTTCTGTATCTGAAGCTGCTCTTTCCTGCTGTTCTGTTCATTGACTTCACCTCCCGAACGAGCAGCTGGAATCAGCCCACGTTTCCCTATAAAATGACAATACTTGGCAGCAAGGTTGCAAGACCCTGCCGCATCTTCCCATAGCTGCTGGTTCATGGTGATTTTCCATGATAGTGAGGAACAGCCGACCAGGGAGTGATCTCGGGTCAGCGCCAGTTCCTGTGCACTGGGGTATAAATCTGGATGAGTGAAGAATACACCCATTGCATGAGTGGCAGAAAGCCGTGTAGCATTTCCTTCCTGTTGTTTCGTGATAAGAAACTTTGCAACTTATTTCACAAGTGCACAGATATGACACTGTTTGTTATCACGCTCATTTTTATTATAGCAGTTAAGGTCTTGGGTGTCTCAAAATATTATGTGCTTTAGCAAGGAAAATGCCTCTGCTGTTCTGCCGGAAGCTTGCTCTGTGCAATATGTTTCCACCAGAGAAGATGCTTGAGCCACCCAAGGGGAAGCTGTAAAGAAAAAAACCTCTAACAAAAGGAGAAGGCGCCTTTGCAGAGTTTCAGCTGGTAGCCCTGGTGGTTGGACCTGGGAGAAGGGAACGCTGTGTCCGGCCGGGGAGCGTCCATCCCAGGACAAGGGTGAGGCGATGTCTGCCTGTGTGCTGCCGGAGAGAGCGGCCCACGCCGCTGCCCTCTGGAGTGGCCTGGGCTGTGCAATACATGGAGGGATGATGGCTCTTCCAGGTGAACTCACAAGGGTCATTCATGTTGGGGAATTCTTTACAAACCTGGACACAGGAGACTCTGCAACCAGAAGCCCATTTCTGTATGTTGCTTTGCCAGATGGCAGCATTATGCAGGAGCTGGTCAATCCCTGCACCTAAATCCGTCTGTTTGGAAGTCACAGTAATTAACTACATGAGAGGAGATGATCTGCTAAACCTTCCTCCCAGCTAACATCTGAAATGTGTGTAATAAGGCTTCCAGGGTCTGGTGTGTTACTAAAGATGTGTCTACTTCCAGTTTCTTATTCCAGCAAGCTCATGCTTTTTAGAGTGCTCAATTAATTTTCATCACAGCACTCCATTGGCTTTTGGGGGTTATATCACATCTTCTGTAGGTTTATTTTAGGCTGCTGTATTTGTTTTAACCAATTTTCTTAATGAAACTGCAACCTCATTTATTTTTATTTACATTGTAATTAATGACAGTTACATATTAGATACTGGGAAAAACTGATCAAACGCCTAGGGTGATAAGTTGGGCAGAAATCTCCCTGAAAGAAACTGCCTGCACAATCTTGAGCACGTCCTTGACATTTCAGTGGCTTAAAGAAGGCGATCTGTGCGATTACCGTTAAGTATTTCTGCTTCCATTGAGGGGGTCAAAACCAGCTAGAACAAGGAATTTCCAGAAAGAATGGGTAGGAATGAATTAATCTCTTGAACTTCAGAGTGTGTTTGGTCTTTTTCTGTAGGAAAGTTTAGTTGTTCATTTCTTCAGATCAATTCACCTACCTCCAGCTGTCTTAAAATGTCTTCAGAAGAATGGGAATAGTCATTCCAGCAACAATAGTACATTCCAAAACTATTACATCTTTTAAGACTGGTTACTAATTATCCTCATCTCTGGAACAGAAGAAATTACAGGAGCCATTAAAACAAAGAGGACAAGGAAATAAATGTGAATATCTCTTATCTTAGAGTTTTCAAGAAGAAATTTAGTTTCAAAGATAAAAACCTAAAGATTTCAGATAAACCTAACCAACCTAGGCACAATGTAGATATAATTCAGGGTTGATAAAAACAACCCACAATGGAAAAGAGACTTGAAGCACCTATAAACCTTGCCAGGATGAAATTAAAGGAAGCTGATCAGAATGTGGCGGTGGCCGTCTCATAAAATGTGAGAAGATGGGCAATGATCTAGATAAATAATACTACAAAATAATCATGTGGTATTTGAAATCCACGTCGCACCCTCACTTGAAGCACAACATTCAATTCTGTTTGCAAAAGGATTTTTGAAATGAAAGCTACTGCGAAAAGCAGGTAAGAGATAAGCCCAACAAGCGGTAGGCAAGGAGAATATGAGTAAGAGGGGACGGATGCGCTTGGAGAACTGAAAAGAAATCTTGCGCTTCCATGTACTTTTATTGCAAGTGCAAGCATTTTAAATTAAAAGTCAGAAAACCTGATGTATCGAAAAGGCAATACACAGGTTCACTGAGGAGCCACTTGTCTTGAGACACTGCCTATTTTCTGGACAAATGTTTTGAGCACTAGCAAAGAGGTAAAAAATCCCACCTCTAAAAATTGTTTGAGCTGGCGTAAGTGATTGTCGTCCTCAGAAATCTATTTCTTAAATCTAGAGCAGGCCCCGGGGAACTGCAAATACATGAAAGGTTTTCTAGGCACCATATGGTGGTTATGAAAGGATCTAACACAGGCCTATTTTTGAGTCAGAAGAATGGAAAAGAGGAGGGCTAAATCTCGGAAAGCAGCATGTTCATGATTATGAAACCCGACGTGGTAGACAGGCACAAGCCCTCTACACTTCGGCAAAACTCGCCCTGTATCTATTTATGTCATTTTGCTAGAGGGGCATTATCTGAGTGAGAAAATACTCTTCCGCTCCAGCTTGGGAGTGAAGAAAATGTTACGACAAAAGAAAAGCGAGCAGAGCTATTTTATGTTGTTGCACGAGGCGTTGCGTACAGCCATAGACGTGCAGAAGGTTGTTGCCTGTGCTGCTGTCTCGTGCCCTGTGCTGTGGAAGCCGCGTCAGTAGCCTGGCCCTCTCCCTGAGCAGGTGGCTTTGCAAAGTTTGCGTCGTATTGTTCTTTGATAAAACAAAGGCCGGTATTGTGCAACTGCCTACAAAAATGCTGGCAAAGCGTTTCAGCGGATGTTGATAAAAGCAGACGGAGCGCCTTTAGGACATCCGTGTTGTGCTCTGGGATCTTCTCCCACCCTGTGTCAGACAGGCGCGGTGTATCGTTCTGCTTGTGCTGCTGGTCCCTCTCCATGGCATTCCCAGCACGAAAACTCCCGCTGCGGGGGTCCCCACAGTTGCATGCTGCAGTGTTTGGGACACGTGTGTTTGATGTGTCGAACTGTCTGTATCCCTCTCCGCAGGACAGAACCCCTGGGGCTCACACCCCCTCCCCAGTCTGGCAGACCCCAGCTCCGCCAGCTGTTCCTTCTAGGCGAGAAAAATTTCTGGGATGCTTCCAGGTTGAGTCTGCCTCCTTCTTACCAGTAGCGGGTTTCCAAGAGGACGCTGGGGAGAGGGGTCTTTCTGGAAGGTGATGTGCAGCTGCAACGAGCAGAATAACTCAGCAAGCTCAGCCTGTTCGTTCCAGGCCACTAACAGCCACGGGAGAGCACTGAGGGGAGGAAGGACGAGGGCTCCATCATCTTTACTGCCTTCTAGCAAAAAGGTATATTGGGCACATCGGGAAAATGTGTTTCCTAGCAGCGGTGATTTCCTTGCTGTGATACAGCCCTTGATGCTGCCTACTTCATTAATTAATGTATATCCTTGGTATAAACAATCTTAAGGGCAACCAGATCTATTTAAATAGGTCACACTGGAAACTGATCTTTTATTTTTCCAATGTTTCTATTATTTAGTAATTAAACCAAATGGATCTGCACGCAATAGCAGAATTTGGCTCCGAACAGTTAATCCTGCTATAAAAACTGGGAAATCAACGGGAAGAGCTGCCTTCAACTGCCGGGGTGTCAGAGCAGAGGATAAAGGCATATTTTTGTTCCCCTGTGGTTCAGATCAGGGACGTCCAATCTACTGAACACAGATACAGTTTCAATTACTTATTGAAGTTGGACTCTGTTGGTGAAATTAGAATAACATTTTAGAAAATATAAATGCTTCAAAGAAAGAGCTTGAAGAATTCCCTGCTGAGGTATTATTTTACTGCCTTATACAGAGCAATTCTGCCTCACGAAATGAAAGAGCAAAAGATCCAACTGTAACTGGATATTACGTAGAAGGGAGGAAGGAGGATTTTGCTTTAAAATACTAAATATACTATTTTAAAAACTGTTTTTCATTTACATTTCTAGCAATATTTCTACAAGCCTCTGAAAAAACTTTGTAAATTCATCTATACAACAGCAGATTTGTACAAAATATTTTATTGTCAAGTTTGGTCAAACTTGTAATGAAATGCAGTGAAGAATGCTCTGTGCCCTGTTGTCAAAAGGTGCCAAGATTTATTATAGTTCCTCTCTGAAAAACTCCACTGATGCCTGACCTGAAGGCCCCATGTTTTAAGTACTTTTCCAGCTTGTAAGAAGATCTTTGGGGTTTTTTGCACTACAACCTTGTTTACAGCAGTATTTAAAAAAGAACAATAATATTAAATAACACTATTTGAAAATTAAGAGGATCGTTTATAAAGTGCAAGTAAGTTATTGAAAAAACATTCAGAAATAGGAATAGCAGAAGCATTAATTATTCTGCTTGCTACCAACATCAAGCTATAAAGCCTCCTAAAGCACCTGTTAAAGAAGGAACGGAAGGCCAGATGAAAACTAGGCATCCTCGTCCAAATCCACAGCTGTTTCCCACCATTCGGCTTTAATTGTATCTCTAGAAATAAGTGAATGGCCTTAAATCCAGTTGATGGCCGGTCACAAGCGGTGTTCCCCAGGGCTCCGTCTTGGGGCCGGTCTTGTTTAATATCTTTATCAATGATCTGGACGAGGGGATCGAGTACGCCCTCAGTAAGTTCGCAGATGACACCAAGTTGTGCAGGAGTGTTGATCTGCTGGAGGGCAGGAAGGCTCTGCAGAGGGGTCTGGACAGGCTGGATCCTTGGGCCGAGGCAACTGCGTGAGGTTCAAGAAGGCTCGGTGCTGGGTCCTGCACTTGGGTCACACCAACCCCAGGCAACACCACAGGCTCGGTGCTGGGTCCTGCACTTGGGTCACACCAACCCCAGGCAACACCACATGCTTGGGGAAGAGTGGCTGGAAAGCTGCCCGGTGGAAAAGGACCTGGGGGTGTTGGTCAACAGCCGGCTGAACATGAGCCAGCAGTGTGCCCAGGTGGCCAAGAAGGCCAACAGCATCCTGGCTTGGATCAGGAATGGTGTGGCCAGCAGGACCAGGGCAGTGCCAGTCCCCCTGTACTCGGCACTGGTGAGGCCACACCTCGAGTGCTGGGTTCAGCTTTGGGCCCCTCACTCCAAGAAGGACATTGAGGTGCTGGAGCGTGTCCAGAGAAGGGCAACCAAGTGGTGGAGGGTCTGGAGCACCAGTCTGATGAGGAGTGGCTGAAGGGAACTGGGGGTGTTTAGTCTGGAGAAGAGGAGGTTGAAGGGAGACCTGATCGCTCTGTACAACTACCTGAAAGGAGGGTGTAGCCAGGTGGGGGTTGGTCTCTTCTCCCAAGTAACAAGCGATAGGACAAGAGGAAATGGCCTCAAGTTGTGCCAGGGGAGGTTTAGACTGGAGATTAGGGAAAATTTCTTCACCAAAAGAGTGGTCAGGCATTGGAACAGGAGTGACCGTCCATGGAGGTGTTCAAAAAACGTGTAAATGTGGCACTTCAGGACATGGTTTAGTAGACATGATGGTGTTGGGTTGACAGCTGGACTTGATGATCTTAGAGGTCTTTTCCAACCTTAAAGATTCTATGATTCTATAGTGCTTTTTGCCAGTTTAGGCTGTATATCCTAAATTTCACTAAATGTTGTGACCTGATTTAACCGGTTGGCCAAGAAGTGACTTTGCCAGTAGGAATGAGTAGGATCAGCTTGGTGAACACTAGACTTAGGTGCCCCTGCCTGGTGAAGTGCTAAGCCACCTTCAGCTCCCGGAATGCCGCAGGACCGCACAGTCACCTTCTAGACATTATCGCCCTGTTTACAGTTTATTACATGTCAATGTAACGAAAACTGTAGATTAACTTTTTCAGTGTGCACCGAAATACACTGGCCTCTCATTAATTTCCAGTGACACACTCACAATTTCCTGAACCTTGAAAACCTGCTACTCGGGCATTTAATTGTGAGAGCTACGTGCTACTTCTTTTTCCTAATCCAGATTTCCCTAATACAAATATGCTTTGCCCAGTTAAAAGGGTGATTTTCAGGTGATGTCCGTTGTTGTAGCTGAGGACTGTGTTTATGGTGCGTTGTCAGCTGGTACTGTCAGAAAACATTATCCCTTCCTCACTTTGGTCTCCAGTAGAAACAGATTTCTCCCCATTTCATGGTGTTCTGACAGAAGCCCTGAAAGGTTATATATAGTTTTTAGGTGAAAATCCTAGAAGTATAACAATTCTTATGGTTATTGAAATAGCACGGACTTTGAAGTCTTTGAAGACCTGGCATCCTTTTCAGGAGGGTGATGGAAGAAATCATTGAGTTTGTCTTAAATGCCTAAAGCCATTCTTGTATTCAGGGACGGAAAATACTGTGTGCAGCGTTTGAAATAATCAATGGCTCAGCAGCTTGGTTTGCCTCTCCGGGGTGACGGGCTCCCGAGCCATCAATCTACCATCCAATATACAATTCCGTGTCTCCCTCTTCCACTCTTTCCCCGCGGTGGCACCCACGCTTAGCACGCATTGATTCCATACCAACGTGGAGACGCGTGTGTTTTCATACTCGAGGGGGATGCACACGATTTACAGAGTTTCGCAGAGCTTGGATGTTAGCCTTTGAAGGAAAGCATGTTTCACGGGAAATGGATGCGGAGGGTCGAAGTGAACAACTGAGGCTTTTCTTAATTCTACTTCATTCTCATATAAGGCAACATCGTTAGGACCTCCCGTGAAAGGATGATAATGCTCACAGAATTTAGCTTCCATCTGGAGAAGAATGTAGGGTGTTGGGAAAAAACCTGTCTTTTAAACTGTTCTAATTTCCAGATTCATTGTTACTTGAATTAAATTTTCTGTGCCGGTTTTTCATGTTGATGTTATCTTGGAGTTGGGAGGCCGTTATTGGCATTCCACTCTCTAATACAGCCATTCAATTATTTTGGTGTTGTGTACTACTTATGACCTTTTTAATATTCTGTCATTCGACCGACTGCCTATTCTTATTCTTTTTGCTATTTACAGTTTTACAGCCTCATGGGGAAGGAACAACCGCACGGACTGTTAATGAAAACGTAGCAAAAAGGTTTCTCCAACTGCTGCAGCGCAGTATATTCACGAAGCTCGGGAAGAACAGCAGCCTGGTCACACCGGTGGTCCTCAGCTCTATTCCCGCTGAAGTTTCTGAGTGTTTTGCCATTGTCTCATTGATTTGCAGGGAGCAGAAGCAGCACTGAAGAGCCGTTCCAACAAAATTTCCAACAACATCATGTAAAATTGTAAAGAAAATGAGAAATTATGAATACAGGCGTTACTGGGTTTTTCCTCCTCAAGTTCATTATAGGGTTGTTCAGAGCAACACAGAGTACAAGTAACAAGAAATGAAATCTTAAGATGTGAACCTAAGAATCTCTGCAAAAAAAAAACCAGGATCAGGAAGCTGAGATTAAGTTTATGTGCCAGGTCAGCGAAATTGAGATAAGAAAGATACATTTTTTTTATCATGTGAGAGCAGTATCAAATAGGAAGGAAAACTGGCCGAGACCTGTTGGCCTCCCTCAGCCTCAGTGCCTGGCCCATGATCGCGTGAAGATGACTGCAGGCTGGCGTGATGGGCTGACCCTGCCGGAGGCAGGTGCCCCCAAGCCCTCTGTCACCCCCCTGCTCGGCGGGGCAGGGGAGAGCAAATATAACGAGAGGCTGGTGGGTTGAGATGAGGACGGGGAGAGATCGGTTAGCAATTACTGTCATGGGCAAAACAGACTCAACTTAGAAAAAAAATATTAATCCAATTTGTTACCAAGAAAAACAGAGGAATGAGAAACAAAACCAAATCTTAAACCCCTCCCCCCAGCCCTCCCTTCCCCCCAGACCCAACTTCACCCCCCAATTCCTCTCCCTCCCCCTGCAGTGGCACAGGGGGACGGGGAATGGGGGTTGTGGTCAGTTCATCACACGGTGTCTCTGCTGCTCCTTCCTCCTCGGGGGGAGGACTCCTCACACTCTGCCCCTGCTCCAGTGTGGGGTCCCTCCCACAGGAGACAGTCTTTCACCAACTTCTCCAACGTGAGTCCTTCCCACAGGCTGCAGTTCTTCACCAACTGCTCCAGCGTGGGTCCCCCATGGGGTCACAAGTCCTGCCAGCAAACCTGCCCTGGTGTGGGCTCCCCTCTTCACGGGTCCACCGGTCCGGCCAGGAACTTGCTCCAGCATGGGGTCCTCCACAGGCTGCAGGTGGAATCTCTGCTCCACCAACATCCTTCCTCCATGAGCTGCAGGGGGACAGCCTGCCTCACCATGGTCTTCACCACGGGCTGCAGGGGGATCTCTGCTCCAGCACCTGGAGCTCCTCCTCCCCCTCCTTCTGCACTGACCTTGGTGTCTGCAGAGTTGTTCCTCTCACATCTTCTCATGCTAGTTTGGTTTTTTTCCTTCTTAAATATGTTATCCCAGAGGTGCTACCACCGTGGCTGATGGGCTTTGCCTTGGCCAGCAGTGGGTCCATCTTGAGCCAGCTGGCATTGGCTCTATTGGACATAGAGGAAGCTTCTAGCAGCTTCTCACAGAAGCCACCCCTGTAACCCCCCCCAAAACCTGGCCATGCAAACTCAATACAGCTGTCTGGAGCTGAAGCAGCCCAGAAGCTGCCGAGGATGGGTCTGCCCCTGGGCACAAATGGTGGCCATGAACAGCTACGAGGGCTCGGTGCTGCTGGAAGATTGCAAAGTGCCAGGAGGCCCCTCGCTCCGCTTCTGAGGGCTGGCTTGGGGAGCTGGGAGTTCTGTCCTACTTTGAATAGTTTATTTTCGAAGAACCAAATGTTAGCAGAATTTTGAAGATACATTATTGGTAGTGTTGTCCACACAGGTGAAATCCAGGCGATGGATTTAGAGCAGAAAATTAATAGTATGTGGATAACAGGCAATTATGTATTTATGAAGTTAAAGTTTATGAAGGAATTCTTTTACACCTGTCTGAATGAAATAGTGCAGCTACTTGCACACTTAAAGAAGCAGCAAAGGACTATGAGCCTAGAGTACAGTAGGATCCCATTTTTTCTAGCTGTTGCTTTACAGTGGCTTTGGTAAGATGCGCAGGGCAGCACTCCTGAGCTGGGGGTAGTTTTCATTTGCTTGTTTTGCACGTGGCACAGGATAGAAGCTGTAACGCTCATACCTAACTTGTGCAAAGGAGAAAAAGTGTGCTTCGACTGAGGGAGAAGGTGACCTTGTGCCATGAGCTATCTGCACCGTACTTACCCTCTGGTTTTCCCATACGTGTGCTTGCATGCTGTACTTTGTTAGGGATATGGTTGGCTAGAAGGTTGGGTTTGCTCAGTTGCGGGCTTTGTAAAGCCTGGTAAAGGTAGTGTTGTATCCCGCAGGAGTAACCCTGTAAAATCACAGGTTGGGACCACAAATGTGGTCTCCCAATGCTTAAATTTTTTTGATATGTTGTCTGTCATGAAGAAATTATTAGTGGGTGTGACACAGCACAAAGATGAAAGAGAGACACACGCTTTTGATTGACTTTGTAATAATGTACATAAAGAATATGGGGAGTAGTGCCGAAAGAGGGCTCTAAGCTTGTCCTGGGAAACGTGTAATCAGAAATGGCGTGGCTTATATCCTTCTCTATTTCTAATCGTACTGTTGTCTGATCTAATCTAAAGCCCGAAGGCTTCTTGCTGGGTGAAAATTGCATGTGGAAATAGAATCTAGATAAGATGCTTGTCATCTTAATATCAAAGCACTTGAGTCCAGGATGAAAATGGCAGGGGTTTATTTCAGAAAAAGAAAGACGACTTCTTCTGTGGGATTCTGTGAGCAGCATGATTCAAAATGTCTGGACTCGTTGGACTGCAGAAAGCCAGACAGAGCCAGTTAGGTTTCAAAGAGATGGCCACGGTGAGGTGTAGCTAATCAACTAATTGTGACAATTTCAGTATCTCACCAATATATATTTGATAGCCATTTCTTACTATCTTCATTTCACAAAAGGAAAGCATAAAATACCTGCAACCACTGTTCTCCAAGGGCATTTTTGCATTTGTCTGGAGTTTATGGAGACAGTTGGCAATAACTGGTTCCAGCCATTTCTGCCACATCTCTTGGCTTTCTGGAAAAGCTGCTTTAAAATCTGCACCTAACTGAAAGTGCCTTGTTGCAGAGATTTTTAATTTAGAAAGAATGTCTTTTAGATTTCCTTTACCCAAATTATTTAACACCACGTCCCCGAGTATTGCAAACAACAACGAGAACAGTCATTGAGACCCCTTCATCGCACAGCCGGCGGGGAGCCCCAGCCACAACGTTTAGACTACGTACCTCTCCGATTAGTCCTTAGTTTCGAGGCAAAACTAAATGCATCGAGTAGCAGTCATTTTGGGGTTGTCTTTGAAGATCGCTGGAAAGAGAGGAGCGATGGCAGGTAGGTGAAAGGTAGGAGCGATCAGTGAAAGACAGCAATGCAGAGCTACTGCGTGGGGAAAGCAGAGACCTATAAATAAAGTACATCAGATGGAGGAGCCGATAAGGAGAGAGGATAGTGTGAAAAGTGTGCTCTGTGAGCCAAATGAAAACATATGGCTTAAGCTTTCATTGTGTGTACTGCAATTATCACTGTAAAAGTTATCTGAATGTTTTCCTCCCATAGCAAGAACCCAAAATATCCCTTTTATCCCAGAAGTAACAGCAGCAAGGAGAGCACAGAATCTCCAGGAGTCCTTTTGCAGCCCAGTCCCCTGGGAGAGAAAGGGGGAGGGTGAGACACCCCTGGCACTCGCAGAGGAACCCCAGCTATGCCCGCTCTTTGCCAGCTCCAGAGCTGTCCCTTGGGAGAAAGCGGCCGGATCGGTTAACGTTCAGCACCGAGGAATTTGTGTTCAGAGAGCCCCTGGCTCCGCGGTGGTGGTGACCTGGGGCTGGTTTCAGGGGTCAAAGGGAAATGCACAGCTTCCCTCTCCTCCACCAGCCCCCAAGGCATCAGAGGACCCTTTCTCTAAAGTTATTTGTGCCTCAAATTTGTCCTAATCAAAGAAAAAGAACTTGTCTTTATTAGCCAGTGGAGGAAATCCCCTTTCTCACGTGGGTGCATGAACTCTCAGAACAGTTGCAGTGGGTTCACATATCTTCTCACAGTTTCTGCGCTGGGATTTTTCTGTGCGTTTTTGACTCCTCCGCAATGAGATACCATAATACACCAATGCGGATGATTGCCGTGGTTGCTAACGAGAGCAGGTTAACGTATAGAGTATACTCCATCTGTGACATTGGGACCACTTGATCAGTAGACAAAGCCAGAGAAGGTTTCCTACCCGTCCTACGGCCACCCCAACGCCTGTTCAGCCTCCTGCGGGGGTCTGTGTGCCGAGAGGTTCACTTCCAGCTTCACATTCTCTGCAGCACCGAGCGTTTCGCTCCGGAGCAAACGCGGCTGGCATGGTTAATGTCGGGCACCTTCGTTTAATGGGATGGGCTACCACGGTTCTGTTAAAATGAAGAAATTGAGAGGTATTCTGTGACATGACAGGTTACTTTATCAACGCAGGAAGTCATTCAGGAAATTGAGACTGATGTTCTTTAAAGCATCTCTAAGCCTTGTGCCCTTCTGATGAGGCATCTATCAAAGCAAATGCTGTATTACAAAAACACTGACAGTGTAACATCTCAGCTGCTTTTGCGTAACCTTGTGTTTTCACTTCACTAGTATGTTTTTACAGTAAATAAGTGAGAAAGGGATCCTAAACTTGCTCAGATATTACCCCTGTATGCCGCTCTGTAGGGTGTTTGCTAGCAGCCTGCCTCCTGGTTTCGCCCCGCAGTTAGAGGTTCCTTATAGCCATTAAACGGGATTAAACCCAAGCAAAGAGCAAAACTGGACAATTTTTTGGTAAGCAACTGCTGGAAAAGACTGGTTCGGCAGGGAGCTGTCCCAAATCCCACTGCCCTCCTGCTCCTGAGACCACACAAGTGCCGAGGGTGCTTACAGCAGGCTACCTTCCCTCCGGGATCTGGGTTATTTGGCCTTTGCACGTTGTGCGGTTCCTGATGACCCACACCCTCGAGTGTTCCTGGGAGCCGTGCAAGCCAGTGAAGACTGGACTTCCATTTTAAGCTCCGGACGTCCACCCTCCAGTTGCCGAGGACCAGCAGTGTCTAGACGTAGGTGAGGCACAGTCCCCTCTTTCTCAGGCTGCGTCGTTTCTCCATGCAGTGCTGCAGCATCTCTCTGCCGGTATGCCCTGGTCGCAGAGGAGGATCGGCACACGCTTCGTTTCTTTCTGGTGTTTTTTCAGGTTGCCAAGGAGACAGTCGTCTGTCTGCACTTTACCATCCAGGCGTTTGGGCCTGATTCCTCCAAGAAACAGTCAGGGGTGGGTTTATTTGTCTCTCAAGCTTAACCAATTGCCCGGAATCACATCTCCCTACCCGTGCCCTCCCCTGCCAATTCTCTCAGCATTTAGAAAGCCGTGCTCGTGACGGGGGATGGCCTGGGATGGAGAGCGTGGTGGCCCGGAGCGGGGCTGCTCCTGGGAAGGAGAAGAGCCATTTGTCACAAACCTGTATCTCCACACCCATGCATCAAAAGATGTTCCTCAAGACCCAGTGACCTGGCACAACCCTTTCAATCATGCTTCCCTTTCAAAGGAGCTACTGAATAATGTGCGAAGACATGGTGTCACACAACAAGACAAGACGGTGTGATATACGTTTGCTCTGTCACAGGGTGGGGACAAGTGACAACGCTGGTCCAGGAGCATCCTCAAGCTGTCCGCAGCTTTACAAACACAGGTAAAATAACTCCCTAGTTTGGAGAGTCTAAGTAACGTGACATCCAGAAATATTCAGGAGACTGATGTTCAGTGAGAAAAAAGGAGATGCTTCCACAGAATGATGGAGAAAGACAGAAAACACACATTACCACACAAGGGTGGGTAGATATTTTCATGTGCAAGATCAAAGTGGGAGACGGTGAGAAGCTGAACCTCGGCAAAGATGACTACTGTCATGTGATACTATGGGTTGTGAAGGCAGGGATGACAACGAGCATAGCGACTAGTTTAAACAGAGGGATAGAGACAGTGCAGAAAGCCTTGCCCGCTCTGGAATACATCCTAGGCTGAGAACACATGTTGCTAGGAAACTTTTATATTAGCAGGCATTCATCTTTAAACCCTGGGAACAGACTAATAGCTTCCCTCCGCGCTGGGGAAGTTCTTTTAATGTCAGTCCTGACGTTACTTGGACAAGTAAGATGCAAGAGGGAGAAAAATACCTTGAATTGTCTCAGGCAAAGATTAAGATCTAACATTATTTTTAGATAGCTGCAGGGTTTAACTGAGCTTTAGTCATTCTGGTCTGACTAATAAGAGACTGATAAACAAAGCTGACTGTGCTGTTTGATACGGCGTTATACGGAGTAAGAATTGAACTGTGTCTGGGCGAAGGTTTAGTTTGCCCGACCCAGAGGACAACTTTGGCTTATGGGCAGATTCAGCAGGCTGCCGTCCCGAGAGGAGCAGGAGGAGGACAGTTGATCAGATGTCTTCAGGCGATCGCGTTCTCATCCGCGGGCTTTCTGGCTCTCGCTTTGCTCGTTTTATGCAAGTTCTGTATACAAGTCTCAATAGCTCCTGTAAACTCCTTTAAAAATCCCCAAGCATCAAATCTCTTGAGGCCGGTTTCTAATAGGTTTCTAATATTTTTGCTGATGTTAAAGACGTGCTTCCCGAGCAGAGAAACCTTTAGAAAAGAGTGGAGCTATTTATGGCATTCTCTGCTCAAATGAGACACCCAAATCTGGTTCTAGTAGTCCCTAACCCTGATACTTTAAGATGCTATTGCCTGTTTTTCTCATGTGCTTTATCCTGCATTTTGCTCACTCTTTTTTTCTTTTTTTTTCTTTTTTTCCCCCTCAGTTTTTCCTGCCTTCCCTGCCTGGCTTGGGCATAGCTGCCACCCCAACAGTCCCTGGCTGCTGTGATTACCAGCCAGCACCCTGAGACGGTTGCGGTGGCAGCTTCAGCACCTCCCTCTTACCGCTGCCCCGCTCTCCGACGCGCCGATTCCATCGCCTGGGGAATCGCGCGGTAAACCAAAGTTACTGCTTTTATCCCCGCAGTGCGCGCTCTCCCTGGGCACGCTGCAGGTCTCTCAGACTTGTTTGCCACAGTAAATTCAGAATTTAAAACATGTTAAATGACATGTAATGATCCCCTTAAAAAAAAAGAAAAAAAGGGAAAAAAAAGCTCTACTGAGAAGAGTATTATGAGTAGTTTTAACAAACTTTTATTATTCATATCACTATGTGGCGTGTCCCAGGGTATTGGGAGCTTTCCCGCAGTATTTCAGCCTCAATCTCTTCACATGTGGCCCTGAGAACAGAGAGATCTGCCTGGCACCTCCAGATCGCAGGAAATCCTGCTCCGGGGCAGCACTGCAATGCTGAACGATTCCCTGCGAGGGGAAAGCACCGTGTTAGGATCGACATTAAACATGTCATTAAATGAACCTAAAAGTGACGTCCTTGGAGTTCTGTGCAATGAAGGGTTTTTCCCTGGGGGCAGATGATAGCCTTTATCACATCAGCTGATACAGCCGGGAAAAGCAGACAAGCTTTGGACTCAACCTAATCGTAACGTAAGACCTGTGTAGTAAATCCAGAGTGGAAAAGGCGATCTGGACCTGCGGGACAGAGTAGGGCTTCTGAAGGTGTTCCTCCCTTGAGGGCCAAGACTGTCGGTTAGCGCTTGTGGTAAGCCTGTGTCTTTGTTGGCTTCTCTCGCGTGCCATCTGCCTTCCCCAGCGTTTTCGTAAAGGGGTACGGGTTAATTCAGGGGCCGGAAAGCTTTCAGGGCAGGAGCCACCTTTGTTTTCTGTGCTGGTTACACCATCCATGTCCTGCCTGCTGCGCTGCCAGAACAGAAGCGGTGACACCAGATGTTTGTGTCCCAGATGTGCACGTTCACAGAGGCAGCGGTTCTGCAAACAGTTACGCAGGAGTGTCACACTTGCACGATTAACCCCAGAACCGGCGGGATGGATGAGTAAGCTTGTACTGCAGGATCACGAGCTGAATGTTATACGGGTAATAATTCCACTGCAGGGCATCCTTCCCCCAGTGGCCTGCTCATCTGCCACGCAGCAGTCAGAGAACAAAAGTAGCTGCACACTTAATTATGGCAGGCTAAAGGGAGATCGCAATCGCTTTTGAAACCGTTCCAACGCCCGGACGTTATGGTAACACCTTCTCTCTTATGCCACTTGGTGGAGCTTAGTGATTTTGGCTATCACATACATCGTTTTGCAAACTTACTGTTTGATCACACAGTCAGTTGTCAGTGTATCTTGAAACCGGACCAAATCCCTGCTAAGGAAGTAAACCCAAAAGGGTACCGTAGGTTCTAATGGACAAGATGCTGATTCCTAACTGCTAAGGAAATTGGTAATCATCCCTTCTCCTCCTGAAAGCAATAAAATCTGTGGTGGTTTATTTTTTTTTAAAAATACTTAGAATACGGGCTTAAGATCTTGGTATTTGTGATATACAGGATGAGAGATGGGTAGAATTATGTCATGTTTGGTTTATTTTTCAGATTTAAAATAATGGTTTCAATTTTACATTTTATCTTCGCTTGCAGAATTTGGGGAATGTGTACATGTACCTGAGCGAGGGACCTCACATTTGTTTGAATGCATGCTTTTCCTCAACGAGCATGCGAACAGTGAGCAGATCGACAGTTAAACAGGGAAATGATTATATCACACACTAGTCCTGCCTTCATTTAAATCAATAGCTAATCAGCTCAATAAAACCAGAATTGGGACCTTGGCTAATTATGTGCTCAGCCAAAACACTTGCGCTCAGAGCCTATCTGGAAATTCAGGATGTTACACCAGTTTGACTCTGTTACTGTCTAAACTATCTGTTGTTAAATAGAAATCAGTTGCTCTACAAATTTTACTGAGTCCTAACTCTTAATATTTACCTAATAGTTTATTCTAAATTATGAAACAAATAATATTGCTGGAGGAATCTATCTGGTGGTTTGGGGACTGAATTTTGACATCTGAATCTGAACTTCAGACCTTGGAGTTCGGTACCCACAGTGAGGTCTGCTGCTTTTATCTTTGCAGGTGCGTTGTCACTAACAGGTCTTGATGATTCTTCCTCAATCCTTTCCAACGCAGGATGCCTACTGTCTGAGCAGAGCCGTGAGAAATAAGGGTTTCATACGCCGTCTCTGTGCTGTCGTCAGGGAAGGGAAAGAAAAGCAGCAATGGGTTTTCCAGCTTCCTCTTAGGAACCAGAAGCCGAAGCAGCAACTGCGCAGCTTCTTTTCACGTGGTACTGCCCAAATTCCTTTTTGTTGTGTTGGACTGACAGATGAGGAGGACATTTCTGACATAGCAGCGTACCATATGTATTTATCAAATACTGAGAGCTGGGAATGTATCAATGTTCTTCTGGTCTGGCATTTTACAAGGGATGAGAGTAAGAGCAAAATTCTGGTAGGAGCTCTAAAGGCAATCCAGAGCTGGCCGTAACTCCCTGTAACACACCTGTACCAGCGGCTACTCTTCGGTGTCTGCCCAGTAGTATTTACTACAAGAAAAAAAGCAGGGCAAGTAATTCTGCCCAGGAGGCCGATGCAGCTTACGTTGACTGTGTCAGATGTTTACAGGAGATCTAGCAGAGAGAAGAGCAAGATTATACTAAGCAGCTGCCTGTGACTGTACGTGATGACACTCATCGTGGCCATGGCTCCTCTCTCTTATAGTCCACGCTCCTCGCCCATGCGCTGTTTCCATCGATGGACCTCTCTTATCCAGATCGTGTCGCATATTTCCTAATGATCCACCAGCATTCCAGCAGACCAGTCAGGACTGGAAGGCCAGGCGTCGTGTACCTCGGTCACCTGGGGCACCTGGAAAGCTCCTTGTCCTTCTTGTGACTCCTTAAAAGGCTTTGGAGCTCCGCGTGCCTGTGTGGTGACACCGCTCGGGAAGTCAATGGCGTATGCTACTTACCTCAACGTACGTAAAAACGAGGTGCCAGCGTGCTAAATAGGAGACTTCTGCCGAAGAGGGGGGAGGATGGAGGCTGTTTGGAGCATAGGTGTTGACTCTTCAGGTGGTTTGTTTTCATCCGTGTGTGACACAGTCTCTATATTACTTACTTATGTGCTTTACCTTTGTGCATATTGTTTTGAGTTCAAGTTAATGCCATAGTAGACGCCCTTCTGACTTTCGGCTGTCGATAACAGTGGTGTGCTCAGAGTCACTGGAACCAGTCAGACGAATGGACGCGTTCCTCATACCCCACCGCCGGTTCTTATCCTTGTTTGTAAAATGGACCTACCCCCGTGAGTGCTCGCCGCAGGAACGGAGGTTGTTGTGCTAAGGTTATATGCTCTCATCACTTCAACTCCCAAGAGAAAAACGGGATCAAAGAGCTAAGTACGACAAGCAGCAGCGTGTGGGGACGAGACCAGCAGATGTTCTTATTAAACTTAGAAGAAGCCTTGTCTTTTATGTTAGGAGGAATAATGGCATTGTTGTTACATCTTAAATCTGCCTATTTTGCAACACAACGTGTTAGATGGGGTCTTTGATAAAATATAGCCTCATGCTAAAAAAAAAAAAAAGTAAAAGCTATTCACTTTATTCACTTGCTCAACATAAACATTTTGGAAAGTCCTAGCTCTGCTATGAAGTGCCACATTTGACTCATTGATTTGGTCTGTTTTGCTCTGTCCCTTGTTTTGCTCTAATCCTTACTTTGCTCTAGCCATCTACTTTATTTTCCTTATAAGGGTACTGCAGGGATCGTAGCAGAAAATGGCACAAGAAGAGGGAGAGAGGTTTTCAAAAATACCAACGTGCTGTTTGAACTCTCGCAGTCCTCGTGGCCACACAGAAGCACTGGGAAATTAATTGTGTAGTTCATTTGAGTTTATTGCAGGCTCAAAGCCATCATTTCCTGGCAAATAAAAACAGATAAATAATTGAATACAAACTTTTGAATTACACAGTAATTCTAAAACAACTATTAATCATCAGTCAGATTTGGGGTGGGAAAGGTGATAGCCTGCCTAAAAAATAAACCTCCCCTTCATGAATTGGCGCAGAGAGATGATGCTCCACGTAGATCACACAGAAATGCAAAATAACTCTGCGCCGTCACTTTGCTGACTCGGCTCCCTGGGGCAGAGCTGTTCCTTGGGCAGGGGCGCAGGGAACACACCTCAATAAATCCATAAAGCAATGAAGATACTGGCCATTAACTTCTTGGCAGCACCATTACGTTTGTTTATTCTAAGGAACCTGAGAGGTAATGCCGTGGTGTATTGCTATGGGCTGGATAAGCTACTATCAAAATCTGTAGGAATGAAAAACACAGAACATTTTTCGAGTTTAAGATTGTCACGCGTGTTAGAACGATACGCTGTACCAGTGTCATCCTTGAGGGCAAACCGAGGTAAATGGAGTTTATCCAGATCTTGCCCACCACGTGCTGCCCGGCTTGCTGTACCTGCCTGGGGAGCTCGCCAACAGCATCCGTCATCTTGACACGCGGAGAGTCTTTTTCTAAGCATTGGCGATAAGTTGGTATTAACTCGATGACTTGAACTATTGTATCTATAAACAAATAGTTAGAACAGAATACAGATGACCTAATTGAGAAGATATTGTGAAACTCGGTTTTTAAATTATTATTATTATTATTATTCTTTTAAAGAAAACACAGTCATTGGATAACTCTGCATTAGGGCCAGTAGCACACGTGCAGCGTAAGAGCGCGCCCCGGGTGCAGCTGAAAGCAGCTCTCAGTAGGTATTTGACCTGGTTTTAATCCAGTTATAAATTATATAAAAAACAAATTAATAGAAAACTGGAGGCCAATATAAATGTTTCCACAGTCCCCTGCAAACATTTATTTTAAACAAATAAAAAACTGCTCAGTATCCGAGAACCTGAAAGTCAAGCTGCTAACACGAACGGGACTTCACTTCCTCACTCAGAACTAACAAAGATGGAAAGAAAATCATGGAGAAAACGGCTATTTCTCTCCCTTTAAAAAATAACGCTAGCTATTAACTCGGACGAGCTGTCCCGCTCTGTGTTGGTTAGTGGCTGACTGTTCCCGCCATCAGTCAGTGGAGCGGTGAGGGGAGTTGGCGTTAATCTGCTCGTCAAGCGGACGTGCCCGTCAGCGCTCAGGGGCGACGCGCGGCTCATTCAGCTTCTTGCACGGAGAGAGAATTTCACCCACGCGGATGAGCGGTTTGGCTTTCAGACGTACCAAGAGCGGTTCTCCAAGTCAAAGGCTTGCCTAAGGTCGCTACGTCTGAGGCAGCACCTTCACCACCTTTTTGTTGTACAATGCCACCTGTACACCAGCGTGCTCTCGGTGGTCAATCTACTTCAGGCTTGCTCCGGTGATGCTCTAACAGTCAGGGAAACCGCAACCATTTACCTTTCTCTATGGCCTTTGGCAATGAAGCATACTAATGCAGTATGCTATATTTGGTAGCATGTAATGGCAATAATAGCGTATTTGGTAATACAGCACACTATCTGTCTACTGGCTTGCACAGAGCTGAAATCGGGACGGCGGAAGAATCAGTAACGTGTTTTTGTTCTGGGAAAACTGAGGCACGTAGAGGAAACCCAACAAAACAGCTTATGGAAAGGTAGCTCGTGGGCCTCTGCTCGCGTCAGGCTTTGGCCGGATGGTAGAAGTGAAGGGTGTGTCAGTCTTTACCTTTGGGTTTCCTTAAAGTGCACCCTGCGCAGGCCCTCCTTGCCAAGAGGGATGTACACGGCGGGACGGCTCAGACAGACCATCAGACCGCCGAGCGCTGCCTGTCTCTCCAGCTGCCGTGTCCGTTGCGGGCGCTGACCCCCGGGGAAGGCCTGGCCAGGCAGCTCCTGAGGGCTGAAGAGCCATTGTCTGTCTCCAGGGAGCACCATTCTGCTGGGAAAGGCTGCCCTCAGCTGCGTAGAGAACTGGATCGGCCTGAGCAGCACTCTGGCTGCACTGGCCCCTCACCCTCCGGACGCTGCGCTTCGCCACACGCCGTCGGGCGGCTGCCTGAGGTCACTCACTCGAGTACGTTGAGCGAATGTATAGCAGCATGGGAAATGTCACACAGTCTGAGCGTGAAGAAGCTTTTTCTTTCTGTTTAAGTACTATTAAAAATCATTCATGTAAACAGATCCAGAGCACTCGATAGTGGATCACGATTAAGCTTATGACATGCAAATTATGTTAATTTTTCAGCAGCCAAGCAGACGCTGGACGAGCGCTCGACGCCATCTCGACATGGGTCAGCACGACGAACACCTCAGAGCCGCGAGGGAGCCGTTCATTGCGAGGTCGGGCCTCACCTTGCTCGCGCGGCACGGAGGACCGGCCAGGAGCCAGCGGCCAGCTCGGCAGAGCCCGCGCATCCTCCTGGGGCTGGGCTCCCCCGCAAACGTGCAGACATTTGCCTTCCTCCAAGAAGGCCTGGCAGTGAAAGGCAAACGGGGGAATCCCGTCCCTTTTTTCCCCCCGTATTTTTCTCGGCTGCGGGTTTCGGTATTTGGCCGGCTCTAGAATGTTCCCCATTTCCTTCTGTCCACCTGCCAGGTGCTGCCTGCTACTTTTAGTCCTCTCATTAGCCTGAATCTTGTCCTTTTTTCTACATGGTGGTGGGAATTCCTCTAGCTGGGAGGAGAGTTCTAGGTCAAGTTTATATAATAACTAGGAGAAGGTGTCAGAGCTCTCAACCTTCCCTGCTTTTCTCTCGGTAACTTCATACTGCTTTCTGTTCACTAAACTCGGTCTGTGGAGTGAGAAGAGCCCGGCATACAGAACTAACGGTAGGCAATCCTGTATTTCTGTACATCACGCAAACCCGTGTTTTATGCCACAATTCCAAGTCCTAGGAACTATCATATATATTTGAACACTTCGAAAAACAAACCATGGAAAGATCGAACGCATCCATAACCCTGAGTCATTAGTCATCAACCGTGGTTTTTAAAATGCAAACACCAGAGATACTATGTAAAATAACCACCTGTTTTCTTATTTTAAAAGGTTTTTTTAAATCATCCTTAACTAAAAATGAATTAATTAAAAGAAAAACTAATTATGGTTGCCTGGCAGTCAACTTCCTTTCCTTCAGAAATCTCGGGGAATAATTACTTGGTAAACATTCTTTTTTTTTTTTTTTTAAATTTAGTTGAATTTTAATTACTAAAACATATGGTATGTTTGTATGAACCTAATACTTAAGAAGGCAAGCTTGGCAGCAGCGGGGCCCACAGCCCTTTCATGAATTTGCAGAGCAGAGCTGTCACAGCAGCGGATGGGCGCAGCTTTAGCACAGCGAGCGTCCCGCGGCCCCAACCGAAGGGGAAGCGCAGCTTGGTCTTCGGATCCCGGTTTCCCTCAGCCTAGTCTAACGCCAAGCGTCAGTCATAACGGACCAGGAGGTCAACATTCATAGAATGATTCACGAACCGCTGGGAATGAAGGAAAAAACCCGCAAACAAAGAAAAACGCAGATAGATGTGGCAGACAGCGTGTTCGGCCCCGCAGCAGAGACGCAGGGTGCTGTGCTGTGTTACCATGCGCCACGCCTGCCTTGGTCCCTACCCACGTTTCACGTTTGAAGGATTCTGAAAAATGACGAGTAGGGAGAGCGTGTGGTTTCTCCTGAGTGATCTCCCTGCCCCTGACCCCCAGGAATCCCTGGCTGTTTGCTGCAGTCACCTGCTCCGGGCGCGCAGATGGGGCCGCAGGCTGTGGCCGGGACCCGCACCCCGCACCGGCACCCTGCACCGGCACCCTGCACCGGCACCCTGCACCGGCACTCCGCACCGGCACCCCGCACCCGGCACCCTGCACCCCGCACCCGGCAGGACGATGCTCCTCAGGGGAGCGGGCGGGAAGCGCCGCCCGGGCGCGGTGGGGGCCGTGTGGGGCACCTGGGCCGCCCTGCCCGCCGGGGGGGCCGCCCTGCCCGCGGGAGGCGGGCGCTGCCCCGGGCCCCCTCCCGCCGCTGCCAGCCCCCCCTACCCGGCACAGGGCGAGGCGGTGGCGGGGCCCGGGGACCCTCCCATTGTCTCTGGCGGCGGCGGGGGGCCGGGCCGGGGGGGGCTGGGGGGGGCCGCCCTCCGCAGCCTCATTGGCGGCCGGCGAGCGCCGGTGCCTTAAATGGGGCGCTGGCAGGGGAGCGCTTCCCATTGACAAAAGCGCCGCGGCGGGGGCGGAGGAGCGGGGCCGGGCCGGGGCGGGCGGGGGGCGGCCATCGCTCACGGGGGGCGCGGCGGAGGCTGCCGCAGGGCTCGCCGCGGGCAGGGGCGCACCCCGCGCCCTGAGGCGCCGGGAGCGGAGCGGGGAGGCCGGCACTGCGGGCAGGGGCGTGCTGCAGCGCGCAGGGGCGGGCCGCGGAGCCCCGCTGCCGGCAGCCGGCTCGCTCGGCGCCCCTCTCCGCGGCGCGCACACCCAGACAGGCGCACACACGGCGGTACCCGCCCCTTCTCCCCGCCGCCCTTCTCATCCCCGTCCATGGCGCTGAGCACGGCAGCCCCCCGCTCCGCACGTAAGTAAGCGGCTCCGCCGCGCCTTTGTGCGCGGCCCTGCCCGCCCCCCGCCGCAGGTGAGGCGGCCCCGCCGCGCACCTGAGCCCGGGGCACCCCGCGGGGCTGCCCGGCGCTCCCGGTCCCGCAGCTGCTGCGCTGCTGCCCGGGAAAGGGGGGGGGGGGGGGCGGGCAGGGCGGCCGCGGTGGCTGCGGCTCGGCCCGAGGAGCCAGGCTCGCCGTGGCCCTGCCGTTTCGAAGCCGCGGTGCGGCTCTGCCCGGGGGGGTGCGGGGGGTAGTGCGGCGCTGGGCCGAGCCCGGGGGTGCCCGCGGCGGGGGGCGGGGGGGGGAGCGGTGTCCGGCGGCCGGGGCTGAGCCCGAGCCGCGGCCGCCGGTGCGTCAGGGCGCTGCGCTCTGCCTTGTCCCTCGCAGGTGGCGGTGGGGCGGCTCGGCGCGGGCATGGACCGCGGTGACTTCCCCAGCCCGGGGGCGGCGGCGGGCGCTGAAACCTCAGACCTAATGGAAACTGGGGGCGATGCCAGATCGGCACCTCGGCGGGGAGGCAGAGGAGGAGGAGGCGGCGGCCGTGGCGGGTTTCCAGGGACTGCCGAGCCCGGCGCTCCCCCGGCTGCGGAGACGAGCATGAATATTGATGGGCCCGTCGGTGGCGGGAGGAGCGGGGCGGCCGCCGCTGCGATGCCGGGAGCCCCTGTCCCGCCGCTCCGCGCCCCCTGCTCCAGGGACCCCAAAATGGTTCATCAGCGGTTCCTGCGGAGGAGCGTGGTGGACTCGGACCAGGAGGAACCTGCTTTCGACCTGCCCGAGTCGGAGCACCAGAGGAAGATCATCCTGCTCCCGAAAACCAGGCGGATAATCGCGGAGAGGGCCAAGGCGGGGCACGGCGGGGTGGAGGAGGTGTGCCTGGGCCCCCAGCCCCCGGGGCAGCCGAAGGCAGCGCCGGCCCCTGGCAGCGGCGCGGGGGCTGAAGAGCAGAAGGAACCTGGCAAGGAGGTGGAGAGGAAAGAGGCGTCGGATGCCGCCAGAGATCAGAGCAAGGCTAAGAAAGAGGAGCCCGAGGAGGAGGCTGACATGAAAGCGGTTGCCACCTCGCTGGATGGCAGGTTCCTAAAGTTTGATATTGAACTCGGGAGGGGATCCTTCAAAACGGTCTATAAGGGTCTGGACACGGAGACGTGGGTGGAAGTTGCGTGGTGTGAACTTCAGGTAAGCCGAGCTGATCCTCCCGTGTTTTTTCTGCTTTGTAAGCCTGGGAGCTGAGGGCAACATGCCGGTGTCATCTAGAGAAGCTCAGCTTCGAGCAGCCTTTATAGTCACCCTCGCTTAGTATCCAGTGTCTAACTATAGCGCAATATTCTCATTGGCTCTGGATCTACCACCTTATGTACACTCCTCCCAGGCTTAACCCTCTCAGCCCTGGGATCTGCCTGCCCGCGCCGCGGCTGGTGGCACAGGACCTGTCACAGCGCGGAGAAGGGCCACGAGCCGCTCTCTGCCAGCGCGCACGGCGCGCCAGGAGGGGCTCGGCCGAGCTCCTCTCCCCCAGCCGCTTCGGAGAGCAGCGGCCTGGTTTAGCAGGAGCGGAGCAGCAGGTCCCGGATTAAAAAGACACTGAACATAAATGAATTTGGAGTGCCTTTGTGGGGGTGAACTTTGCTTTTCCTACAAACAGAAATGCATTATGCTTTTATAAGGGTTGAAGATCTTGCTGCCCCCTCAGCTGCCCTTTCCCCTGCTCTGACATTGTGGCTGTTGCCACCTTCTTGACAATCAAACCTCCGAAAGCATCCGAGGGCTTTCTTTTTTTTTCTAGGTGTCATGAATTAGTGCTTCAGTTAGGTCAAAGACCTGTCTATCCAAATACCTTTTAAAAGGAAGATATTAAATAAAAGATCTGATTTGGGCTCTAGATCTTTATGGTGAAGCCTTCCAGTAATAGCTGAAGAGAGTGAAGGTTTAGATGCTGTCTTGTGCTGGTTTGGGGCACGGCTGTTACCTTTTTCTTAGTGAATTTTTTTATGTTCTCACTTCTGTAAAAATGGCACTAGTATATGCTTAATTTTTTTCTTTGTGAAGCTTTTAGTGTCTGTTACTTACCTCATTTCTTTTAGCATCCATTTGAATGAGACCGACTTAAGAGAAAAACCTAAGATAGATTTTTATTTTTTTTCTTGAGCTATTACTTAGTCTGAGTCACTCTGTAATTTTGGTGGGAACTAGAAAATTTAACTCTTAATTATAATTTGGGATCCTTAAGCTTCCACTGGCTGACTGAGCTTTATGACCTACGAGAGTATTTGAGAATAGCGTGTAAATAATGTGATATAATAAGCCTGAGCTCCTGACCGTTTGTTTATCTCTTTAATGTTGGCTCAATCTGTTTGTAAATCACTCCCGGCTTCCTGGGATCGGTGGGGATGGATGCACAGCCACATCATATTTATTCCCTAATGATTTCATTACACAATATAATCATAATTCACTGCAGCACTGCTTTCTTAATAAAAAGTACAGGGGAGCACTTCGCAGTCTTTGTAATCTGCGTTCCCCTGGCTTTTATTAGCCAGGGATGCAGAATGTGGGGCCACAGCATTGGGAAGGGGTTTAACCCCTTGTCACCCAGCCCGGAGGGCTCCTGGGGAAGGGGCCGTGCTGCGAGATTGCCGAGGGGCGTGGGGAGATGGGCGCTGCGGGCAGGGACGAGAGCCTTGCGACCGGGTCTTTGCCTGCCTTTGGCTTGCATGGGATCCCGGGCGCGTAAGGCGTTTGCTTCGGCAGCCCGAGATTCGTTCGGGATGGTGATTGGGATGCTGTCGGGGGAAGGTCTGGCCGTAGGAAGAGGCCGATGTTCAGCTGTCGGTCTGGCTGGCGCCGTCACTGCAGAGCCATCGCGCGGGTCGGGAATTCATCTCAGTGCCAAATTTTCTCAGTGTGCTCTAGCAGGGGAATTGAAATAGATGTATTTCCATCGTACTTGCTGTAGCAGAATAGCTTTAACTTCAAAAGACTGCCAAGTGTATTGGCGAGCAGAGTGCATTGAAATTCCAGCGTTTGGGTCATTTACGCTTGAAGAGGTTGGGAAGGGAAAATTGCGGTGTGAAGCTTACCTGGTGGCTGGCTGGCTTATTCCTTGTTCAGCTTGTTTAGGAATTGTTGGACTGACTGCATGCGATGAAATAATCTGTAATAATTCCCTAATTCCCACTAGTTTCCATTATGTGTGCTTCGGCTTAGCTTGGATCTTACTGCTAGACAGTTTCAATTTAATACAGAATTTGGTTTAGGCCTCTAATTAAGAAAAGTCTCGTTATTATTCGACTGCTTTAGAGAAATTGGTGTGAAGCGATAGAAGTAGGCGAGGGCTGCTGGTTCTCCTTAAACACCGCTGTCTGCTGGCGCCGTGGATTCGGAGGCGATGCATCCGGCGGTACGTGAATTTTGCAAACCAGTGCTTTGGTCTGGATTGAGAAAGTCTAATTGAATGACAAAAGTCTTTAATCACGGCGGGATTAAAGCCTGTCCTTCTAGGCTGAGTTTGCATGGAGGAAGCGATCAGGAGAAGACGTGAATAGCTGTGTGTTGTCTGGGGCTTTTTGACTTGCAGAGTACTCGCTGAATTCAGCTAGGGAGTCTTGCTGGGAAAACGTGCGGAGGGTGCCATCAAGTCATTGCTTTATTCACGGCATTTCGGAAATTTTGATGTAAGCTGTGCCGGTTGGATGTGCCCTTGTTTGTGCCCTCGTTTGTCTCCTCCTCTCTGGAAATTCTAAGTTCAGGTACACACGGCAGAAGGCTGGGTGGGAGCCATCATCTCCATGCTGCCGAAGACAAAATGCCTTCCTCTGCAGCCTCACGCCGTCAAAACGCACCCCAGAGCCCTTCTGCAGAGCGACTGCCATGAACTGCGCTCGGTCCGTCTGCTGGAGCCCGGGGGAGAAAGCTGACGGCGCTGAGGTTCCATCAGGCGTTAATCCTCCGTCCTTGCTCAGCGCTTTGTCAGCCCAGTTGTGCTGTTGCCCATGTGTCTCGGTCTCTTTTTTGTCCATCTGTACAAAGACCTCACGAGCTGTTCTCATTCAGTGGTTTTATTTCGTTGAAAAGGTGGCTTTAGGGTTCAGAACCCAAATCATGGCTTGGATTAGGGTCGGATCCAAACGCTAACCAAACGAGATCTGGGGTTTAGACCTGTCTGAGAAGACATGAAAGCTGTAGTCAAATTCTACCTAGAAAATAAGTTTATTGTTCCTTCCTGAAACTGAAGTATTGGAGCGGGATTAGTGTGCCCTCGCGCTTTGGAAGGGTTTGCGTTCTAAGGTTTTCAACAGCTATAATTAATTTTAATTGGTGGCGTACAATTGCTGTGTGGTGAGGCTTCGGCAGACCAGTATTTCAGTGTTGCGCTCCTGAGTGAGATGTTAGGTCGTGAATTAGGAATATAGGCTCTTGCCAATCTACTGCTCACAAGCCAAATAATCTTTTTAGTTAGATGAAGGGTTTAAAAATCCCCACCCAGTTTCCCTTTGGGAAGATGTAGGGAAGCCACAGAGGAGTCAGACCTGGTACTGTCTCAAACCTCACTGTGCTCTACGGATCTCGCTTGGGCTCTGAATATTGAGCTTGTATTTGATTGTGTTTAATTCTAATTTACACCGAGAGCGTGGAAGGGCTGGACCGTCTCACCCTGCTGTGGCGGTACCCGTGGTGGGGAGGTGCCCGTTGGTGAACACCGTGGGAAGCCAGGCTTCTCCCGCTGGCTGCCCAGGATTGTTGATCTCCGCTGCGCGTACCGGTGCTCGCTGGAGGCCGGTTTCTCCAGGGGCTCGGCGCAAGGATGCGCGGGAGTCCCTGATGCTCCCTGGGACAGAGCTGGGTTGAGGGATGGGGTGTTGGAGGTATTTGGGGAGCTGCATAAGAGTGAAGGATGGGCTGAGGGCAATTCTCCTGCCCTGCCCGTGTAGCTGAAGTCACAAATCAAGGGCGTTAGAGTAGCGCTGACCGTGTTTATCCAAATGGCCACCCACCCAGGGGGGCCATGGTGGTAAAACAGCCACAAACGGACCTGCTGCTCTAGTGTGGCAACTTCTTGTCCCTCACACCTGCAGCTCTTCTGCCAGAACTTAATTATCTTTACAAGATAAGTGGTTTGCTTCATAGTTTTATAGCACTTTTTCCTTTTTTTTGTGCCATTGCCAGTCTTTTCAAACTGGCCGGACCAAAGAAAAACCATGAAAGTACATTGTATGTCGAAGTCACTCAATACTCAGCAGTTCCAGATTTTTGGAGGGCACAGATCTCAACTGAAAATTAAGTTCTAAATGTGGCTGAACACTTCTGTCATTTGATTCATGTGCAGTATTAATATGGGAACAGATAATGTATTTTCTTGATCTCAGTTTTCATTCTTTAAATGAGAAGCTCACCCAGATTGGCTGATAACTGGCTGATTTTAATATGGCAGGAATATTCTAGAAGTACAAGATGAGATTAGACTTTGTTTTAATGCAAGGTGAATAAAAAGGACATTTAAAATCATTAATGCTAGACCTATGTCAACTGGCTAATTTTTTTTTCTAAGGCTGATAATCTTTCCTCGCAGCAAAATCAGTGGTTTGAGTGGATGACGGGAGCAAAAGCATGCAGCTTATTTCTAAGCATGTTACCTTATGTATGAGAGAAGGCTACGTAACTGTTTTCTTAAATTTTTAAGTGTTATTTTCCATCTTATGTCCGCTTAGGTCTATGGTAGCTGTTCAAAGCCATACCACAGGTCTGTGGTTCGGATGGGTTTGTGTAAGCAGGTACCTTGGCAGGTTAAAAGTGGGAGCCGGTAAAATGGACAATGTTAAGGCAAGTCGGCTTTGCTTTAGCTGGCAAGTCACTTCTGGCAAAATCAAATTATGTAGAGAGAAACTACGTGGGAGGAGGATGATGTCATATGCCTCTGTATCAAGAATCCAGGGGATTTCTTTCTGGAAAAGGTACCATCTTCAGGATTTTCACTGGTGTGGTAGTTTGGCTTCTGTAGCATCCTTGTTTGCTGCCAGCGTTCATCTGATGTCGAAATGGTGGCTGGTTACTACCTCTGCTGTTAATTTATTGGCTGGGTAAACTTTGTAGAGTAAATGAACAGAATAATTCAGAAACTCTGGGAGAAGAAAGGAGGGAGACTGCATCTGAAGGCCTGAATCTGATACTGCTGTGTGCTCATATCAAATTAACTCCGAGACTAATTTTGTCTTTCGAGTTAATTCTTGAGGCAGTGACTTCTCTTTAATGTTAAACAGTTGGTTTAGCACCGCTTTACAGTGCGCTCATACTGACACGTGCCTGTGTCGGGGTGTGTTAGGATAGCTGTCGCCCCGACATGGAGGAGCAGGGTAGGGATACGGTAGTGAACTATTAATAGACTGCTTCTCAAATTCAGTAAATGACATGGAGCTGGGTCAGACTTCAGATTCCACCTTTGACTCGAGGAAGACTCCATCCGTTCACTTTTGAGCGTGTTTTTGGCTAAAGGTCGGTCGTATGCTCTCCTAATCCTGGTTGAACTCTTCATGCTAAACGTGTGGGCTTGCAGTAAGAGGAAATGACTGAAAAGAACCCCAGAACTTGGTGTGAAGGACATTTCTGGTCCCTTGGGTCATCTCCTGTCCGCAGCTGACAGGGAAAAGAGTTGATGTTGCAAGCTGTCATCACAGTAATGTTTGCACTTGATGGGCAGTCTGACTGGTGTGTGGCGTGCAAAGGTCTGGTGTGAGGGCTGCCTCACGTTGTGGTTAGGGTGGAACAGAGCTCTGAAGAAAGCTCAGTGGCACTGGTAATGATGTGCTCAAAGAAGGGCGGCAATAGCAATTCAGCTGTTGGTTACTGGAGTTACTGGGATGTTTGCATGCTCCGAGAGGTCGGAGATGCTGCAGAGGTTAGGAAAAGCGGTTTTTTGGGTGGGTTGCTGGAGGGTGAGGCCCTGCTGCACGGGTCAGGTGTAACAGGGTTGTTGAGGAGAGAGGTAGTGATAGATCTCCCACACTTCAGGACCCCCACTGCAGTGGCGGGTTTGGGTGCTGAGAAGAGCTTGCCGCAGCTGTCCGATGAGCGGGAGTTTGGTTTTTAGCCTTGCCATGGCGTGGCTGTCGATTGCCAGCAGCGGATGCTTACCTGCGTGTTCAGGAGGTGCTGTGCTAGGTCTGACTGGCCAGAAAACGTAAATAGAAGGTAAGCGCTGATGCATGGTACCCGGACAGCCTGTAGGCATGAGAAAAGGGCAGCCAAAGGCATGTCATGCAAGATGTATGACACTTGGCACCTCTGACATCTTCATTGCTCTGAAACAGGAGGGGCTCATGCAACTCATGTTTGGAGAATATCTGAGATAGTTATGCAGAAGCAGAGCTGGTTTGCCTCTCGGTTAAGTTTGTTCATGTGAAATTGAAGTTACATCTGGAAATGCGTTATTTCCCAGAATGATACTGGCCTACTAGAAAACACGGGTGCTATCCCGATGGTGAGTTTGGTGTGCCTGACACTGCGCTTGGCAAGGAAGGGGAAAGTTGTTTGTTGGGTTTTTCCATGGAGTTGAGAAGTCGGCAAGAAACGACCTTCATCTACTATCCTGCTATTGCTACGTAGCTCTGAGATGCAGGAACCAACTCGCTGCTTTGCTGCTGCCCTTCTGCCCGCTCTGCGATGAGAAACCTGCCCTTCTGCCAGGGGCCACTCTTACAATTACCTTCCCTGCAACATCTTAAACAGCAAATGGCCGCACCCTCTTCTGCCATGGCGTTTGGACCAGTTGTTAAGACCACAAGATGATAGATACACAGCAGATTTGAAAGTGTGGTGTGATGATTTTTCTTTATATTTAGAGAGAGGAGTCTTAGCAACTAAAAGGCTGTGATCAGTTGGTGTGAGCTGTTTGGTATGAAAAAGCAATGTGTGCACCCTCATTCTCCACAACTCTTTTTTTTTTCTACCCAAAGAGCACTTGTAGATCTTTCTAAATCCAGTCTCCACATAAACTGCAGAATAGAGCCTGTTTTATGTATTAGATTGGCCCTTGCTCTAGAATGGGCTAATCCTCAAACCACGAGCAGCTTCCCATGTCCCTGGATGAAATCTCACTGTCCTCCAAAGAAATCAAGTCCATAGCTCCTTTTGGCATGAAGTTTATCCAAAGCAGCTTGGCTTGTTGGGAATTTTGTCCGTTACAAATTAGCTTGGGTGCTGCATGGCTTCTGAGCGGTTCTTCTGACTTTCTCTGGCAGATGATCCTTCCCGTGTACCAGACACTGAGACTCTGGTGCAAGGAGAGGGTCGCAGGTCCTGCGTCTCCTGTGGTCACCTGTGCTGCGGACACGGAGTCGCTGAACACCTCTAAGCCTTAGGCAGCATCCTGGTTGCCAGCCAGTTGTCCGTAGGGATTGATGAATTTAGATTGAGTTCTAAATCAGCTGGCAATAAATGTGTACCAAAACTTTCTAGAACAACCGTTTTGTTGGCTAGCAGCGACTTGGCTTACTCCGAGGCAGTCATCCATGGTGTGTGGTGATATCCCTTCCACTCGGTCCCGGAAAGAAAAAATACGTGAACTCATATAACTGTACTCATCTTGAATTTTATTTTTGGAAGATGTTCCATTTTGGGCTTGAATGGCCTTATATACCTGGGTTTCTGTTCACCATCATCCCAACAGTGCTTTTTAAAACCGTATTACCCTGCTAAACACGCCATGGCCTGTCTAACCCCAGTGCGGCTCCGGCGTTACCCCAGATAAGCAAATTCCTGGGCCCGTTGGAGTTTCTTCCCTCCTTCTCCGGAATCTTCCATACATGTGCACACGCATTTTAATTCCTATCAGGTGTCTGTACACAACTGGATTTTTCTGAAGTGATTTACTAGAAAAGAATGTTGCTGTGTTGTGTTAGTGCAGCGTAATGGCTGTATAATACGGTGGTTGAATATGCAGTGGGAGCGAGGGGTAAAATGAAATGCCACGCGATGGGAATATACATGCTGCTTAAACTATCAAGGCAGGAGTAACTTAAGACCTAATACCATCTGTTCCTCAGTTGTTTGCTACAGAGGGATACAAAACACTTATTCATGAACTCTGAGGGAAAACAGATAGGAGAATGCAGGCTCGAATAACACTTGTGGAGGTTTGTCGTCTTTGGCTATTTTTTGTGAACTCAATCTGATCTTCATTCCTGACTTATTAAGAGAAAATTAAATGTGCTTTCAGTAGTATTTGAGCCTGTTATGAATCTCTGCAGCACTTTGGTAAAGTTAATTTGAATTTTAGTGTGATTTTTGGTTAGGTAAGTAAACTTAACTGCTTTGACTCCTAGCTCTTTCTAAGAAAATGAAAACCCAAAAGGAAACAGGCATTTTTGTTATGTGCTAGTCCTTTTTTTTGCAGTGCTTTGTTTTGGGGAAAGCTGTGCTATCGTTGGTTATTAAAGCCACCAATTTGCCTTTCTCACATTCTGAAAGTCCTGCTGAAGTCCAGCTCTCCTGAAAACTACTGAAAAAGTTTTTTGTTTCATCTTAACCCGGAGAACTTGAATGTACATCTGTATGGATGATGGCTGATTTTTTTTCTAGCTATGTTTATATTTCTGGGGAACTATTTTACTTTTTCCACTAACTGTTCAGCAACGTACGGGCCGTGATAAGCTGTGGTTCAGCACGGAGCGTTGTTCTGTGAGTCGCTGTATTGGCAGGGCTTGTCCAAATGCCGTTGTCAGCGTGGTTCGAGTGCTTGAAGCTGTCTAAACCCCAGTAAGACTGAACAGATGGAGGAAGGGGTTTTTCTTCAGCTAAATAATCAAAAATTGTTTATATTCTATACAATAAGGTTTTATTAAAAAGAACAAATGACAGTTGGTCACTTGATATTTGGAGAGCTGAGTATTTATTTTGCAAAGGCAGTATAAAACGGGCATTGCCTACGCCTGCTTCTGAAATGAATGTTCCTTTCTCTCGCTGGCGTGTGCTTGAAGGATTAAAATTATGGTGTTTATTCCACATTTTTGTACAATAAGCAGCTTTTTAACACTGCTTTTCCTGATGCTGTCTGGATTTTTTTTCAGTTCCAGCAAGATTTCGGGTGACCCATTGTACTGGCTGGAGCTGATACAGCTGTGGCGGTTGACTGAGCAGAATCAATTTTGTCTATTAAAATAGAACAGTGTAGAAGGGGGGAAAATCACAACATTTCCAGCGGATGTATCTCATTGCTGCAGGCCCGTGCGGCTCTGCTGAAACATTTGATAAAATCTAGATCTTGCAAAACTGCTTCCAAATAGGTTTGGTTTGTTCCAGGCTTTAGTGATTAATTAAGGAAAATTGCCGTGATTATGTGCATTTGAACTTGTTTTGTTTCTCTGTCATATTAGTGTTTGGATTTAGAATTGCAGTAGATAATAAAGCAAGCGTTGCACTGACAAAACAGACTTGCTTTCTCTCAAACACAGTAAGACTTATTGCCTTCGGTTACTAATGGAGGATGAGAATATCTCGTCCTTTGGCAAACAGCACGATCATGACTTAACACGGGTGACTTTGCATGCACTTAATGTCTGTGCGCGTGTAAAACTAATAGGAGAAGCAGAGAAAACGCAGAACCACTTGTATGGAGCCAGAGGATCCAGGGTGGGTGAATCGGTAGGAGCACGCTGGGATGGTTCCTTACAGCCCCTCTGGGACCCTGCCTCTCCAGGTTACGTTCCCCATTGCGCAGTGTCGCGTTGTTCGTTGGTCATCCCAGAAGGGATTGTGAAGCCTGTCATCTGCAGGAACTTCCAGCACGGGCAGATGGGGGAGAACATCAAGGGAGATTTGGGCCTTGTTAGTTTGAAGCTCTTGTAGCATCATCCCAGGAAACAAATGGGGATGTTTCTGTAACTTCTCTCTAAAAGTGAGGAAAGCTTCCTGTCTGCTGGTCCTCAAATGTGTGGCAGGTTCTTGAACTGGACTAAAGTTATCTGAAGCAAATTTGAGCTATAAATTTTTCTGAGCTGCTGAGCCCCATCGGTGTCAAGTAGCAGTGATCACTGGGTCTTTAAATAGCAAACTCACGTTGGAGCCTTCATGTCAGGCCTTCAGGACCGTCTGCTGAAGCTGGCTTCAGACCCACAATGGGTGGCAAACGCTGACGTGTGGGGGCAGTTCCCTACAGATGGGAAATACAACCGGTTACCTGTTGTTGGGCATGCCGCCGGCAGTGCGCATAGTCAGCAGCCATAGTGCAGAGCAGGGAGCCAAGAGCAGCATGGGGAGGGGGAAGGCTCCACCCAACACCTTCAGACACATGAACTGCCTGGGAGGGGGGCGAGAGCTGTGGCTCTCAGCTCTGCTGGGGGGGGTGTCCTGTCCAGCAAGCTCTGACCTTTCCTTTGGGATTCACTTACTCTCTGAGAATGGAAAAATCTCCTGTCTTGGAGGCATGAAGTCACAGGAGATGTGCTCCTCACCCTTCCCTTAGCTGTGAGTAGTCATTTGGAGGCTTTGGTAAAGGCTCCAGTGACTACTGCTGACAGGGATGGGAATTTGGAACGAATCTCCCCTGTTCATGCATGTCCTTTGGTATTGCTGTCAAGGGAGAGGAGGTGGGCAATACCTCTGCTGGGTGTCACCTAAGAGGAAAGTAGGTGCTGTCACCCAGCTCTCTTGCAGGGTGGTAGGTGTGCTCTGCAACTGTCTCTGGGCTCCAGGTGTTTGAAGAATGGATGCACAGTTCATCTCTGGTCCCAGCTGTGTTTATATACCAGGTGGGCACTGTCCTAGGTTAAGGTTGGGGCCATATGGGGGTATGGAAGAGACCTTGGCTTCTGCAGGCACCTCTTAGGAGAAGGCATGGTGCTTTGGTATGCTGGCAGCTGGAGGACTGGGAGTCAGAACTGCAAAGTGCCTTCAGAAGAGTGCTTTTGGACCCAGGTCAATTCTGTGCCTTTTTATAGTCTCATGTTAAATTAAGCCAACTGGATAGACTCCCATGCGATACAAGATACTCCTACAGAGGCACCCTGTGGTTTCCTCTAGGCTATAGACAGCTCTGAATCCTTGTTATGTGGAAGAGGATTAAGCCGTCTTTTCAAAGTATAGAAGAAAAACTTGTAGCAAATAGCTGTGGTTGGGAGGAGGAAATGAAGTATAACCTCTTTTTAACTCTCTGGAATAAATGCTAGATATCTCGTGGGATTTTTGGGGCCACCGGAATTGCTGTTCCTTGTCTATCCCCAAAGCCCATACCCTCACCACGACGTACGTTGTGCTGACCCCCAGGCCGTTGATAGGGAAGGGTGGTTGTTCAAGGGGAGAAAATCTCTGGGAGTGGTGAGCCCAGCTGATAGCTTGGATGTCCCATCCCATGAGTAATAGTTAATTAATTAGTTAAATACTGTGTGATTGGAGGTGTGTAGCTGTGTACTTGGATGAAGCTGGTGTTACAAGTTTTTAACCACTGAAGCTATAAAACTATTAGAAATGGCAAATCTTCTTCTAAGTAACATAGAAGCATTAAATACAAAGATTCATTTCTTACAGTATGTGTATACTTTTTTTAGCATTATCTCAGGTGATTTGAGGGAGGGAACAGGCTAGTGCTCGCTCACGTGTGGGCTTCAGGGGAAGCTTTTCCTCTAAATACCTTTGGGTTTGGGCTGCAGACTCCTTGAGAAAGGAGGTACGTGAGATGATGGAGTCTGTGTGTTCAAAAGCAACCGTTCCAAATAAATGGGACTCTGGATGTTTATTGACTTTTGCTGCTCTAATAGCTCTCCGTGTTTTTCTTCATTTTTTTTTTGCATGTGTGTGTGCTGTTGCCGAACAGCAGCTCAGTTCATAGCGAGCGTTGCTGGCAGTGCCCACCGTGTCGGGGCATCTCTGAGCACGAAGGTGGTGATGGAGAACCACCAGAACTGGAGGGTGGGGGGTTGGGAGGTTAGCTTCGCCCGGAGAGGGCGTGACAGCAAAGACATGGCTTGCTAACCTGGGGCCTAAAAATGCGAGCGGTGTCCTGCTGAATCCGAATTCTCAGTGTGGGAGGTGTGACTGATGCTGATCTGGTTTTGTTAGAGATCAGGGAAGGATCACAGGGTGGTTCATCAACCTGTTCCCGCATTCCTTTGCGCCTTTTTAGGGAGGCTTTATTAAAAATGGATGCTACTTCATAAAAACTTTCCAGTAGACTTTTAAAAAAGCAGTTTAATGTCGTCTTCCTTCCATTCCTCCTCTTGCCTGTCCCCCACCACCCCTATAGTTACAAGGATGGGGTCCTGCTCTTTAACACCTCCTACGCTGCCACGGGGTGTATGCGAATACACTTGTTCTTTTTTCATGTCCCTCTCTTTTCTTTAGAGGGTCATCTTCACAATCCCGTGGCCTTACCATCTTTGATTAATCTTGTAAGATTAAGTATTTCACCTAACAGTCTTCCAGTTGCGCAAGGTGGTGTCTTGGGCAGCTGCTTCGTGGTACCTGCTGATCTTTCTGGAAATCCTGAGGATGAAAATGAGAATTTGCAGAGAAATAAAGGAAGATGAGGTAGCATCTAGTGAGAAGAGATGAAAAGGCATTTTATGACCTCTTGTGCGATAATCGTTAGTTTCTGATTCTTAGCAATGGCTGGTACTTGCGGTCTTTCTGACTGCCTTCTTGATGCTTAGCTACCCTGAGCCTGCTGTTGCAGTTAATGATTTAACAGTACGCGTGCTAGAAATGCTTTTTTAAAAAAAACTTTGATAAAAATTATATATTGTGTATTTTACGCGTGCTGAAGTATCCTCTATCCTAGTGCCATTACCGCTGATTTTTAGAGCTGAAATTGTAATTTATGAATTCTCTGTTAGAGAAGGGAAAAAAGTCATTAAAACATTTCCACTAAGCTGATTTTTGTGTGCAGAGAGAGAGAACTCTGTAATTTCTAATGAACTGTGACCTTCGTACCTTAAAAGATATATAGCGTACATTTCAAAATGGATTTCTGTCAGCAGGGTAACTAATGAAATCATCTTGCAGTTGGAGTCCTCGGTGCCTAGTAAGATCTGAACTCCCCGTGAAGCTGCTTCTCACAGTTTGGTTATTTCTGAACATGCTTTTCTGTGGATTTTACAGCTACTACGGTCATGCTTTTCCTGCCGTTTTTCCTTCAGTGGGGGCGACGAGAGAATTTTTTCCTTCCCTTTTATATCAATTTTCCTGGAAATTGAAAGTTGCTTTGTACAACAGAGGAGACGTGCACACACGCAGCATCGTGCAGTCTTATTTCCTGAAGAAACAAAGGCTGAAAACCAGCCTTTGAATATTTTCTTTTGACAACCCCTACAAACAACTAGAAGGGGATGAGTTTTCTTAGTCCTGTCTTGCTCTTCGTAACTTTGAGGTCTGTGAAGATGCCAAACTCCCAGTAACTGGGGGTGAGCGCTGAACCGAAAGCTGCAGCCTGTGCCGCATCCTGCAGAGATGCTGCTCTCCGCCTCTGGAGTGGTCCCACGGGGACGGAGGGTGGCAGCCGGGCCAGAGGAAACTCCAGGTCCCGCTCCGTGTCCTGCTGCCGCTGGAACCGCTCTGTGTCGCGCTGACAGCCTGGCAAAAGAGATACCGATATCTGCATTATTTATAGGGCTTATATACTGCTGCAAAGCACATACGGTACGGTAACGCATGGGTGGTTATGCATCTACGTGGAGGACGCAGTGGAAGTGCTTCAAGTCTGTTTTAAAGTAATTTCCCAGCCTGGATGAATGAAGTAAAACCCACTCCTCGTTTATCATCGTTGCGTCGGTTCTGAACAACATGTACGCAGTTTTTCCATCACCTTCGTACAGTTCTGCATGTATTTTTCTCAGAGGATACATATTTAAGGGTCGGAATGAACTATAATCTGTGACAAAGCAGAATGTTGAATTGCGTGAATGGGAAAATGGAAGGACTGGTTTAACTAGAAGATCTTAAACCTGCTGAAATGTTAATTACTCTTAGAGGTCTAAGACAGTCAGATGAATAATTGCTCATGAAAGCCTATTCACCTGTTTTAATGAGCTCAGTTAAAAAAAAAAAAAGAAAAAAAAAAGCTGCATGCTAATTCTCAGGTGCTCGTGTACCAAAGTTTTAAAATCCTGGAGCCCGGGTTTATGCATTTGTTTCAATAAGCATTACATTCAGTCTGTGTTTCAGGCATGCTATATATTTTGCAATGTAATAACGTTCCCAGAGCAGCAGCTTTTATTCTTAGGTCTGCCCAAAATTAGCATGCAAATTTACCTGGTTTTAAAATAATTCCTTGCACCGATAGCGGTGTGTTGATAGCAGGTCTGAGTGTTATTTGCCTTGCAAGATTAAAGAGAACAAATATTTTTTTAATTGAAGTGAGATAACAAAAGCAACTATATAACTGTACCCAGCATCCAGCAGCGCAGTACGTAAGCCCGTACTAGAGCTGTAATCTCCACAAAGGAAAGCACAATGCAAAATCAGCATATTTGTGAATAAATGTGGTTTTACAGCATAGCTGGAGGGTCAGTGGCTCCGTTGATTGACTTCTCCTTAACCCTGGATGTGGAGGTGGAAATATATGCTCAAATGCTTCCCTTGCTTTTCAGAGAAAAATCCAGTAATTCCACCTTTCTTTACAAAACCATTTTAAGGAACATTATACCTGCTAGCTGGGTTCATTTCGTAGTGTTAGGCCTTGTGAAAAAGCTGCTGTGTGATATATCTGGTAATGATACCGCAAGTGGAGTGGGGAACTCGTTAAGTAATGGCTGCGTTGTGATTTGATTCAGATGACTTTGCTCTCACCTGTTGGGTTGCTCTTTACTTTGATATTCGTGGTAAGTGTTTGCTGTTTGTTTGCTTGGTCTTTGCTTGTGGCATATCCATACGTTGGATGTGAGAGTCACTTTAAAAAAAAAAACCCACACAAATGTGCAATAGTAAGTGTAATAAGGATAAAATATTTGTACAGGTGAGATAAATACAAGAATCTAAAATTGTCAATGTCCTCCTAAATTTAGCAACTGTTAAATAAGATCATTTTGATGAGTATTAGTGTTTGTTAAAAGACCCTTTAAAGTACGTGGGGGTTTAAAATTAGTTGCGGTATGTGGCATTCTTAATTGTAGTGGTGCAGAATATATAATGTGCTTCTGGTAGGCAAAGCGCGCCTGGATGATTTAAAAAAAAAGTCGTCTTTAGTTTGTGAATTCTCAAGTACTTTCTTTAAAAAGTACCTGGAGCGGTTTAGGTGGATTGTGAACTTGTTAGGCAGAGCTCTCCCTGAGCCTTGCTTTTCCAAATATTTTAACTTTCTTTACACCGCGACTGATTTATCAACTTTCTCTTGAATGCTGTGTATAAGATGGTGCTGATCATGTGCTACCATACGGTTGACAGATTTGATCATTAAAATGACATTGCAGCTACGAGGAAGGCTGTGCTAAAACTGTTGTTTCATTGCCGTCAATAAATTGTTCTTAGAATTTCTAATTTTGAAACTTTCTGAAAACAGAGCTTGAAAATATTTTAAGCAAATCACTTTGACTCATAAGACGTTTTTCTTTGATCTTAAAAATGCTCTGGTGGTTTTGTATGGGATGATAATCCGTATCTAGGTTTTGATGGTTTATTAGTATTACTTTTATTTATGATACTCAAGCCATTGAGTTCTTTGGAAATTGGCTGAATCTGCTGGCAAGACTCATCCAGCCGCCTCCTGCAAGAAGTCCTTTGCTGAATACTTCTGAGCACGCTTTTCTGAGATACCTAGGACTTAACTACAGCTACTTGGAACCTCTCGGAGCTCCAACTTGTACGTTTTTAGTCTTGTAGACTAAAAATACATCTTTTAGAAAAAGAAGGATATTTGCAGTAAGTTGAATGAGAAATCAAATTATATTTGTTTCAAAAGTGCTAATATAAAATGAGTGGCTTTTTTTGAAAACTCCCTCATCTAGAGCTTGATGAAAACCAAGCTTTTGTCAAAATAAAAGGCTCAGCATAGTGTGCTGATAGGAATTATTAATTCCCAGGGAGGCTGCCCACCGCTCTCGTTCTTTGCGCTGCGGCAGAGAAATGCTGCGGATTATTTCTATAATCAGGTTAACTGGAAGTGCGGAAAGGGCTAAGGAGAAATTTTCTGGATTTAATGTCATAGTGGGGGGACAGGGTGGGAAGGGCTGGTCTGGCACGAGCTTGGTGGGCTGCGTTCCCAAGGAGGACGTGCAGGAAGCCTGGCACGCACGCTGGGAGCTGGCGCCTGAAACGCTCTTTTAATAACATACATGTTGCACGTCCGTTGTTAGAGTGGGAATTAATGTTTCTTTCCCATGGAAATGTCTTGGGAGAAAGGGATGTGATGAGAGACATTTCTTTAGCCAGCCTTGTCTTGGTTTTCAGGGAGAAAATTCCCAGACTCTTTCACTTGAATTTCTCCCGCTCTAGAAAAAGCTATATGAATTTAAACACAATAAGAAATTACCCTAGAGTTGTGTTTTGTTTTTTTTCCTTTTAAAGTTCAGTAGGTAAGGGTGTTTTATTTGCTACGCCTGTATTTCCTGGTTCCTTTCGGAAGCTGCTGGTTAGCGTAGTATTTTCCCATGGCAGCTTCCTTGGTTGAAAGTTGGAAATATTAAATCCTCCTATAGGCTGAGCCTGCAAGGTTTAAGAAAAGTTTGGTTGTGTGTGTTTAATGAGTTGCAAAATCTTATCTCCATGTGAAATGTCTTAATATTACCGTGCACAGACTTACTGTTTGTTACTCGTTGTCTACTTACTGTCTTACCTGCCGGTGCCGAATGCTCCCGGCAGTGATGGCCATGCCGGGCTGTGCCGCGTGGCTCTGGACCGGAGCGGGGCTGTGGGTCATCCCGGCACGACCAGGCGTCATCTGTGGGGTGGGAGCCTGGGAGGGCTGTGGATCGAATTTGTAGGGCAAACCTCTGTTGACGTATTTATTTCCTATCCTATTTTTGTCTCTTACATTTGAAACCGTTTTTATTCAGGGTAATGTTCTGGAGGACCTAATGTAGTTAATAGACTTTAAAAGAACCCAACAACCAAAACCAAAACACCCTATTGGGAATGAAAGGTCATCACGGAGCTTTTAATTTGAAGTCCAACCAACCAGACGTGGTATTTAATCCATCTTTCCTTGGAACAGCAGCCAACATATAAAAGCCATAATAAGAAAATTATTAGTTACATCCTTTTCTCAGTCTAACTGAAGGTCCTCTAAATTAATATGTGCAGGCCTGTGGTGGCTTCCTTGAAATGTGGCTTTTTTTTTGCTTTTTTTTTTCTTTTAGATTTCTAGTAAATAATGAGAGGCTGTCCTGGCTTACCCAGGATAACTAGCTGTGCTTCATCCATTTATTTCCAGCTAGTTATCCTCCAGATGGGTATCCCCCTGAAGAGGGAGAGAGGGTAAAGAGATCCCAATTCATAAATGTCACAGAAAATATTTGCATTACCTGAATTCTGAAAAGACCTATTCCTAGAATTTCTTCCAAGTCCTATTTCAAGCTAGTTAAGCTCTGAGTTATTCAAATAAAGATGGTTTTTGTTCCGCATTTAAGCGCGCACTTTTTTTTTAAGAGCTCGTATGTATTTTCTGCATCTGTTTTCCACTTCTTTTTTAGATTGAAACGTTCCTGAAATGTTATCAGGTGAAGGAATCCTTTTCTCACTTTACGTAATTATTTATTTAAATTGTTATCTCAAATGAAGCTTTCACTACAAAGAAAGTAAAGCACATAATAATTGGCTGAGTGGTATAATGCTCTGCAGTTAACGAAAAATCTTCCGTATGAAGTTAAAAGTATGGGGGAGAGGGAGCCTGGCAAAGCGTGGAGCCGTGCGAGAAAGCAGGAGTTACCTGGGTTACCTGCTATGAAATCTGCTGGTTTAGAAACGCCTGTGCGGGTGTTTCGGGGGTGGGAAACAAGCTGTGATGGCATCAGTGGCGGGTGGTTGGGCCACCGGTGGCTGCTGGTGGCCAGGAGGCTCCGGTAGCCCTGCGGGCACTGCTCTCCGTTGCCGTTCTGCTGGCACAGGCACACGGGCGAATTATTTGGAAGTGTAGCAGAGCCTCTGGAAACACAGCTTCAGGTTGGACTGCCATTAGGACGTTTTCTTCCCCCTCCACGGGTGGTTTCTGCAGAGGTTGTTTCTCTTGGTGGGCAGGCTTTGAGAGCCCGGTGGCGTTAAGGCAAGGTGATGATTCACAAGAGCGAGTTCCTAATGTTCCTTCCTCTCAAAATTGCTGTGGAAGTACATGGGAAAATGTGGTTAAAGCTGATAGTGGCGAGATCTGTCCGGAGGCAGAGGTACAGTTACATCACGCGGACACAAAGGACAGCAAGTGCTGTTGTCCACAGCAACTCGTAGGCGACTACGTGACCGGTTGGGAAAGGCAGGCTCGACGTTTAACACCGACACACGGAGCAAGGGGAACGTGATTATTTCAGACTTTGTTTGATCCCCACGTTTGCCTGATATTCACTACTCTCACTCTTTAGGCACAGCAGAGGGAAAATGCAATTCAGGGAAGAGTTAATTAAGGTCTTTAGATGAGCGAGCCGTGCCAGTGGCACTGCCCCATCTGCCTTGGGCACACCCAGGGCTTTCTGCCCTGCTGCTTCGCCCACGGGCGGGTTATCGCTGTGCGATATACAGTAGCCTGGAACCTGATGCACACCCAGCCGGTGTCAGGTGGAATCTGGCCACTGCTGGAAACTTGGTTTTTGGTTTTGTATTTTCCCGGGAGTTCAGGGGGGAATAACGTAATGTCGGTGCGACAGAAAATTGAGGAGGCGCGCCGAGTGTTTTCCGAGGGGATAGATAAACTGTATGAACGGGTGCTGGGAAGAGGGGTGACTCAGCAGGGCATGGAGGGAAGAGTAAGGGGTTGGGATCAATGTGGGTGGGCTGCTGTGGAGAGGGAGAAGCCCAGGGGCCAGGAACCGTGGGCAGCGTGCAGTCAGAGCGGGGCAGCCTCCCGTCCCCTCTCCTCGGGCTGACTGAACCCCTGGCCTTGCTCCTTCGCCTGAGCTGCAGCGGGCTTGATTCTTTAACGTGAGCTGGGGCTTGGAGGGTTTCTTCTCTCTGCGTGATGTTTCTCCCCAATTGCTTGTTCTCCTTGCCTGTGCGTTACAGTTGCAGTGAATTGTGGAAAAGCCCCAAGTCCTCCTCTCTGCCTGGCTGGTGTGGCCCCGGTCTGTGCTGCTCTTCAGCCCATCTTCTCTCTGACTCTCACCTGCCACGTCGCGGTGAGCTCCGAGCAGGCACCATCTCGCGTCGCGGTGAGCTCCGAGTGGGCATCTGGCGTACAAAGCAGCGGTGCCGGGGGAAAACGTAAACAAGTGAGCTTGCCCAGACCGTGTGGTTGTGAACACAGCTGCTGGGAAAGGAGCGTGCCCGGATGAGAATGAGCAGAACAATCCCCTCGGAAGTGTTGGTGTAGGAGGGCATCTAACTGGGATGTACGAGCCTCTTCGAACCTTTCTGAAAAACTCTTTCTGTTTAAAGATTAATATCCCAAATACTGCAGTGCCTATAGGCTTTTCTGGATTTTTCCTCTAATGAGGTGCCTTGTCCCATGGTTGTAAGGCAGGGCGAGTACGCCGAGTTACCTGAAAGGTTTTCCAGAAAATGGGTTAGAGCAGTATTGTGTTCCAGATCCCACAGATAAACTAAATCAACAGCTCCAAGTTTGAACAGTCATGCTAACCTCAACTGGCTGCTGGTCATTGAAACGCAATCTGTTTTTCAGATTTAACATCAATTACGAATTTGTGAAACACCTACCGAGTCTCTTGCTCTTCCCCAGAGTGGGGATATGTTCCCCGATCTCCCAATCTTAATACACAAAATGTTGGACAATTCCCTTGCATAACTAACAGCGTGCTGTCCAGTGCCAACCACTTCATGCATCTCACTTGAAGGAAGACGTGGACTAGTCGGTCCGAATCCAGCGTGTGCTTACAACAGCAGGCAGAGATCTCCTGTGCGTGGCTGGTACTGAGAGATGTTTGTCCAGTCTGGGGAGGAGGTGACTGAGATAAAGATAGTGCAGATAAAGATATTTGAAGAACAGTATCTTGGAAAAAAAAACAACAAAAGCTTATGTAAAGGAGGAGTTGAATAAATGATTCTTCATGCCCACTATGTAGAGGCAAATAATTAATGGACTTAAATTGAAATTAGGGAGATGTGGGTTGGACTTTCCAACTAAGAGCACTTAAGCATTGACAAATATTCCCTAGGGAGGCTCACTGGAGCTGGAGTACAGGTCTGTCAGGAATAATTCAGAAATCATTGCTCCTCTCTTGGAGCAAGGGAGTAGACTAGTGAGATTTCCCAGTGACTTCCAGACCCACTTGCTGTGATTCTCTTATTCTGTGCCATGGCATTGGTCACGTATTCAGGTTTGCATTTATATTGATTTGGTGAGTCCTGTGAGCGCTGTTATTTCAATTGGCACATGGTTTACGTAAGTTTGGTTTGGTAAGGAGCCAACCTAAACTGAACAGTCATAAGTCATCTTTAAATCGTGCTGTCGGCAAATTATATTTGCATTTATTTCATTAAAAGCGCGTTGAACTGGTTTCAGATAGTGCAAGGGTTATGGTGCAACTTCAACAAAAATCGTCCCAATTTCACCAACAGAGGAATGAAGCGCCCAGGAGAAGCGCTGACTTGTCTGGGTGCAGAGACTACCCTTACAGTTGTGGTTGCTGTCTTCAAGAAGGAAGAACATGTCATGTGGGGCCACCAGAGTGGAGAACCTTCCTCATCAAGTAAGGCTAGACTTTAGCTCGGTTAGCCTGGCAAGCCAAGAGGGGATGTAATAGCTCTGCAGAAAGGCAAAGGGAGGGAAAGCTCACGAGAAGGAAGAGAGCTCTGAAGGATGAGGTTGGCTCAGGAGGCTGTGTGTCAGTGTTATGAACAGGATTATCTAGCATGTCCTACAGTTGACCTCAGAAGTTCTTATGTAGGAGGCTTCCAGAAGAAGAAACTCTTCCTGCCAAGAGCTTGAGCTATGGCTTGTCTTGTTTTCCAAAAGTAAGGAGTCTTATTGTCAAATTTTTCAGTTTCATCCAACACCTGTGACCTACTACCATAAAGTGGAAACTTCAGAGAGGAACATAAAAAAAAGTGCTTCCTATTTAAAAAACCGGGAAGAAAGGCTCTCATTCTGTTCAGGAGCCATGATGCCTCTCGGGCTATGCATTTACACTTTTGTTTATAAATTTGATTTTTGTTGGAGCTATTGGCAATGGCTGGAGGCTCAGGGTCGGAAAACTAACCCAAGTGTCTGACGCCAGTGGAGCCTTGAGCTCGAGGGCAGGTATCGGTGCAATCTGCTGGTTGCTTATCCAGCACAGAACACAGAAGCTGTTTTTAAGCAAAACGTTGTTCCACGCAGGTAAACTGTCGGACTTTCTCAGTGTGCAGAGATGAAGATGGTGCTTCAGCAGCTGAGGCACCGAAGCCTCAGAGCAGAGGAGCGGGCAGCATTGCTGCGTGGCCCTGGCTCTTTGTGTCTCGCCATTCCCCTGGGGCTTACCTTCCAGCCCAAAGTGGTGAGGTCACACAGGAACTAATTTGGTCATCCTTACTTTACCAAGCTACATTTTTATGGCAGTGGAAGTGGTGGTAGAGTGTTCCCTGTAGATGTTGACATTTCCTGCTGTCTTTCAGATTTTAAATAGCCTACTTATGTTGATTCTTTCTCCTATTTTTTTTTTAAATGACACGGTTGGAAAATGGTTTTCAGCCAGTGTTTCTATGACTTAATTTGAAAGTGTAAGTGCACATCATATGACAAGCCTGCAGAACGAAGGAGCCTTTTCTTTATACTTTCTAGAAATGCTGCATTTGTGAGCATTGGCCAAGGTTGCTGTTTGTAAGGACGCAATCTTCCTGAGCACGGTGGATCAAGTGTCTTGCTAGATGCCACTCAGCATAATCTGAAAATTTAGAGCTGCTGTCTATACCGTCGGAATGTACGTGGTAGGTTTTGGTCGTAGCAGAGGAAAATCGCAATGCTTAAATCTCAAAAGCAATGAAGCATTAATGTGTAATTTTTGGCTGAGGCTAAAACACTGACGTTAATGCTTGGTTTTCCACAAAGCCTCATGTCTTGAGAGCAGGTCTCCTGCTACTGGCCGGGCGCATGTTTAGTGAAGCAACCAAGTAAATAGACCAGAAGAAATCATTGGTTATTAACTTAAGGTTGGTTAAGAGGGACAGTAGTAATAACAACAGAGAAACTAATCTGATTTGTTATAGTGGTAAATCGGTCTAAATTGGTCACTGTAGTATCTTTATGTTGAAGTGGGTTTTTTGTGAAATAAAAACACTTTCCAATAAAGATTGTTGTTGTTTTTACCAGGCATTATTTTAACACACAGTATTCTTTCTGTAAGGACACCAAACGAGTGTGCGTTTCCCCTTTTCCCTTCCTGCCTTTCTGCCAAACGTATATGATTGCTTTTCTTCCTTCTAAAGCCTGGGTATAACACAAGAATAGAATGGAAATGGTGTTCCTGTTGTGGCAGAGGTTTACGCTTGTGAGCAGTTTCATCAATCACACCTGCTTTCCTTCTAAATGTTTCCTATGGCAAGAACATCTGTTGAGGAGAATGCCACCGATCCCTCTGGGATCATTTTCCGTATGCTCCCCTTTCAGGGTAAAATTAAACCAATGGACCGTGACAGGGTTTTCTTAACCAAAAATGGGTCCTTGTGCTTCTGTTAGCAGAACATGAACGGTATTATTTCATAACGGCATGAATCACTTCCACTGGTGCTCTTCTGCAGAGTGATGCAGCGTCTATGTGCCTTGAACCGTTCTTTCGCATGTGAAGGCAGATGGTGTTAACCAAGTCAGATAAGCGTCACGTGTCCAATCTGGTGCTGCCTGGCGTACTAACAGCGTAATGATTTATAGGACGGAGAGCTTGGAGGAGGAAAATAGAGCTCCTGTGGGCTTTCCTGCAAGACGAGCAGAGCTGTGGAGTGCCCCCGTTTCCTCGGCTGTCTCCCCTTTCTGAGTCTGTAAATTTTTGTCTAGAAAACAGAGGGTTTGACTGCACGATGGACCTGAGGGAAGTGGCCGGTCTGCGTTCGGACGAGCTCTCAAGTGGGTCAGGCTGTACGAGTGCGTTCTGGATGGCTGGGCTTGCGGGCTGGGCTCTGGCCAGCTGTGCCACATGTGCGGGGATAGCCCGGTGTGGAAAGCTCGCCGGAAGGGACAGCCCATGGGAGTTCAGGCCGGCTGTGATTTCTGCCCTGGATCTGTCATCCTGCAAAATTGTCCCCTGGCAAAATTAGCATCTGTAAAACACGTTGTGGTCCTTGCGTGGCCGAGGAATGAACACTAATGCACTGCATGGTGTTTATAACCAAGCTTTCATCTGGAAACCAGCATGAAGGCTCAGAAATCCCTTGCAGCTTCACGAGATAGAGCTGTGCGCGCACCAGGAGAAACAGCTGCCAAGTTGCACAGTGATTTTAAGATTTTTATTATTTTTATAATGTGTTTTCTGAACTTTTTTGTGCCTCTCACCTTAGCATATGCATCAGCATGAGCTGAAACTAAAAAGTGCAAACTGCTGTTTCTGACTTCAGTTGAGTGGACTGGAACTGCAGCGTATGCTTTGAACTTGTGTACAGTTGATTGGAAATGAGTGCGTGGCCTTGGATTTTAACGTGCCGATGGGTTTTAAAGACAGCCCTGCCCTCTTATGTAAGCCTTTAAGGTATTTTCATGCCTTATTTGTGCCATTTATCACGGTGTCTTTCCTGAATATACAACGCAGTTGTACATAAAGGAGGTGTAGGGAGGGTTTGGGAGGAATTGGGCAAGTTATTGGGCAAGAATTGATGACATTTCTCATCACTTTACAGATGAGTTTAATTAGATTCATAGACTTAAATTCATTCATCCTCTGTTGTATGTTGCATTAATCCAGGTTTTGCTGAAATCCTTATAGAAAATGCGTAAAGAAATAAACAGTAAAAGAATGAATTCAAACATAAAGCGGGATTTTTAATACTTCATTTAAAGGGATGAAAATATTAAAACTGAGACCCGTGAATGCACAGGCAGAGACTCTGAAATCTCTTCTTAGTGCTGTTTCACAGGGGAGACTGTATCCCTTCAGAAATTCTGAGCAAAAGCATTTGATGTTAAAACGCACACCTTGCTGCTTTCTTTGATTTCCCCAGGAAACTTTTAAAATGATTCTTAGTGACAATTTGCCATTCTCAAACTAAACCTCATTTTACTGCGTCCGTAACCATTTGTGGCCACCTGAGCGGGGCAGCTCTGTGGTCCAAGGGGTGATGCTGTGCTGGGGCTGCCTGGTGCCAGCCCGCCTCGGGCTGGGCGGTGGGGAAAGGCAAAGCTGAGCGAGTGTCCCACAAACAGTGGTTTTACTGAGAGAGAGGTACATAGAATCATTTGGGGGTGTCTGGTTTGCTTTTAATTTCAGTAATGGTCTTGGGTGTTTTCCTGCAAGGATATATCCTGCAACATGTCTTCATCCCAGGGTAGGGCAATTACGAGTAATGTCCTGTGATACGTGGTTAAATCCTGCATTCCTTTTTTTTTTTTTTCCAGCCTGCTCTGCAGACATCTGTGCTTTCATTTGAAACGGTATGAGTACCATTTTCCCCACGACTGAACAATAACTTGTTGACCGATGAAGCCCTTCTGTGTACTCACCTGTCACTTATCCTGGGGACTGTGGGAAACACAGGGTTTACGGTCCTTACAGTGAGCGTCCGTTACTGCTGGCGATGAAAAAAAAAAATGTCTTAACTCGAATTGCTGGTTCTCCATCACGAGTAATTAAGCTGTTGTTTCATGCCAGGAAAAAGCTTTCGTGCTGTGCGAGCCACAGGGACTTCAGAGAGACCAGCATTTGCAGTCTTAAAAGGGCATATTGATTGGTCTTTATTAATAGCAAAATCTCTAAGGAGAGATGAAATACCTGAATTTTGTAAAGTTTAAAGAATAATTATAAAGTGTTTTAAAATCATATGAAAACTAGGCAGAGTTTCCAGGTCATTTTCCCTAACTTCTAGTAAAGTTTTATTTATTCATTATAACTCCTTAATGAAGGTGTTCAGCAGTAATATTATGTGTCTGTTGAATACAGAACCATTTTGTTTAGTGTGCATTGAACCAAATGGATCTTCAACCCGAAGTTTTGCAGGCAGTGCAGTTTGTTTTTAAAAACCACCACCACCCAAGCACTCAAACCAGGTGGTGTGACTCAGTGTGATATTTGTATGCAATATTGGGTTTTTTCTCTAGTTGTTTCAAAGAGATGTTAGTCTATTTACTGAAATTAATAGAGGAGGGCAAACTTGTTAGTGCGCTTGAAGCCAAACACTCGCCAACTTGAAAAGAGCTTTTATTTGCCTAGGTATGCACCGTTACTGAGTGTGCAAGATAGCCGCAGATAGCGTCGTCTTTACACACCTCCTTTGCGAGGGAGTTTGTAGAGTAAAGCCGGCTTTGGTGGTTTTTCTCCTGTTTGCAGAGCGTTTTGGGGGAGGGAGGGAGAACAGAGTGCGTGGGTTTCTTTGTGGTTTACAAATGTAGGAAATAACGTGATTAAACACACAGCAAGCCTTTTCTGGCAAATAATATCTCTGTGTTGACAGTATCTTCTCTTTGCCCTACTCAGTGAAATCTGAGTTTGAAGCCCAAACTACCAGGCCGTTTTCTTCCATAACCTAATTTTCCCATTTGAAAGTCTTTTAAGTATTCTGTTCTTGAAATCTTTCATAAAATTCTCTGTAGTCCCCATAGTCTTCTGATTAATATTGCTTTCTGTAGAGTCTCTGAATGTCTGATGATGTTTGTTAAATACGGTGTATGAAACATTCCTTGCATCACATTATAAAATCCATACTTCTGTAGGCCAGAGATTTCAGCTTATTAAACAGCTGCGGCCAAGGGGTCTGAACACGCTGACCTGCAAAGAATCCATCTGTGCCCACCGGTTGGGAATCTGCCAGCGCAAGATGCAGTTAAAGGAATGCTTTTTGGTTTGGCTGGGGGTTTTTTTGGTTGGTGTGTTTTTTTTTTTTTGCTCATCCAATTTTCAAGCTCTAGTCACAACGGGCTGCACGAACTCTGTCGCTGAGCATCGCTCCCATTTGTTTAGATTTGGTGCTGCTGACTTGGCTAGACAGGACCTATGAAAACACCAAGATTGGAACTATCTTGTTTGCATTTGAAAACTAGCATTCGAATTAGTGTCCCAGGACCTTAGGCAAGAGCACGTTGTTTATAACATAAGTATGGCTGTAACATAACTACATCGCAGACTTCAAGTCAGAAAGTATCTCTGTGCACCTCAGTTCATAAGAGTTTCTTGGATGAAGCTGTGATAATCCCTTACCCTCTCTGAGCTAAGTTGTGCAGACCAAACTCTTTAGTCATGGCCAGGGATCCCGTCCTAAAACCATGGTCCATGCTGGGGGGCATGTTGAACAGTGTGCTCTGCGCTGGGAGATGCTCTTTGCAGCAGGAGAAAACAGCAGAAACTCTTCTTGCTTCAGCCTCCCAGTCCAGCCCGGCGTTGCTGCTGCCCGGCAGGCTGTGCTGGGCTGCGCTGGCCTGCCTAGGTCCAGCTCAGGACCGCCGCTTAGCAAGTCTGGCTCTCCAGCCCCCACCACCTGATCTGCCCCTGCTCCAGGCTACCAACCTCCTGGGCAGGCGTGTGGGACTGCTTGCACTGCTTACGCAAGCATCTCGGTCTCCGTTTGTGACCTGTTGTCTTTATGCTTCAGTGCTCTCCTAATTCTTTTCAAAGTGTAAAGTCTATTAGTAACAATAGGCTTTTATTACAGTTCTTCATAAAAATACAAATTTTTATGAAAATCATCAAGGATGTGTATTTTATATGTGAAACTTCTATTTTGTGACTGATCACTTACCCAATTTTTAATCAATTTATGTAAATGGATATTTTCTGTTTCATTCTTATTCTTTCTTAATGTGAAGCAAATGCATTGCAGAGTTTATTATGTCAATTCTATTATCTTTATCAATCCAAACATATAATCTGGTTGGAAAGTGGCCAAGGTCTGCTTCTCATAAACCCATGTTGATGTTACCCTTTCACGCTTTGCTCTTCAAGGGATAGGAAGTTAAATTGTTAGCTGTTAGTATGTTTTAGCTGACATACTAGTGTTATTCTTTTGGGCAGAGCTATAGAATGTCAAGCTTTGCAGGAGGGAAAGGAAATAAAAAGAAAAAGGAAATATTTTGTTACAAATGTGATGCTTTCAGCTTAATTCTTAACCCTTATAGCAGCCGTTGATTAATGTATCCTGGCCAGGAGCGCGGCGTTTGCCTTGGGGTGTTTTCTAACAGGTTGTCAAGTGGTGCCAGGAATGCACCAACACTGACAGCTCTTCTCAGCATTTAAAAAGGTTCCCAAGCAAGGCACTCCCAAACTCCAGATAAAGTACTACATAAGCGTTCAGGAGCAGGGATACCCCAGTCTGCACAGTGTCTTTGTAGCGGTGAAAGATCCCTGTCCCTACTTTGTGAGAGTTTTGCAAGCACGCTGCAGGGAACGCTGGTTTCCAGTCTCTGAATTATTACAGCAGAAAAGATGGCCTGTTGGCTTTTCCCTTCGTCTTTGCACTGTATCCTGCCCACGTATCTTTTCTTTTGAATCTTATTTCCAGCAGCAGTTGGTCCTTTCTCTGGTGTTGCGTGCTGAGGAGCAGGGTTGGATCGAGAACGGCATGTTCCTGGGGCAGCTCCGAGGCCACTCAGACCCTGACTGTCCAGGTGCAAGAGTTAAAGTTGGGTATTTGCAATAATATGGCCCTCTACAAGGCTGCTTTTCCTTTTTTTTTTTTTTTTTCCCCAAAACAGAAACTGCAAGTCGTATTAAAGGACTATTTTCCTGTATTTCCAATGAACTCCCCCAAAAGGTCCCTAGCAGAAAACAGAAGCAGGTTGGGAGGAGGAGGAGTTCATGATGCTGCTGGTTACGGTGCTACTTCTCCAGGCTGTACCGGGGAACTCCTTAACGGTTTTGTGTGTCGTAGAGGTGCGAAATGTGGGCACAGAAGAATGAAATGACGAGGTGTAGGTGGCTCAGCAGGCCACAACATGAGTGAAGAACTGAAAAGGTTTCTCTCCAGGATCTATTAAGCCACCATTGCAAAGACCTGTCACTTTTCTGTTGTCTGGCTATTTCATATTCCTTTCCCTCAATATAATTAAAGTTCAGCATGTACGGACATAGGCACACATGCGCTTGTTCAGTCTTACTTGTTTTGTGAAAGCAAAGACGTGAAAAGTTCAAGATGCCAAACACCTCAAAGGCTGCGTGGGCAAGTTCTCCCGGCCCGCCGGGCCTGTGCACCAGGACAGCTGTTCTCCAGGAGGAAAACAGGATGTGCCCAGGTAGATAAAGGCTGCGGCCATTGGGGTGACAAAGGAGACAGAAGGTGCCGGTTGTTCCCTGGCACGGAGGCCATGGGGACCGCTGGTGGTGCCGGTGCTGTCCTGGGCTGAGCTCTGCTGATGGCCTGTAGGGCCTTCAGGCGCAGCGCCGGGCGGCCAGGAGAAATGTCTCTTCCTCTGCAGTCGCCTGGCACGAGGTGGCTTTCGTGAGAAAGCGCCCACAGGAAAGGCGCGCTCAGCGCTGTGTGAGCACTGCCGTTTGAAGAGCTCTGCAGATGTCTTTCCTCAGCTGCCTGGTTTGGGGGGCAGTTTTGGGGTGTTCTGTGGGTTGGGGTTTGGCTTTTTTACTAATTTGAAAATTTTTCAGGTAGTTTCCTAAATTAAATGTACTTAGTCTGTAATTAGAGGCCTGTTCGGTGCGTATCTGCTAGGGTTGATAAGGCTGCCTAACCTGTGGTTGATGAGCAAATCCAAGACAGTTCAAGGGCTTCATTTTGGAAGAGAAAACGTATGCTCTGACTTGAATGATCTGCATTGCAAACGTGATAATATATTTTCTGTTACTGCATTTCTGGCTAAACAAAAGTTCCAAAGGGAATGGTTTGTTTTAAGTGACTTTTCTAAATGAGCATATTTCACAAATGATAAAAACTAATACAAAGCATTTAAAAGTCATCATATAACTGTCACTTTTATGTTCTTCTATTTATCAGGTGTCAGCAGATAGAAATGAATCTGTTTTAGCTAGTGCTCAGCTTTGTTACTGCTGCGAAGAAAATTTTAGTCATTTGCAGAGCATTTTACTGAAACCATAAAGCCATGCGAATGTTTCTGTTGGGCTGTAGCAGATTTACCATTTTGACAGATTTTAGCATCCAGAACACCTGCGATGCTGGAAGGTGCATGTTACACAGCTGCACTCGGGTCACAGCAAAACTCTTTTATTCTGTCTGAATGTCTGTGGCTCTGAGCGTCCTCCCCTCTAATTAGGGTTACTGGTGGATTATAATTAATTCACTGATAAGAATATTTCACTTTAAGTGTGTTTTACGAACCACAGTACTGAATTGCTAGATTATAGCAGGATGGGAAATGGTAGCAAAAATGGGATGAAAATGAAATTGGCCTGCTAGAAAGGCAGGATTGAATGCTACACAAGCCACACGTAGATTAAATTTGCCAGGGCAAAGCTAAATAAAACTTGCTTTGTTCTGCTAATTCTTCGTGCCGAGTTAATTTTGGCTGGCAAAGCTTACTGGCCAAATGAGCATTAACGTTTACGGGCAGATCGATAGCGCGGGGTAAATAGCAGTGTTTTCAGTTCATTTTGGAAGGCTGAGGAAGGTGGTGGTGCTCCCTCTGGCAGGCGAGGAATGGCAGCCCCTCTTTTTTGGGAAAGGCAATGCTTCTGTCTAGCAAGCACACAGCAAAGAGAAACTCAAGGGGATTTTGATACCTGTTAAAATAAGTTAATTTGAAAATTGCCTTAGAGTAAGGAGAGAAGCTGAAAAGAAAAAAAATGGGATGGCTTCTCTCTGCATGCAAGCGTCCTGCCGCTGTACCGGTCTGGAGATGGGTTTTGCCTGTCGTTACACCTGCAGTACACTGGGAAACACCAGCCCTCCGAGGGCAGCAGTGTCTCCTCGCTCCCCTCCGCGCCTTTCCATCTCTCTGAAGATGACTTTGAGGCGCAGCAGCACTGACACCTCTTCCCAGCCCTGCTGCGGCCACCCTGGCCAGCGGGACGGAGCTGCCAGGTTTGTACGAGTCTCTCACCGAAACAAGGGTGACTCATAACCGCAGTTACTAAAACGACAAAGGCCTCGGCCGCTGTGCCTTGAGGTGTTTGTACCTTCTTTCTGAGCCTTCCAGTCTGCAACTCGCGTCCTTCCAAACCCCTTAGAAATGAAGGCAGACGTCAGAAGGAGCCCGCTGCGGGGGGGGGGGGGGCAGGCACAGGACCAGGATCCAGGACAACGGAACTTGGCTTCATCTGTCTGAGGCATTACGTCTCGTAGTGTTAGACGTTTTACACGCCCAGGTGCTGTGTTTGTGGATGGCATGAAGTATGTGAAGCAAAATGCTTTTTAAAAACAGCACACACTGTTGCACAGACTTTAATGACCGCTGGGTTCAGAAGTGTATTCCAGAAAATACCAAAAAACAAATTCTCATGACATGTCTAACATGGATTTTGGTGGTGTTTGTTTTGGTTTTTGGTTGTTTTTTTTTCCTTTCTGTGTGAGCAGAAGTGATCTGATGTCGTGGGTTTTGTCCAGCTTTTCACACACTGATTCCACAGTTACCTTTGAAAAAGTCATTTTGTGAGGCAAAGCCTGAACTGTTTCTGGTATTTCATCTACAATTACAAGCTTATGTGGAACCTGTGAAGCACTGGTAATTAACAGAGTTAATGGGGTGCTACCTGCAATTAATTCAATTGCTTGTGACAAGAACTTTTTTGTTTAACCGTAAACTATCATAGTGCAGTTGTGTTGGGAGGTTTTCATCTGTAAAACACGGTCTCTGCTCACGATGTTGGGTGTCTTGGGTGTTTTCATGGCTTTTGCATTGAGATTTGTGATTTGAGATGTTGATTCCCCTTGGTTCGGTAGAAGACGTGACTCTCATTGTTGCTCTGCCATAAGACTTTGACGTGTCCCTTAAGCAATTTAAAAAGTAGCAAGCTGTACTTGTGTCCAGCAAAAAAGCAAGCTCAGCCTTTCCGCAGTGCCAGATTTAGCCATAAAGATCGAATTCAGTTCCTAATTTTCTGTTGATTTCTAGCAGTGACTCAGGCAAATAGGTGAATCTCCCTCTGTAGCTCCTGTTTGAGTCGTGAGCATCCTTGGGGCAAGGGCTGCTTCATAGGCATTTGGAAAAATGAGTTACCACTGGGAAACCTCCCTGTGCTTCACTAATGCAGCTAAAAAGTAGCAGGCTGTAACTTCACCAAGGGTGACTTAGTGAAGAAAAAGGTTGGCTGAATGCTGATCTGTAATGAAGCTGTGAATTTTTTTTCCTGATTTGCAAGTTGTCTAATGGCATCTGCTGTTTGTTCACAGAAAGGGGATTTTCTGCTTTAGTATCGCTTTAAATCATACGTGCTTATAATTGAATGTACAGACTGTGGGAATAAAAGGTCCTGAATGCTATTAAAAATTGATGTTATAATAAAGGCATAGAGCTGGTACTTCAGTACTATGTACGCGAGAGCTGCTACTTCAGTAATATCTCGAGCTCTTCACAGTCCAAACTGCGGTGTGTCTGAGCCTGGTTTTGCTCCCAGTTACATCTGGGAGAAATCCTAGATGCCTCTGATAGTGGATTAGACAAGTCTTAGTGTGAAATGCAAAAAATGATTGTACTAAATGGCACTTGAAAGCTGGAGAGGGGCTGGTGACAAGGGCAGGGAGTGACAGGACAAGGGGGAATGGCCTGAAGCTGAAGGAGGGGAGATGGAGATGAGATCTGAGGAAGAAATTCTTCCCTGTGAGGGTGCTGAGGCCCTGGCACAGGTTGCCCAGAGAAGCTGTGGCTGCCCCTGGCTCCCTGGCAGTGTTGAAGGCCAGGTTGGATGGGGCTTTGGGCAACCTGGGTTAGTGGAGGGTGTCCCTGCCCATGGCAGGGGTGGGACTGGATGGACTGTGAGGTCCCTTCCAACCCAAACCAGTCTGGGATTCCATGAGTCCCTGATTCTAAATGAGTAAAGTTTTCATTTGAAATACAAAAATTCTGGGTTTTTTTCCTAAAATATGTTATTTTTCACCTTTATCTCTAAAGGCCTTTGAATTTTTAAAATTTGAAAACTTTTGCAAAATTGTGACGTTTCCCTGAAGAGGCAGTACTGACAATAGAGAATTTAAAGAGTTGTCATATGTAGGTACCAGCTAATGTGTCCCAAGTTCAGTGTTGGATCAAAGCAAGCTCCTGGCTTACGCCCCAGGATGTCCGGGAAGGCTGCTGCCTGTTCCCACCAAGTTGGGTATCTCACTATCGAACTCGTGACTGTAGGGCAGACCAGAACGGCACGTCTGTTCATAAATCCACAATAAACCAACAGACAGCTACACAGGAGAAAGCTGCCAATGGATCCCCGTCATATCTCAAGGCGATCTCTGATTAGAAGAGTAGTTCTGGTGCGTGAGCAAATGTACAGATTTGGCACACAGGTGTGAAGAAGTAATGGTATGAACAGATGTTCATTCTGCTGATTTAGATACTTGATTTCTGTTCCTGTGTCAGAAGTGCCTCTTCAGTTTCCTTTTCTTCATCGCTGATATGGGGAGAGGTGTCACAGCTTCTGCATGACAGAGGTGAACCCTTCCCTCACTTGCTTGCCATCTTACCCAGACAGACCTTACTCTGTTCCGCAATGAGGACTTTGTCCCGTTAGGTAAAATTCAATAGCCATCAGTAAATACAGCTATGTCACTTTAAGTGTTTAAAGAAACCCACCAAAACCCACCCAATATTTATAGACTAGCTGGACACAGCAGTAGAAGTCCTTAGGCCAAGGACTAAGTAAGTAGGCAAGAAACTTGACCTCAGTTATTAATCTTTCTTAGACTCAGGTGAAAGCCAGTCTCTTGCTCGTAGAAATTTCAGAGACTTAGTCAGAGCCCATATGTTACAACCTGGAGGAAATGATGCTTGGAGATGACTAAGAGAACATGTTCCTGCTGCTAATTTGGGTGTCATTCCAGAAATTTAACTCGTAAGCTTTTTGTTCACACATTTACTTACTGATTCCAATCTTTGCTGTTATTCCCCGCTAAGGAATTTAATGAAGGGATAGATTTTATATTAACAAAGAGGGGTATATGTCCTGCCTGCAACGAGTAAGGAGAAGCAGCAAGCATATGTGCATGTTAGATTAGCAGAAATACGATTTACGGATAGAGGATTCACTTTAACGTAGCTTCCTGCTGCAAATGTTGTTTTACTCCAGTCTCTCTGAATGGCTGTGTAATTTACCACTAGCAAGGATATAAAGTACTAATTGGGAATTATTTTCTTCCTTGCAAAAAGATGCGAATAGCTTTCAGTGGTTTGATGCTTAAAACCAACCATGCAGTTATCTGATTTGCAACAGGAAAGCTAGGAAAATTAATGAGGAAAAGGTAGCTTACAATTGATAACCTCTTCTTACCACTTGCTTACTATCTATCTGTCAGATTGCCTTTCATAGTGAAGGACACGTTGTATAACCCCAACCCAGTTAATGCTTATTTATCTATATGCAAGGTGAGACCGTGGAGCCCGCGTGACTGTGACTTGTGCCTGAGGTGCACACCAACGCACACTCGTGGGGCTTATTCCTGCAGAAGCGCTCCGTAAACACCTCACCGCAGGGGCCCGGAGTAGCTGTAATAATAAAATAGCAACTTCTGGTCACAGAGTTAAGGCAGCCGACCACAGAGCAGCGTGGCTGCCCTGGGGAATGCCTTTTTAAACCAGGCTGCGTGGCAGGAGATGCAATCTCCTGTCTGCTCTCGTGTTTGTATGACTTTGTGCTTTCGATGCTGCTGGGCGTGATTCTAGTCGTGGCA